>NC_065510.1:38845750-39045720 GCF_006386435.1 Epinephelus moara
TTTTGTAGACAATTAATCTGGATTTATAGCATGATGGGATGACAGCACAATGATGTGTGTGGTATCATTGGAAAGGTCTGCTCCTGCGCTTTCATGTGATATGCGTGGCATTTCTGTGCGACCCTGCATTCGCAAGTAATCCATCCAAGAGTAATGTGTGTGCAAAGCTGTATGAAAGCTTTGTTATCCAAAATTTAAGTGTAAATTTATCATTGTTTTTCGCTGTGAAAACATTGGACTACCGACAAGTGCTTGGTCTTGACGGAAAGCTACAATTCCGCTGTGTCACGTGATGTGTGTGGCTTCTCGCTATGATGAATGGTCGCAGAGAAAATCAATAGAGAAGAACAGGTGTGAATTTGGACGCACTATGCGTCGTTCGGGCCCATAGGGTTAATCAGTTAGTTAGTTAGTGTTACTGTGTGACTTTGATGATTCTGACCTGTCTTTAAAATACTTAAGTCACACAATAACACAACCACATTAACTGATCACGGCAGTGGGAGACCATCACTCCTGCATTCAGCAAGCTAAAATTATTGTTTTTGTCAAGGGATTCAGGCCTTGATGAGAACGATATGACAGCTTCAGTTCCCTGTTGGAAAGGGCTGTCTGATAGCAAGGTAAGGCAGTGAAAATATTCTAAATATGGCGTACACTTCAACTTATATGGATTTAACTAAAAAATGTTTTGCTGCTGCCTTCGCCCACAGCAGTACATTGCTTTGCTTCCATGTCGGTACCCCTGTCTGCTTCTCCAAACTGGGGGCGTGCCGACTGCCTGTGGGTA
The DNA here is from genome assembly GCF_006386435.1 of Epinephelus moara. NCBI lineage: Eukaryota > Metazoa > Chordata > Actinopteri > Perciformes > Serranidae > Epinephelus > Epinephelus moara. The sequence continues at coordinate 38,846,541 of NC_065510.1, forward strand.
AGACACTGTCTATGGAAAAGTACCTAAGACAACCCCACTTGAAAATATCTAAACAATCCCTTTAATTCCTTCATGTCATCAGGGAAAAAGATATTTTAAACATGGAAGAAAACTACTCTGTCTGGAGCACTATCTCTGTAACTCTGCTCAGACTACATCACATGCATGAGAGACATGGTATTGGATAAGAATGGTAACATTTAATTGATCCTTGGAGCATACACAGTTTGTTTTCTAAACTTTGTGGCAGTCTTAAAATAGTGTTTTACACTTACTATGACCTACTTAGTATAAGGAAAGACAGTAACCCAGAAACCCAGCTGAATGAAAACATGGTGTACGGCTTTTGTTGTTTGCTCTTACAGCTGCAGTTTGAGAGAAGTGTAAATTTATCTTATTTTCTTATTATTTATTCCAGTTTTATTTTAACCAGCCAGGGCTGCTATGGTTTAGGGGGTAGAGCGGGTTGTCCTCTAATCGAAAAGATCAGCATCCTTGAGCCAGATACTGAACCCCAAATTGCTCCTGATGGCTGTTCCATTGGTGTGTGATTGTGTTAAAAGTTGAGTAGTAGGTGGCTTGTGCGGTAGCCTCGGCCACCACAGTATAAATGTGTGTGTGAATGGTTGAATGTGACTCGTAGTGTAAAACACGCTTTGAGCGGTCGGAAGACTAGAAAGGCACTATACAGATGCAAGTCCTTAAGTTTCAACACTATTTCTTACCTGTGATCACCTGTCCAAACAGCTCCTCTGGAGTGTCGCCAAAGAAAGGCACACAGCCCACCAAGAACTCATAGAGGATGATGCCCATGGCCCACCAATCCACTGGCTTTCCATAGCCCTGACGGAGAATCACCTCTGGAGCGATGTACTCTGGAGTGCCACACACCTGGGTGATGGAGAGAAAATGGAAGCAAGGACAGCAAAGACAGAAATTGAGAGAGAATGAAAGAAGGTTTGGAGATGCTTGACAAACGCGGTTGGAGTTCTTGGCATCCAGGAAAATTTATGTAAGGTAAGGTAAGGTAACTTTATTTGTACCCGAAAGTAGATTTGGTTTACAGTTTAAGTGATTTGGCTTCATCCACACAAAACAGACAAACAGGTCAGACACAGCAACATAACAACAGTAAAAAGGCAAAGTGCCATCAGTACATCATATCAAAGTGCAGGATCAAAAAGAGCATGTAAAACCATTATAATACCCAAAATATGAATTTAAAAACTCAATAATGAGCCTCTGGTATAGTTTTTTCCACAAAAAAGTTCAAATAATTTGTTTAAAAAAAAATAATTGTAAAAGCACATCGACCCCTTCTCCCTCTCCCATTCAAAATCTATGAATAAGCAAATATTTTTGATTTCAAAAGTATAACTATTGAACACAAGATGTCTCCTACTTCAGTAAAAAGTCTTAGGTCAAATCTTCAAGTAAAGTAACAGTGAGTAAAACATATTGATGACAGGTTTCAGGTTTCATTCTAATGAACATACATATATACATGTTGTTCAGTTACGATTTGCTGTTTAGAAGATGTGAAAGTGAATATACAATGTATGCACTTGTGTTAGTGTGTGTGCATCCATCTTACACAAAAGAGACATCATTAATGAGTCAATAAGAAACACTCTCCTAATCAGAATCTCCATTAGAAACATGAAAAGCAAAGCCCTGGTCTGTTTCATCCGCAGATGTGAGTTGATTACTGGCAGACAAACAGATGCTTGCTTCCACCCAGAAGAGCTGACTGATCTGACTGATTATGACCGCTCTCATTCAGAGCACAAACAATACCTATAATTGCTAAAATTGGGATTGTGATGGAGATGGAGATCATTAACGATTCACTAATTCAGACTGCACAGGAAGCATTGTAATGCAGTGTCTTCATTTGGAGATTATTGATTTGGCCAGATGACTTGGCAGGTTGGCTGGAGAAGACGAAAAGATGCCGTGAATGCCAGTCGCCTGTTCATCCACCAAACATCCCATCTTAGAATTACACAAATAATCCCTATTCATACAGTCGCTAATTAAATGTATCTGTCTGCAGCCTTTCCTCTGCAGCCTGCAATACACACAGGTACTTTACCTGCTTATCCAGGAACTCTCTGGCATCTTTTTCAATGTGTCCCTCATACAGGTTGGTGGTGAGGCTCATCAGACCCATCTTGGACAAGCCAAAGTCTGTAAGCTTGATATGTCCCATGGAGGTGATCAGTAGACTATTTGGAGAAAGAAAACGGGCATTCAATTCTGGTACTTTGCAATAAAACCCATACATAATGGTATGTGGTTATTTGAAAAGCTATGTCATGGTCACAGATTGTCATTTGTTGTTACTGAGGGCAGGTCTTGCATTAAATGTCAGGGGGAGAGTGCATAAGTGAAGATATGGAAACATGAGACAGGCTTGCTGCAAATGAATTCCCAGAGTAAGTTTGTACTGAGACCGAGATGAATCTTCATCCCTAAAGTATTTTGGTTTAGTTTCTGTCTGCCTCAATTTGCTGACCTAAAATGAAGTAAAACCAACTGACCTCAGTATACAGAAAGGAGAAGAGGACTGGAGCAGACCTGCAGTGAGCTATAGGCAAGGCCTGCCTTCTTTTTTGAATGGCAATCAAGGCTCAGATAGGTTCTGGCCTGTTATTAGATGTAGCCATAAGGCTAAATGTTCATTAAATACCCTAGACCTAAAAACAAATCATTTTGTCAGTACTTCTTGTGCAGTGACAGCTAATTGTCCTGTTTAAAGTGAGTGTGCCAAACAGTCTCCTTTTCCTTTTTTTTTAGCAGTGCTCACTCACTTTCAAAGCAGCAATATTTGATTTTTGCCACTTGGGGCAGTAGAATAAACTGATTACACCTACAGTGACGTATTATCACCTCATACACTGGTTAAGGAGAACTTGTTGGATATTAACACACCCTGTATGTATGGAGAAGCATTATAACTCATTTGCTTTAGCAGCTAAATGCTCTACTTTGTTTACCAGCTCGGAAATAACTTTGCCTGCTGTTTTGCACTGGGCAGGTAGCGTATAGTGGCAATTGCAAATAATGCTGATAAAAGAGGTGAAACGGAGTCAAAGCAATAAAGTTGCTGGCTGTAAAACAAAAATAAAGTGTGCTGAAAAAAGGTTGAAAAACACCATAACGCTTAGAGGAGTTGCAGTTTGGTGACAATTTCATTCATCACCATGAGCAGCCTCTTTAACATAACATGTTGTCATTTGATCCAGTGTTAATACAAAAGCTTTAAACACTCACTTGTCAGGTTTGAGGTCTCTATGGACGATGCCATAGTTGTGCAGGTATTCCAGAGCTAAGACTGTCTCAGCAAAGTACATCCTTGCAAGCTCCACAGGCAGAGCCCCGATGTTCTTCAGCAAAGTGGCACAGTCACCACCTGAGAACACAGAAACACTGTTACTGTCGCTTCGTGAGTGGATTTATTTATTTCATAGTTTTGACAGGATGGATATTGCATGAGAAATGCTGAATGAAAATTATTCAAACAAATGGTACTGAAGCACAGAAAGCATGCAGGATGATGTAATTTCATCCTCTGATGAGGCAGAGCAGCATCATAATATGTGATTCATAATAAAAATATTCCTATTTTTGTGGTGTACCTGTGCATATAAATGGGTATAAACATTTTGTTTATTATATTTTTATGCTTTTTTTCAGCTTGTAATCCACCTTTGCAGTCCCTAAAGCACATTTGGCAGTGTCATCCTACGTGAGTCACTCACGACTACCCTTCATGCCTCAGTGTGCACCATCAGATAACATGAGAGCTGCTGCAGCCGGAGCCACGACGCTGTCCCAAATGTACTGACCTTGTTTGACTTTCATGGTCAAGAATCATTGTGATAGTGAAATAAGAGTCTCATCATCTCCACCATATTACTTTCCTTTTCCTGAATCTGAGCACACAAAATCATCATCTGCTATTAAATGTTTATCTGACACATTTATATAGAATTAAATAAATGAAGAGCAGAAGTTGAATAAGGTTACACTTTAAAGAGACAGTTCATCCCAAAATCAAAAAACACATGTATTTCCACTTACCTGTAGTGCTGTTTATCAGTCTAGATTGTTTTGGTGCATGTTGCTGAGTGCTGGACATATTCAGCATAGAGATGTCTGCCTTGTCTTTAATATAATAGAATTAAATGGCACTCGGCTTGGGGTGCTCGAAGTGCCAAAAAAATACATTTGAAAAACTCAACAGCAATGTCTCTTTCCAGAAATCATGACCCAGTTACTCAAGATAATCCACAGACCGTGCTGCGAGCAGTTTAATGGAGGAACTATTTTCTTTCTACCGAACTACACCCACCAATTGTATCACTGCACGGAAGGAGGTGTGCATCTTCTCATGGACGAGAGACTCGTGCTTGTGACACTGGGATGTAAACCTTAATGGTGTTCTCCTCGGCTGAGCTGTAACGTTAGCTAGCTCAGTGGTGCTAAGTGAGCTAGCAGTAGATGTACACTTCCTTCTGCATGATGCTACGGTTGCTGGGGGGTCTTGAGTAACCTGGTCATGATTTCTAGAAAGACACGTTGCTCATGAGGTTTTCAAATGTATTTTTTTGGCGCTTTGAGATACAAGCGGAGTGCCATCTACTTCCATTATATTTGAGAGAGGGCAGACATCTTTACAGCCAATATCTCCAACACTTGGCTACTCACACCAAAACAATTTGATCTGATAAATGGCACTAAAGGTAAGAGGAAAAATACGTGTTTTTGATTTGGGGGTGTCCCTTTAAGGTCACCATCACTACAAGCAAAAAGTAATTAAAACTCGTGAAGTCAGGGCCACAGCACCCAGACAAAGGATTTAATCAATTAGAAACAGATTCATTCATGGAAGCTTGAGAAGAGCAAGGTCAGGGAATAGGAGCCAGGATGAAAAAGCTGAAAATGTTATTTTACAAACCAGATAGAAACCTGATCTAACATTTCTTCAGAAGCCTGACACAGAAAAAGGAAGGGCAGAACAAGAGCACCACCCATTCAGAGTGGTCTCATAATTCAAAACTATCTTTGAGTCTTCCCTGTGTAATTAAAGTCTGCAACAAAACCAAATCTAACTCCCTTACCCTCAACATATTCCATGACCATGCACAGATGTCTCCGCGTTTCAAAGGAGCAGAACATGGAGACGACGAAAGGGTTCTCTGCGAAGGTGAGGATGTCCCTCTCTACAAAGGCCTGCTGGATCTGGTTCCTCAGGATCAGATTCTGCTTGTTGATCTTCTTCATGGCAAAACGCTGACGTGTCTCTCTGTGGCGCACCAGGTAGACGGCACTGGAGAGAAGGTGAGACAGAATAGACAAGAGTGAAATCTAAAGAGACTGGCAGTGCCAAGATGAGGTATGAAGGAAAGAAAGCAGGATTAGACAGTGCTGAAACCGTTATGAATTTATTATATGAGAAGATCTAAAAATAGAGAGGATATTCCATCTGCTCTTAGACATGAAGTTCATACAGTGTGGCTGAGTGGATATTAAGACTTAAAAACCTCTGGCACAAAATGTCAAGCCCTGCGCCAGTAATCGTTCAGCTTCTTTAATCCTGAACTGAATTTATGAAGCCTGCCTATCCTTTTTCCTTTACATGGGCAGATAATGAAAGCTCCTTTCTGATGTATCCAAGACAGCTTTACATACTGAAAATCTTTTAAAGTGCGGCAACATGCCTATTGATTAAGACCAAGAGGAGACCTTGTGTTGTTTTAAATTCCGCACTGATTGTTTGTCAGCTGAGTACACTTTAAATGTATGTCTTTGTTTACCAGTGCCTGAATACATGTCAGAAAATGTCTTTAAACCTTTAAATTTTACCCCTTAAAGAAAAAGTTCACCCTTAATCAAAAACACATATTTTCCTCTTACCTGCAGTGTTACTTATCAGTCTAGATTATTTTGGTGTTAGTTGCTTAGTGTTGGTGATATAGCCATGGAGACATCAGCCTTCTCTCCAATATAATGGAACTAGATGGCATTCAACTTGTAGTGTTCAGACCACCAAAAAATCATGAACCAGTTACTCAACATGATTGACAAACCTTGCTGTTAATAGTTTTGTGTGGGAACTATTTTCTGTCTTCCAAACTAAATCCACCAACTGGATCACTGCACGGAAGGAGGAGCTAGCTAACATTACAGCTCAGCCAAGGTGGACGCCATTAATATTTACATCTTGTGCTGTCACAAACACGAGCGTCTTGTTCATGAATAGATGCACTTGTCCTTCCGCCCTGTGATACAGTTGGCGAGTGCAGTTCAGTAGAGAGAAAATAGTACCTACATGAAACTGCTCACAAAAAGGCCTGTGAATGATCTTGAGTAACCGGGTCATGATTTCTGTAAAGAGACACTGTTGTTGAGTTATTTATTTTTTTTATTGTAGTCACGTGCCATCTAGTTCCATTATGTCAGAGAAGGCAGACATCTCTTTGGCTGATATCTCTAACACTCGGCAACTCACACCAAAACAATGTAGACTGATAAATAGTGCTACAGGTAAGAGGAAAATATGAATTTTTGATTTAGGGTGAACTGTCCCTTTAAAATCTCTGGATGCTGGTGCTTTTGTTATTCTTCATACCAATATAAAGAATTGTAAAACTGCTTTTAGTCTCAGTCTCTTAGTTAGTTAATTATTTTTTTTGCTGTGTCATGCCAAATATATGATTAAATCTCTAATGGGATTATAAAACGCTTTTTATCTCAAAAATGTTCACAAGTAACACATACGAAACCAAAACCTAAATGAAAACATTGATATTAAATGAATCCTGACATTATATACACACACATTTATATAATCTCAGGTAAAAATTGTGTAGAGTGTGTACAAAATTTCAAATACTTAGTGCAGCTTTATCCTGATAAAAGGCCTTTTTCCTCATCTGCCCGCCTTTCTTCATCTATCTGGCTCTAACGTAAATGTTTCACACGTAAATAAAAAGTCAGTCTTTTTGTGCATCGTCCATGTTTAAAAACCAGTTTCTGTTTTTATCTTACTAAACAATACATCGCATAGTTCTGATAATGGTTAACACTGACAACAATCTCTTACAACATATTATTTTAGCTACTGTATGCATTAATATAATGTGGTTCAGAAACATTTTGTTGGTATTTCTACAGAATATTCAGTATCAAAACTGTTCAGACTGGTTCTTTCAAAGCAGCTGGTTTTCAGCGATTGAAATGATTTTTACCTCTATCATCACAGTGTTGATATTTGGGTAATTTTTACTCAAATTCATACAATTGTGCCACATCTTTGTTTGTTGTTTTTAATCAGGTCTTCATGAAGCACTGAATGATGCTGAGCATGAATGCTGATTGTTGACCTTGGAAACACTGTGATGCTTTTTTCTTTTAAGAGCTCTTAACCATATTTAAGACTTCCACAGTGTATTGAGGTTAAGTGAAGATTTTTAAAACACTATATAATAGCTTAATTGGATTTGATCTGGTTACTCTTGACAACACTGGCACATACAGGTACTTTGCAAAAAATGTCAAAGCCATGCTTCTATGTTGGGGATTAGAAAACCTAATATCTGTCAATTGCCAATGCAATCTGATGTGTGTTTGGATTATAATTTAGCCAAATTTTAGATGTATGTCTTTTAAACCAGTGCTGCACTGCTAAAACAGTGTGGTCGAACAGACAAAATAGCAGCACGCAATGAGACCCACAAACTGTAGATCCATTTTTGTCTTTTTTGGGGGGAGACAGGGGATCCTTTGGGGGAGATAGCAGGTCAACAGTATATGCTACTTGTGTTACTTGAAAACTGGAAACCCACAGATTAATTTGAGATGCAGCTCAGCACTCTGTGTCAGGTTTTTCTAGTGATAATGCTGTAATAAACACTGCATGCAAATAAGTGCATAGTTTGTGGCCCAAAACTGTATGGGACTAACCGAAAGAGGACATGCCTGTAAAGGGGAGAATTGTGGGTACCCACAGAACCTATTTTCATTCAGATATGTTGAGGTTAGAGGTCAAGGGACCCCTGTGAAAATGGCCATGCTGTTTTTCCCTTGCCAAAATTTAGCCTAACTTTGGAGCCCCCTTCCTGAGAAGCTAGCATAACATGGTTGGTACCACTGGATTTCCTAGGTCACTGTTGGAGCCAGCCTCAAGTGGCCATTTGAGGAACTGCAGTTTTTGGCACTTCCATGTTGGCTGTATTTTTTAGCCCCAAAGATTGCTGCTTGTAAATAACCAACCTGTTAATAGCCAACTCTCGATCAAGACTAGGCTGAGATTTAGCTGCTTTACTGTAGCAACCTCCCGCTTAAGCAAGCAATCAAACATCTTTTTGGCTTATATCGTTTCTCTCCTTATGTGACAGTGCGATTCTTTTCCCAAAAAGGGGGGTGCAGCCTTGGCGATTGGCGCTTGATGACAAGTTGCCGGTCTGGTCCATGAGGGGTCAATAAGGTTCGAATCCATTGCTTACCCATAAGCTCCATTGCTGATAAGTTTGATGCTCTGAAAATCCTCTTCAGTCGGTGGCTTGATGGCTCTCCCTTTTCCCTGGTGACATATTTTAAAATTATAACTCAGATCAACACAACAACAGTTTATATTAAATGTTCAAATGCTCAAATAAGTTTGATAGTTGTGTGTGTATGAATGCTGGTGTGGACATGCAGTCATTCTGTGTATGAATACATGTAAACACAGATCTGTCTGCGTTTATTTGTTCTTCACCTCTGCTGAGTCGTCGGTCTCTGGAGTATGTGGACCCTCACTGTCGTAGCTGTCGAGGCTCACGATTTCTGTTGAGAAACATGTTAGTTAACAAGCAAACCGGGTGTTGGAAAGAAAAGAGACATTTTTCGTGCCAAAACACCAGGCCTCCCACACTGCTGTGAGCAGATAAAAAATTGCAGCTGTACAGACATCTTAAACAACACAGCTTTTCATTTTTTTTTTATAAAAACAGATGAAGGGCCAAACGCGTCAGATCACAGAAAAAAAAAACATGAGAGTTAAAATAGCTTCTTCCTATTAATTTGTCTTGTCTCTTTCAGCTCTCCCTCCCCCTCACTTTGTACCTTCTCCTTCCTCGAGCAGCACTGGCAGCTAATTTTCAGTGTTCTTCCACTCTTGTATGTGACAGCTGCTAGAATACTCTGATTATAGTACGGTTTTGTTGGAGCAGGGAAATAATTGACTAATAATTAACTTTGCAAAGCGTTTACAAAGCCGCTCTGTAGATATTAACTTCATGTAAAATAAAAGTCACTGAGCTGACAATCGTGTATTCTGTTGGTTTCTCTTTGATGCTGGAAACGACTGTCAGCGGTCTCTATGAGGAGCCAAGAAAAGAAATGAGAGTGTGAAAATGTGCAAGCAGCTACATGGGTGTGCATTCGTGTCTATGCGTGACGATGTAGGTGTAAAAGAAAGTGCAAGATCAAGATATCAAGTGGCAAACTGTTAGTAGAGATTAGTTAAGAAAGACAGGCCCATATTTTTCATGAATTCAGAAATAAAATGGCAGAGGTTTATTGTAAAGAGTCATTTTGGGTCATTTCATCCATCAGCTAATGAACAGGTCCTGATGGATGAGACCGGCAGCGGCTGAGCAGATGTGAATTAGAACTGTGAGTTTGGGGGCCGAGTCTGAGCCATGATGATTAATGAAAGACAGCGATGCTATCGCACCACCAGCCAGCAAATGATCCAGCCAGACTCTAAACTTGAGCCCTGGGTTTTCTTTTTTTTCTTTATTTCTTTACATTCTGACAAACTGACACCATTAAAACTGTGCTGAACTGAAGCTTCAGCGAGAGAATGCTCTGATGTCTTCAGGGTGTGTAGTCTTTGTAAAAATGTATTTTCACAGTCAGTAGACTCACAAGTCAGTCTTTAGACGCTGGAGATCTCTGATTGTCTGGTGGCGAGACTACACAGTCAAAGACCAGCTTCATTTCACAACCAACTGCTACTTTCTTGACTTGCAGTAAGTGACAAAAATTATATGTATAGTTCATAGCACAACTGAAACAGGATCAAAAATCATTTGTGTCTTGCTGTTCAAAGGTCCCACTGTGGTCCAATGGGACGGAATGGACCTCACCTCTCTATGAAGTCACTCAGTTAGCTGAGAGAACAGAACTCTTGAAATGTACCATTTGGTTATTCAGAACACCAAACTCTCTGCGCAGCGGAGCATACTCTGGGCACTCCGAGGAGATGGAGCAGCAGACCGCCAAGTGAAGGGAATGTGTGATTAACTTCACCGCTCATTAATTCACGAGGAAATAGAAAGCTCTATTTCTCCAAACAACAGGGCCCTAATTTTAGTGCAGATTGGACTGGATTTACAAATGAACCCAATGTCTCTGTGTTAATGGTTTACTTTGAGTTCTGATTTTATAAAGGAGTGCGACGACTAGGCGGTAGAGTTTTAAAGTTTCTTAATGCTGATTGTGTTATTAAGTGGGACAGATCAATAGGACACACTACATTAACTAACTTAAAGGAGCTTAAAGGAATAGTTTGACATTTTGAGGAAAGCTATTTGCTTAGAGTTAAATGAAAAGATTGATCTCATGTCTGTCCATTAGCTGTGGAGCTATAGCCAGGAGGTAATCAGCAGCTAGCCTGCTTCTGTGTTTGAAAAATCAAGCTACTAACACCTCTAAAGCTCCCTAATTAACATGCTGCTGTAGAACGATAAGCTGGAGTTTTAGAGGAAGTTTAAGGGTTGAACTATTTCCTGACAAAAAGTCACAGAAAGTCACTGTACCTTGCCATTGTCCGTAAAGGAATAGTCACAGCACATAAACTATTATCCTTACGTTACTATGTGTGATTGATTAAACAAATAAGACACAACTTGTTCATAAGTGAATATTTATTTCTCTTTCTCTTACCCTCAAGTGGGTCTCTGGTCAGCCCCAACTGACTGATGATGTATCGAGGGATGTCTGCCTTCATCAGCTGTCCCTCTTTGGCGTGGTCCTCCGCTGCCTCCAGCAGATGGTAAAACTCTTCAGGGTTAAACTCCTGTCATTGGAGGGGAAAAATTAAGTTCCAAAGAAATGTACAGTATCAAACACCTTAAAGCTTAAACCATAGCTCAAGATCTGACATCAGATGTACCTGAACATCTGGTATTCAGCTGTACAGGTAATCCAAAAGGAGCTACAGTAACAGTGTGAATACGACGTAGTGTGTCTAGAACATTTAAGTGATCACTGCTCATTTAATATTTAGCTGTGAAAATATCTTTAAGTCCACAATAGCAGAGTTTTAACACCTTCAGATAGGTCTGGAGAGCAGTGCTGGAGCCACATCATCCCTAGAAGTGAATTCATTAAAATCTAATCAGCCCCTGTCAGCACCAGATAATTGCCACTTGAATATCAACACTTGCTGCTACTGATGTGTGAGATTACAAAAAGAAAACCTTTACCACTCCCTTGCAATATTTTGTTAATCCATGTGAGATCAAGAAAAAGACACAAAGAAGGGGATGATCATTTTTTGGCATTTTTGGAAAAAAAAAGAAAAAAAAAAAAAAGTGAAAACTGAATTGAAATGATCTATATAAAACTGTTTGTCATGCGCTTATGTTTCTAAAAGTGATTATCAGCCAACACATAGTTACCAGATATTTTTGTGCTCCCAAATATCTGACAGAATCTGACAGTATCAGTCAGGTTATGACTACCACTAATATGATGGTAACATATATCATAATCCTGATTTTTCTTTTTTAGAGCCATGGTAACTAGAGTCCTAGGTAGCAGAAACGAAGAGATGTGAACTGCTGTTATAATTGTGTCACATCACACAGAGCCATATCTTACACACAGCGCAAAGTGTCGCAAAGCGGCACTCAGTGGTGCACAGCGCAATGCGATGGTCATTGCTAGCTTCAGACCAGCTTTAGACGCAGATGTCATTTTTACTGCCAGCACCCATCTGTGCTCAAGGGCATCCGGGTCTTATAATGAGGTGTGGTTAGGCACATTGTTGGTGTATTGTTATTTTGAGGCAGCAAAGCGATTGCACCATTGACCAACAAAAACCTGGTCTACTGATAAAATGGTGCTGTATTTTCCTGCTATTCAAAGGGTGCATTATTCAGATAGTAAGATGCACCTACATCAGTGGGTTCATAACACCTGTACACTCTGCTTGTTACACAACCAGCAGATGGGTGACATGATACATCATCAATGAGGAAAACATTAATTACATTCTTTTAAATGTCAACATAGCAGAGAGCAGAGCAGAGCTGCTGACCAACTCCACATTAAGAGATGCTGTGCACATTTACGCATGAGGAGCAGCGTAACTGCATCGATTATTTCAGAATCTAAAAGTTAAGTTCTGTTTCCTCTGTCAAGTTTATAACTACTGTTTAAAGTTTTGCCTCTTAAATGTCCCAAGATATTTCCTGCTGTGACATCCCTGTTTTTATTGCATTACTTTCAGTACAAAATGGCTCAAAGGTGCAGACACACCTGGCTTTTAAAGGGAATGAGAGATAACACTCTGATTGGTTGAATTTATGTAACACTTAGAATTAATTAAGGGAATAAATAAAGCCTCACTGCCCCTTGTGCCTTACTTTGCGCCCCGAGATTATGTGCCGCTAAACTAGCAAAAAGTAATGCTGTACATGCCCTATGCACTTGCGCCATGCACTTTAGGCCATGCACCATAAATCATTTAAACAGGGCCCATAAATTAATTCCAGGTGTGACAAACTAAAATCAAGAAGTAGGATTTTCTTCAACCTGCTGCAAATTCATGACCAAACACCGCTATGGGGCTGTCAAACAAATACAATCAGTGTTAATACACCTCCCAACTTTAAATTGCTTTCTTGAAACATCCTTTTTTCCAGTGAAACAGGGTTTGTGGTGTCCTGTGGGATTCAGTTTCATTCCTGTTGGTGGAATAACATTTTGATTAGAAAGCAGAGCCTGGGGCAGCCGGGATCATTTCCTTCCTCCCCTGCTCTCTCATATCTGCTCCCTTCGACTGAAGAAAAAGAGAGAGTACGGAAAGGGGGAATTAACCTGCCTCTCTGATAGCCTGGTCTGCTCCAGGATAATATCCCTGCAGCTAACAGCCTACTGACTGTGACATTTTCACCAAATCAGAACTCGCAACTGACTTGAATGCTAAATGAACTCTATGGCTGTGGATAGCATTTTATCTGTGTGCGTGTGAGTCTTCTCCTCTCTAACCTAAGGGCCGTGGGGATCTTAAGTCCCCTCCACATCCTGCCTGACCCTATCGACCTCTTCTGACGGTCGCCTTAGCAACGGAAAGATGAGCCGGGGGACGTTTAAAGGAGGGACCACGCCAATGACGAACATGTGAGGCCATCAATCAGTCAGCTGATATCCAGGTATGGCTAAGCCTCCTGTGCATACAGAGAGGCTTGTTACTACTAAGTAAGTTGAAGTGAGTTATGTATCAACATGTCAAGGACACGACTCCCGTCTCCCGGCTGATTTGATGTGCTGCTGAGGAGATCGACAAGAAGTGGAGGCGGGAAGAATATTTTACAGTTTCGAGTTAGTTGGAAAAATATCCTGCGGCGATAAGTGCATACTCTGCTGCTGCAGACATGTGCAGCATGTCTCATATACTGACTGGCACAGCTTATACATAACCATGACCTCCACTGCACATACAGTACATTCATACATGAATATCTAATGTATTAACAATGCTGAAAGTGAAACTACCTAACTGGAAGTAAGTGTATATTGAAGCCATTTGTGAATGCAGGGGGACGTAGTAAATATAGAGTAGTAGTCTGATTATGTGTTTTCACATCTATTGGTTTTGATTCTAATGCAGCCACGTTGACTGATCATTTAATGATATCAAGTAACTGTTTGTCTTCCATCCTCTGTGACATATTAAATAGCTATACGCACCCTGTTTTGTAATGCTTTGATATGTTGTTACTGAATGAGAAATCATCCTCAAGACTCTCTGCTAATAAAAGAGTTTTGTTCACATGAAGTCAGGGACTTTTATTTAAAAACACTATAATCACCGCCTTGCAGTTGTATGCCTTCGCAAACCAGTCAAGTTGCAGTTTACATCCATGTCTGTCTAGACTCATATGTAGCCATGACAGTTGAAAATGGTTCAAATATTGATGTTTTTGCAATGTAGCTACATGTTCTGAAACATGGATGCTTCATACACATATTTAACCCAACACCACAGAAGATCTATACAATCCGCAGTTTCAAGGTGGACACCAAAGATGAGTGTCACCAATTCAGTATCCCAAATGTCTCCGCTTCTGGTTCCTGAGATATAGTGTTGAATTATGACCAGTAAAGTGCTTTTGCAGAACACAATGAAGCTGATCTGTAACTTTTTGGTTATAAAATTTCATCACTTCACGTTTTTTTTTTTTTTTTTTTTTTTTTTCATATAGACGTTTGTGTGAAATTTTGTCATAATTAGTGTATGAGTTCTTCATATATGGTTAAAAATATGTTTTGTGAGGTCAGAGTGACCTTTGACCTTTGAACACCAAAATCTAATCAGTTCATCCTTGAGTCAAACAGGGTAAGAGATTATGTGTCAAGATAGTGCTGTCCAAAACAAAACCCATGTATAGCATGTCATTAAAAAAGGTGCGAGTGCTTTTTTATGAAGTGCTGTCGCAAAGTGCTCGCCAATGCCCTGCCACTGTTTTTCTGCTGAAGAAAAACGCTAAGTGGAAACACACTCTTGGAGGAAATTCCCTCAACGTGCTTTCAAGATATCATGTGCACGAGAATGGGATGGGCGGATGGACAGATGTGCCGACAACTAAATACATAATGCCTCCAGCCACAACTGTGATCAGGCATAAAAATGGTCAAAGTTGAAGTCAGAAAAATACCCTGAGTTTGAGTCCTGAGTATGGCTCAAAGCAAATATACACGATCCCATGTCTCCCATAATGCACCTCTAAAGTGCCCCGCATTAAATCCTCACTGCCTTCTAAATGTACACTTTCTTCAAACCACACACCTCCAGTGTATAACAACCATTCTGTTAAACATTTAAGTCTCAAGCCAACCCTGATGACATTATCAAGGGTGTTTTTCAGACTTTTGAGCTATCCTTTCAGAGCCTCAAAACAGATTTCACAACTGTTTTCACATGATGAGCAGTACTGCTGGTGCAGCTGAGCTCCATGTGTAAGATTGGTGAAATGCCCCTTTAACAGCAGCGAAATAAATTCTGATGAACTCCTATCAACAAGAAGCTGTCCTTTCACAAAGACTTGCTACTTTCTTGTGTCTGAGTACAAAGAGCTAAAATTTATTCATGTTCTTTCTCAAAAACTCAAATTATTATTTTGGGTTATATTTCTCCAGAATAAACAACTTGAGGTAAAATATCTCTTTCTAGCAGCTGTATACTGATGAACTGTGGACACTAAGAGCCTGAATATTCAGAAACAAATGTGTGTATGTGTACATAATATTGTTGCAACAGTTGTTCTCTGTTACTTGTGCATTGGGTTTTCCAGTTCTTTTCTGATGACTGTAATACTAGAGGGGCGGTATAAGATTCTCAATTTTATTTTATTTACTTAATTTCTTTCTGCAGCCAAAGGGTTAAAGCTACAGGGCACAAGAGGTAGGTGTGTACTGGCATTGGGTCTATATTTGTGTTGCTAATTTGCCGTAATTGAAGGTTTTTGGTTTCTATATTATAAACATCCAAGACAGAGATGTGGGCACACCTCGCCTCTGCTTTATAAGACTGAATACAGGTATGTTATCATGGGGTGTATAAAGGAGTCCCTTTTTTTTTATCCCCGTGTCCCCACCCGACTGAATGGGATAATACAAAAAAATTAATATGTTTTTTTTATTTGTTAAAAGTAAAACAAATGTAATGTAAAAGACTTTTTAAAGCCTTAAAGTCAGAATCCCTTTAAGGAGTGTTAGCACAGCTTCCAGCTGTGACACACTTAGAAAACCTTTGTTTCATCATTTCAGATTGAATACACAGTAGACAGCCTGCCCCACTTCTGCTCATTTCTTAATGCCATTTCAGTGTGAAGCAGTCCACCCTCCATCTCCATGTGGGAGGACAGGAGTCTTTCCCGGCAGATGAAGCAGAACACACTCAGAATGTGAAAAGGCCCTCAGAAAAAAAAAAGATCTTTTCACTAGATTCAATAAATGTTCGTTTGAAGAATCTGTATCAGTGTGTGTTGAGTGGCCATTTCATAAAACCAACTGCGCTATCAGATTGAAGGATAAAACTTACCAAACACTCGAGAAGCCTGGCTGGACGAGATATGATGATAAAGAGCTTTTTGACCAGCTCGATGACGAAGGTGAGCTCTGAACTCTCTGAGCGCTCATAGGCCTGACAGCAAGGGAGCAAGAAGGCAGACAGTGAGACAGGTAGGGTGAGTTAGAGATGTGTCTGCGCTGACGTTAGTTTACATTTCTCACCACCTCCACACAACTCACGTCATTCATCAGCTTCTCCAGGTTCTCCTGCAGCTCACAGAAGTAGACACTGGTAATGAGACCCTCGCGTGATTTGGTCAGGCAGTCCCTGGACAGCTCAGCTATCTGGTGGTGGATGAAGCTGAGGACCCCGTCGGCCAGTGGCAGAACACTCTCTGGGGAGTAGTTGTGGATGAACTCCGCCAGCCTCTCCTCCATCTGAGCTGTGGCCTAAATGAATACAAGATGGTGGTTTAAAGTCAGTTGCTAGTCCAATATTCACTCTCTTTAGCTCTGTCTTTGGTCTCTATCAACTCCTGAGGGCAATATCTGGCTCATATCTGGCAGCTAAATGCTCCACTATGTCCACCGGCAAGCCGCTAACTCTGTCTGTCTGCCATTTTGTGCTGAGCAGGTAGCGTTCACTGGACTTTTAGAGCTTTTTCTCTGACAACAACTGCCTGCTGCAGCTGAAAAATGAAGCTTAGAGAGCAGTGAGAGTGAACAAGTACAGTTAAACTATGATCTGAAACTCTCCATAAAGCTCTGTAAAGTGGAGGGGAGCTGCAGATTCAGGTGGCAATTCTCTGTGGGTTCATCACTACAACTTACTTCTTTCACATTGTTATTGTATTCATTGTAATTATAAAAATATCAGTTATTGCTGCTTTAAATGTCACATTTGACAAGGAATATATAATGGGAAAAGGCGACAGGTACATAGTCAAATTGTCTTTGGGAAGAACATCAGACAGTCTAAATGATGCCGAGTCTCACTTGTGTAACTAATGTTGAAAAACAATGACGTGATTAGAATTCAGGCTCCATTAAGCATCCATTAAATATCTATTTCAGGTATGCAACTGCTTATTATTCTCATTATAATGGAGTTGAGGATGCAGCAATATTCAATCTTTATTCACAGTCCTAGGAAGTGTGCAGCTGTATTTGGGAAGGGTAGCTTTGACTCAGGAGGTAGAGCAGTTGTCTTCCAATAAGAAGGTTCATGGGTCAATTCTTGGGCAAGATAGTGAACGTATGAATATGATGAGCACGTGGCACCTTGCATGATAGGCTCGGCCACCAGTGTATGAATGTGTGTGTGAATGGGTGAATGGTGCCTGTGTTGCAAAGCTTTAAGTTGTCACGAGTACTAGAAACGCTCTATACAAATGCAGTCTACTTCCATTTAGCTTGTTAGCGCTGCTTCGCAATGCATTACTGTAAATGAGAACAGGATGATGTGTGTGTGTGAGTACAAGCAAGTGTTTGAGGAAACCTGCTTACAGAGTGACACACATTTCCTGATATACTTTTCCCTGTCTATAGAAATCATTGTTTCTCTCAGGCATTGAGTTGTATCCGCGTCTCTGTACATAATGCACACAGACAGCTTCAAGAGGTTATCTTACAGTTTGATTAGATATGTGCCTCGGGCAAGATACGTGATCTATTGATTGATTTTATGTTCATGATAACTGACTCATAGGTCAGGTCCAGCTTCTCAGATGTGGGTGACCCCCAGGAGTTTTCACACACTGCAGTGTCAACAGCTTACCAAGAACAGTGAAATGACATCGCAGCCCTTTGACTGTGAGCTGTCTTTATGTTGGAGGTCAGAGGAGAATGGTAAGCCTCTTTCAGAGTAACAAGGGCACAGAAATACAGAGATAACAGCTTAGAGCAGCAGGAGGGGGAATCAGTGTGAAAGAGACAGGAAATACTTAGAGAGAGAGGAGTGTGACATGCCAGGGTCGGGAGTCAAACCGTTCACATTGTAGTTAAATTGTATGGGCCCTAAAAATTAGGCTACTAAAGCTACTTATACTCAGACTAATGTAGTACTGTGACTTGAAGAGTGTCCGCATGCTGCCTGGTTCATTACTGCAGCTCAGTCTTACTAACATCAATCTACTCCTTGTTGAAGGGAAAGACTTTTATGAATGATCACCTGTTGGTCTCAGACCATACACTCTAAACGCTTCTCCCCAAAGGGCTGACGTTAGACCTAGAATCACTGCTTCTGAGGAACCCTTCTTTAAATAAATGGTTCTCCAAGGTTTCTTTGTAGGACTAAGTGACAATTCATCCACCCATGTCTACAATGGTCTGCAGGGACCCCTGTGCAGATGACCACATGCAGCCCATTTTTTGTGAATGCACGGTCTGTAAGCATAGCAAGCGCAAAGACTGCACATGCTCCAATCTCTTGCTCCATACTCCAGTCCAGTCCAAAACACTGCTGTTAAGCCAGCCGCAGCTGCCTCTTCGTAGTGACATTATAGTTTTAAGTTGGATATTAAACAAACGTTCACTCTGGACCCAGCAGTGTCTTCTTGGTTTCACTTTCACACAATGTCTGCAGTAGGAGGACAGTAATCTCACCTCCCAGCCCTCCCGTACACTGCAGGGGGCTGAGGCAGACCGCCAATTGTACTATGAAAAGAGCCGAATGTGCGTCCGCAGCTGTTCAATGTGGAAATTATGTCTGAGCCTCAAGGGGTCCATTAAAAGCCCTTTTCATCCACAGAACCCTTTTTGGAAGACAGAGTTCTTCAAGAATTGTTGAAAGCATAGGTGCTAAAAGATCCTCATCCTAATATGTTTAGCCATGTTTTAAATTGTATTTTTAAATGTAGATGTTTCTATAATCACTTTGAACACTTCTCCTACCATAGTTGACATCTTTACCATAATTTAATGCCATATGCTGCCACTTGGACGCCACCTGGTTTTAAACATGACCCAAGTTTCTGTTCCAAACCGTACTGCACCACTGGAATAGTTGAGGCCGTAGTAGTTGTGATTTCATGAAATCACCCCCTAAAATTGTGATTGTGAACCATAATTGTTGTGGGCTGCGCTTGAGCACATCAGCATTAATGTGAGTGGCTGTGAAAAAAAAAAAATTGACTGTATTTTTTAAATTAAATTGAATGTAGCTAAAAAGGTGGCAACTGACTGCACACATATTGTTTGAGTGTGTATTTGATGTGTGTTCATGGATGTTCAGTTTACACTTGTGTATTTGTTTGTATGAGGCTGACCTTGGGGAAGCGCTCCTTGTAGACATGGTTCATCATCACTATTTCATTGTCATAGCAGGATGGAGAGCGCCCTGGGCTGAAGAGAGACAAACAAAAAGAGCAGGAGTGTAATATACAGCGACGACTGAGAAAATCAAAGAGCAGAGAGCAAGGGGAGGCAGCCCCTGAGATGCATTTCTGTAGTTTTCACTTGGATGAAGAAATAATTCTCTTCTTCCCCTCGTGTCCATCCTGTCTGTATATTATGCTAATCAGAAATTCAGGACACTCTGTTTAGTTTCTCTAATGGATCTGGTGTCCCGCACGTCACACCAAACACGGCACAGACGTCAGGGAAGCATAAATATGTTCACAGTCACATTTACACTTTCCTACACACACATACACAGATAAAAGGCAAAATCAAAATCAACATGTGGCAGAATAAAATCCCAAAATGTAATACTGTTATCTCAAAGCAACTCATACAGTGCTAAATTAGACATTCGCGAAAGAAAAACATATTATGAAAAGGTGTCTTGTGGGCAAACACAATGTAGCTTCACAGAGAGATGTGATATGAATAGAAATAATGAGAGATGTCAAGGTGCACAATAAAGACTTTCTGTATAGTGAAGCCACAAGATAGGATAATATCTAGGGCAGCGGCTGCTGAGGAGCTTAATATGAAAACTGAATACTGATAAGTAGTGACGTGCTGTATGTAGTTAGGGCATGTTGCATCCAGAGAGGAGGCTATAATAGGTGTGGTTGGAGGGAGTGTACACCAGAGACTAATAGAGAAACTGTTGCACTCTGGAGAGGCAAAGCACTGGAGGGTGGAGTGATATTGATATAATAATATTTCTGTGGATCCCCATGTTAAAATGCCTAACTTTACAGCACAAATAAACATGTTTACAGCCTGGTACAAAAAAAACAACAACAAAAAAAACAAACTCATCCATTGAAGTGTTATTAAGGTGGGGTGCCATCCATTGGCAAGTCGCTACCACAGCAACAACATTGGTCAGGTAACTTAATCATGGTGCAACCCCAGATTCACATGGTGTAGTCATAGCTGCAGCTATTTCAGTGTGTTTTCAGTTCATTAAAGTTAATTGTAATGCTTTGGTTGCTGAATAAAAAGGCTTGTTTATCATTTGGTTACGCTAAAAGGCCCTCTAAGAGTTGAACATTTTGTTTTAATGGATTCAGGCCTGATTTTTGCTAGTGAAAATTAGCATTAGCATTATCACAGTCAACCATAGCTGTTAATGCTCCGTGCTAACCACGCTAGCTGCTAGCATTAGGTTTGTCTTGACCAAATCACTTTTGGCTCCAAAATACCAAGATGGCGACAGCCAAAATGCCGAACTTGAAGCCTGAAAACAGGAGTCCACAAATCAGTGGGCTACTTTTATTAGTCTTATACAGTTTACGTGCTTTAGATTTATTTACCCAGTGGTATGGTAAGGCCTAAACCAATAATGTATTTATTATTCCCAAGTACTTTCCAACCCCATCTATGCCACTCAGTCACAAGCCAATTCATTCTTACTGAAGACGTAAACCCAAATAAATAATTCACAGTTTTTAAAAATGGGTCAGTAATTTCCTAAAACAGCTGGGCACTATGGATTTCAGCATACATTACAATACCTGTTGTTGGTACAATCAATTCATGATTGATGGGGTCTTTTCATTGGATTTGTTGACAAAAATACTGACTATCATCAGACTTATTCAGACTATTTAGCAGTTACTATTGGCTCCAAATTGATTTTTATCAACATAAAAACACTGTTTACACATAAGTAATAATCAAATATAATATACTGCATACTTGTACATTTTGCTACTAGTATTTATGTAGTTTTGCTTTCTAGTAGAATGTTGAATACAATGCTTTTACTTGTAATATTGAGTATGAGTATTTCATAATGTGGTATTGGTCCATAGTGAGTGAAAATTAGCATTAGCATTATCAGAGTAAAGGATCTGTACACTTCTTCCACTACTTAAGCCTTACATATGATACTGCTAAATATTGTCTTCAATGGAAAAGAGAGCTGAGAGACTGAGTCACTCCTCCCATTAAATGGCAGCTCTACAAAATGAAGCTTTTTAACAGACCTGACAAATGCATAATCCTACATACACCACAGTGAGTGAATTATACAACAGAATGCAACGAAAAGGCCTGTGCTTTAAATAAGAGACTGAGAGCTCTCTGCATCTCTTCATGACAGAATGAAAGTGTTCCTGCACACTAATTAAGGTTTTCCTTTTATAATTTTAAAGGGTGGCTTAATATTCTTTTATAAAAGCTTAACATGATTCGTTTCGATTAATTCTGCTTATTTTTCTTAACCAGATAATCTCCACTAATCAGCTATTTACAAATAAGGAATGAATGATGAATCATGAACATTTTGTATCTGGAGTTAAATGTCACAGAATTATGATTTTGCTGAGTCAGAAACTGAGTGCTACTTGCTGTTAGAAGAAACCAGCACCTTAGTCCTTACAAGGCTTCTGCTCTCAGGGACGAATTGTACGAAACCAAAATCTAAGTTGACTGAACACCTAATGGCTGGACTTCATTTGCTTAAACTGTATCTTGGCCATGACCTGCCACGCTCTCACCTGAGGCTTCGAGAGCGAGGGCGGACGTGCGGCGAGCGTCGGCCCCCGTCATCGTCCGTGATGCTCTCTGTGCTGCCAAAGTGCTTGGACAGGAAGTGCAACTCGTCCATGGTTGGCTGGAAGGGCAGCTGGTGCAGGCGCTCCTGGGATGAGCTGGATGACTGCAGAGAGACATGAAGAAGAGACAAGGTTAAACTAGGAGCTGCTCTTTGTTAGATTTCTTTGAAAAGCTTCTGCTGCAATATCAGTAGTTTAAAATAGATATCCAGTGATGGAGGGAAGATACTGAACAACAAATGGCAAGAGCACCTTCACCGATGTGGTGACAATTAGAGAAGAGGAGAGAAAGAAGAAAGCACAAGTTGTACTATGATATGAGTGGGTGGAATGAACTAAAACAAAGAAGCAACTAACTTAAAAGAACAAGGAAGGAAAAGAGAGAGGTGGAGAAACAAGAAAAATATCCAGAAGGAGTTAGTGTAGGAGGAAACAAAACAGAATAATGTGGACTGAACACCAGAGCAAAAAGACTGCAGGGAATGAAAGAGTCCCTCCACCTAAAAGTTGACTGCTGCCTTAAGCGTTTGCTGCCTCAGGGGGTTAATGGCAGCGCTATTCGATTTTAAACAAAAGACTTTTCTTCAGTGCAAGAGGGAAAAAAACAGCCTGGATCAATGGGAGGCTTAATGAACACATCTCCCAATGGGACACCATGACTGGCTTTGGCCACACAACGATTTCTCCTATAAAAATCCATTAGAAGCTCCATTCAGGTCTCAGCCACTTGCAAGCTGCAGAAAAAGCAGTGAAATTACGATGTTGTGAATGCAGCAAGTCCAGTCAACAGAATCAATTAAGAAGCTCCCCAGAGTAACAAAGAGCTTGGAGACTGAGGAAAATGCCACTGGATATGATGGTTATCATAGATGAAAAACTGGCTCATATGTGTCTCCTTTCATGCAGTCACAGGGTGAATCTCAATTCACTTAATTGCATCCAGATTTCTTTCTCTTGCATCTTCGTCCCTGTCACTGAATATGTGATGAGAGATGCAAGGAAAACGTGAGGAAATAGGACGCGAGGAAACATGTTTTTTAGACAACCGTCATCATCTGAAGTCAGTTTTACGATGATGGTGCCACAGCTGGATCACCTCTGTTGTCTTCTGATGCCTTTTTTATATAAGCCTACACAAAAGGCATCAAAAGATCTTTATGTAAATGTATTTTTAGTACAAGTATATGCACTAATAATACAATAAGGATGTAAAGTCACCATTTCTAGCACTATTAAACTTTTTCTTGTTTCCTCCCACATGACAAAAGATGTGAGAGATCTAGTCACAGTCTGTAAATGGACCTCACTGCCCAGACACTGAATGTTTAAGAGCCATTTCTGCAGATGTAACATGTTTTTTAAAAAGCATATTCAATAATTATTTGCATCTGCATTTCTATTTGCAAATCCATTATTTAACAATAAAGGTTATGATGGGAGTGTTTCATTACTTGTAGAAAAGATTGGATGGAGGTTTTAGCTTCTCCTTGGCACACAGGGATTTTCAGTGCTGCATGTGATCAGATGAAAATGACAGCAATAGAAAATGTGTTTCATGTAGAACAGACAGACTTTCAAGAAAAAAGAGGGAAAGAGAGATCATAAAAGAAACGCCTGTCTGATGAATGATGGAAGTTGTTCCTTTATCAGACCTACAGTTCACACAGGTCAGCTGACTCGTGCAGGGCCCATTCAAAACATGCCTGCTCAAAAAACGAGCTGATCGCTTGGCCTCCGTTATTGCTAAAGGGACAAACTCTGGGGCTCAAAAATTAAGCCAGTGTGGAAGTGCCAAAAACTACAGTTCCTTTAAGGCCACTTGAGGCTGGCTCCAAATCCAAGTCGATTCCCACAGAGAGAATGTTTACAGCAGAAATAAACATGCTCACAGCCTGGTTAAAAAAAAAAGTTTTTGTTCTGTCTTGCTAATTTACCTCACCATGACAACTGTGCTGGGGTCGGATTTTTATATAATTCACCTGTTTTCATTTTATTAACACTTAACAATACACATATTTAAGAGCGTGGTTGCTTTGAGTCACAGGCTGTCTGCAAGGCATCACCACAGTGTATGAGTCAAATCCACCCCTTGCTCTTCAACAGTCCCACCCTCTCATCCAAATGTGATCACTTCTGCCTCCAAAAATCCAAGATGGCAACAGTCAAAATGTCAGACTTGAAGCTTCAAAATGAGCGTTCACAAACCAATGGGTGATGTGGCTATGTAAATTATTTTTACACAGCCTATTGTATTATTGTTTGAAGGTTTTTGAGAATGGCCCATCCAAACACCCTCGTACTCAACACTGCACTTCCTTGGGTCCTGAGCAAGCTTTTGATCTCATGCAGTGTTTGTACATATGCCTACGAAAATTATTACACCAGAATTGGTATACAGCCCACGTAATCACAAACCAGTGTATAACCCGCGTAATCGGGAGGGCTGCAATCATGTGACCAATGCACTGATGGAAGTGAAGAAAGAAGTCGTCAGCATAAAGAGACAGGTTGGGGTGTCAATGGGTCACAAAACACAGGATTTTCCTGTAGTAGACTAGTGTTTGGAACTGTGTGAAACCAAGTAAACTTTGATATTTCAAGGGGCGTCTGAAAAATACCATATCAACCGCTGTATGTGCACTTTTGTAAGTTATTATATGAACTGTTATATGATGATTTGTTGTCTGTTTTAGTTGGATGATGAATTTAGTTTATTTAATAACCTAAATTCATCATGAAATATTGTGGTTTTGTGGTGAAGCGTTGTCAGAGCAGCCTGATCAGCTGCAGCGTCCAACACCACAGATTTCCAACAAAGGGAAATTAGAATTGAGTTGTGCCAACAGTTGACAGGCTTTTTCACCCCTAAGGTTTAATCCTTTGTACTTTATCTATCTTCTATCCTGTGTGGCCTCCACTTTTAACTGTTCACTATTCTGCAGCTTTCCTGCATAAATTTGGTTCTTATCTACTTCTTCATACATGAAATTCCCCCCCCCCCCCACGCACACACACACACACACATCTCCTCCTTTCATCTGCTCTGTTCAGTATGCAAGGGTCCTGCTGTAACTAATCAAGCGAGTAATGGCCCATGTAAGAACTAGCAGAGCACTGAAACCTGACGGGATGGAGGGGGGCAGAGGAGTGATGGAGGTGATAGAGGTGGAGAGGAGTATGGAGACTGAGAAACCATCTTCAAACTCATCTACTGGTAAAAAGAGATCAATGAGTCTCCTGCAGTGTACTGTATGTCTCTCTACATGTGCTGCTGTGAAGAGGAAGTCAACGAGAGAAATGATGTGTGAAAAGCAGCGAAGACACAGAGGAAGTGATTGTGTTTGAGATGGCACAGAAGTGTACAGGGGGTGGATTATGAGTCAACACCTTGCTTCCACCTGAGCGTCATACACATTAAGGTCCATTTCTCAAATGGACTATTTGCCAAATGGGCCTCGGCAGGGTTCATTTCTCTGAGTAGTCTCTCACGTTTCACTCAGACAGAAGTGAACATTGTTGTTGTCCCTATATTTGCTTCAAAACAAGTTTCACTTCCACCAACACTCTATTTTATTTGTCTCTGTTGCCCCTCTTAACCATCCATCTCAGCTTCTCTGGAGATAAAGTGATGGATGGAGAAATAGTTACTGGAACAGGGAAGACTTACAGATTGGTTACATTTCATTTCCATTATCCCTGCTCCACTTTTTTCAGGAAGGCCAAGTCATCAGCTGCAGATAAATCAGGTCGATCATATCTTAGCAACTGATAAGTTATTTTTAGTTCTGGTTTACATGTGATGCATGTTCTTCTGTGCTCGAATGCTTTTAAATAATCGGCTGAGACTCACAGCAGCGAGTACAAAGTCAGGGGCGTGTATGTGTTTGTGTATGCATGGCATTTAGCTGCAAGTGTGGCGTGTAATCATTTCAAAGCGGAGCCAGACCAAAGTAGAACATGCAACTTTTAGAACATGAATTTACAAGCAGATTTTATGCATGAAAAATATATGCAAATAGGTTCTTTCAGTGAGATACATATTCATGAAAGGGATACAAAAACCCACCTCATCAATTTAGCAATGGAGTTTTGGGTGTTGATTTTTCAAGAGAGGAAAAAGCAGACCCATACTTAAGTGTTTCTTTTCTCCTGTTTCTCTGGTAAAACTGGAAATGAAAGGAAGTGTTTGATCCTTATGAGGTTTTACTTGTCACGCCATGGAGAGGGGAAACACAAAAGAGGCTCTCTGTGAAAACTGTGCAACAGTCACCAGAGGCCTCGTTTTTTCACTTCAGGGGACTTTTCAGGAGACTGCTGCAACACTCTGGTGTCCTGTTTGACAGCCACAAGTTTTGTGTTACAAGGACACACTTAGCTCTATCCTACATTTGAGGAAGCATAAGGTGCAGTGGCTGCAATAATACACATTAGATGAAGGAAAAGTTGCTGCTGCTGCAGTCACGTCTGTGGTATACAGTTATGTTGGTAGAGAACTTAAAGAAAACATACACCTACTCTGATGCAGGCTCTCAAAATGTTACATAACATTGATTTGGCAGATGCTTTTGTGCCAAGCAACTGACTTTCTTTCTCATACCAGTTTTTCCCACATAAACAGGTTCTACGTGTATTGGTAGCTGATGTGGGGGAGGGGGAGGCTAAGCAAACTTTTTTTGTGTGTGTGTCCCTTCGTGATCATTCAGTGTCTCCTCTCTAAGTTTGGAGGTTTTGAATGCAGCTCAGGTGGAACTCGTCATGATTTTTTTCTCAGCTGCAGTTTGTTTAGTTTGAGTTGTGGAGAGGAGAATTAAGAAACAACTCTCAATGTGATGTTTTATCATCACATTCAAGTCTTCCTTTCGATCAGTCTGAGGTCGAATTGATCAGAGCTGATCAAATCAGATCGATGTATTAGAGGAGTAGCTGCTGCAGAGGTGGAGGAAAGCAACCTGTAACACAGCACCGGACCGTGGGGAGAATACTTTCCATGGGAATTCAGCCAGTTTCATCGACAGTAGGTTTAATTAAGAGGGCTGTTGTTCTAATAAATAAAGGCACAGAAAATCTGTGTGGCAGCGAGTGCTGATATTGTGGCGGTCCACCACAAATAAATGAATGTGTGGGAAACCCTGCACACACATACACTTGGAACAATTTGGGGTTCAATCAATGTCTTGCTCAAAGATACTTCAGCGACAGGAATTGAGCCACAACCTCATAATTAATGGCCAACCTGCTCCACCACCTGAGCTGAAGACGCCTCATGTGGACATATTGATCACTGCTCTGAAATATCTGTCATAAAGGCTACAAATATATATTGATAGGTCCATCAAACGTTGACTAGAGAATGTACCTTCAGCGCTATTACAAATGGTTTGCATACTGGCCGCGACTTAACAGAGCCACATTGATTACAGTTAATCAGTGTTTCAGCAGTCAGTTACAGTCATTTAGTCACAGTGAGTCATTGAGTCATTGTTTTAGTGGCACAGCAATCATAGTCCTCATATAGCCCAGTCACCAGGATCAAATGTTGGCAGTGTACTTTTCTGCCAACGACAAATGTATATCATTTGTACATTTCATATGTATGATGTTGTTCAGATTACACGTATGTGATCTGACTTCCTCATCAGGAAGATGAGGGGATGGTGGATGGTATGACACCTTCATGAGACAGCTGACAAGCAGCAGACAGGAGTAGACAACTGTTGGAGAACAGCAAAAGCAGGTGTGTTTATAGTGACAAAAGAAAACACGATGTTTTCCAAAGCCTAACTCTAAGTGAGTTTTGTGCCTATATAATAATGTGCCTAATATAACCACATGTTAACCACAGCCTTGTCACAACATAAAATTGAAACATAAAGAAACACAAAGTTTCAACATCTCCGCCACATATGAAACGTACAAATGTCACATATCTCTTGTTTGCAGAAACATACATTGCCAACATTTATTCTGGTGACTGGGTTGCCTCACATTGCCTCATATAAAAATTATTACAATGGTGTTCACATAGTGAGGTACACAGAATTTAAATTTGGTTAAACAAAACAATGGTATCGGATTGGAAATCAGTATATGATTGGTAGTTTAGGAAATCTTTGATTACTATTCCTTGTCCTTAGGAGGACAAAATGTGCCACAACACTGAAAAATAAATGAAAAATAGGATTATTGCTTAAGAGCTCTGGGTATGTGGCTGTCTACTTCCTCTTAAACTCACCGTTGAACTGGGTGTATTGGTGCCATATCCTGAGGAAGGCAGAGAAGCCAAGGACCATCTACGACCATCAGCCCTGAGGAAAAAATAAGTAAAAGTGGAAAAGGGAGAACATATGTTAGAATCAAGAACTGTTTTCTATCACTTTCCCCTGCCAGAACTCCAATATCGGTTTCTATTTTAGTCCCTCGAGACAACACAGTTATACTAAAGCAATCCCACCACCTTCACTTCCTTTCTATCCAATTATACTTTTGTTCATTCTATTCCTCTCTCCCCTCAGGCCGTCTCCAGCCATGTCTGACACTACGTCTGAGTGAGTGATGAGGGATACACGTTTGGGCAAAATCCTGGCACCTCGCCTCATTCATCTGAGGCCGCTGTCAACCCTCTGTCACACGGACACTTGGTTGGAGCAGCATGGGACAAAGTCAGGGCTGTGGCATGCAGTTCCATTTTGCATGTTTGTGTGTGTGAGTAGGTGTGTTCCCTGAAGAGTTTCACTGTGTATGTGAGTGAGTGTAAAAATAATCCCATCAGCAATTTCACTCAACTATTTCGCACCGCTCTTGTAACGGTGTATGTGTGACTTATTGTGTGAATAAAGGAGGGATGCCAACCTGCGAGAGGAGGCGAAGGAAAAGTGGGCAGGTCCGCTTGGTGAGAAGTTGCGCGGGCTGTCCAACGGACTGCTTCCTGTTAAAATATATATGGACAGAACACAAAAAATACATACAATGTGGGTTACTAGGCAGGATAATATATAAAAAAGTCATTTCCATTTAATTTATTAAGCCTCACGTTTGAGGAAACATTGAAATCTGTGTATATTCAATGTGACACCTACAATTACAGTGTATTTTATCCTTTATCCTGTCCTACAGTATGAAACCACGGTATTAATAAATTAAACATTAAGTGAAAGAGCAACACCAGTTGAAAATCTTGCTCTTGCTGATCTCTAGTGTAATGTAGTGCCAAAACAGTTTTATACAACAGTATAACGTCCTGAGTGATTTTTTTTTTTCATGGCACCCAGGTTCATTTGCCTCTGTGCTGAGGGCTGAAGATGAATCAGCATTTGTTTGAGTTAGAGCTCTGTATAAAGTGAGAAATCTTGCCTGTCATTGTCAGTATTTGTCATTGCTGTGCATCTCAATACCTCACATGCCAAGAAGATTATTGCGTTACTATGACAACTGGCTACTGTGAGCTTTGAATACAGTGACTCGGACATTTGTAGCTTGTTGATCTTATGGCACTCTTGACCGTCCTTAAGGCCACTGCATTAGTGATGTCACAGAGTCCTGACCAATGACTACATGTAAAGGTGGGCGGCATGACAACTCCCCAAAAGTGAAGCCAAAACAGCACCATAGCCATTATAGTGGCTGGCAGTAGCATGGATCATAAACATGGGCCAAAGAAAAGATCTAAGTACATGCCAAATATTTTCCAAGGAGTGTGACGTCATGTTTGACAGCTGTGTGTGACAATAGGCATGTTCGCGTTCAGTGTTGCAGCCTGCAGTTGGGTCAGGCAGATGATACCGCAGCTCCACATCCCGATCGCTACTGTGCAGACTCTGACTCCAAATGACCTCACCAGCACCAGACAGCAGCACCCATATCCTGGGTTTGGCTTCACTTTACAGTGGGAAGAATTGGAGACACATCGCCATTCTGTTTATACATTCTATGGTACTGACCCATCCTCGAGTAGACATCTACATTAATGCAGCAAAGTGAGAATATAATAATTAAAGGAGACTTTTAATTGATCTTTAAAGTAGCAGTGTGTAGGATATAGTGGAATCTAGTGGTGAGGATTGCAGATTGATTACAGCTGAAACTTCTCGCATGTGCCAAGCATGAAATCACAGTTAGGATTTCATCAGTGTTCGCTCTTTAGGAGGTCTTTACTGGGAGCTTACTTATCTGCAGAGGTCTCTTCCTCTTCAAAACAAACAGACCAGGTGATAAAAACCGGTAAATACACTGAATAAAGCAGTTTCACGTTACATATCAGTATTTTGTGCTGTTTGTTGCGAAGTTGCGAAGGGGTTCTAACTACAGTGGCTGACACAAAAACACAAAAACTCAAATGGAAAGATTTTATGTACAGAGGAGGATCAGTTCAAACCTACTTTCATCCAGATTGTATGTCCCAATGAACCCAAAAGCTGTTTTATTTCCTGCTGCAAAAATACACTGTCAATTTATACTGTATTTAGCTCATTTTCAGATGAGAAAAAACTCAAACTTGAAGAAAAAAAAAAACTTAAAATAATGTGACTGGTATACTGTTTATTCTTCCACTGTATCATGTGTTTAACTTTTATACACTGACCTATGTGTCCAGGCAGTGGAGAGTGTGGCCGTGGCAGGGTGGGCGACGTACTGGTCAGGATGAGGCTTTTACGGTTACTGGTTCTGCAACTAGAACATATATGAGAACAAAGAGCACGTCAATATTTGTCTTCGTTAAAGACAGATGATAGCAACTTGGGTCACACACACACACACACACACACACACATACACACAGACACATCATTGACTGACCCCAAGGTTAATTGATATACTGTCTGTATGCGTACTTGTCACCCTGAGTAAATGTATAGCCTACAGCATGTGTGAATGTAAGTGTGTATGCTGTTTTATCTTAAGTACAGTACGTCTCTTGTGTGAGTGTACGCAGCAACCCATAATACAAGACTTTATTGACGTCCGCCCACCCACAGGGGAGAGCGACAAAGCAACAAAGATTTTTAATTTCCTCTAGGTCCGGCCCCATGACGGCTGCTGCCGTGAAATACATATAATGGCAGGAGTGATGGGGCGATGGAGGGATGGAGAGCCAGACGGAGAGGAAGAAAAGGACCAGAGAGGGCAGGTATAGACTATAATGAAGAACTGAAATTATTGAACCATAAAGGCTTCACTCGCTGCTCCTGCTGCCAATGCTGGATGTGTCTTTGTACAATTTTTTAAAGAAAGTACACACAGATATACACAAGTTTTATTGTCTTACACAACAGCTCGTAAAGCTTGAAATTGATTTTTCAGGTGTTATTTCCATGTGTGGATCGGCTTTGCTCCTAGGCCTTTCGTGCTTGTCTGTGTGCTTCACTGGAGAGCCTGTCAGGCCGGATTTCGCAGAGCAGAACCACATCTGACGAGCAACACAAGTTTGCTCCATGTTGCATCAGCCAGCCTGCTGTTCTACATCTGCGCAGGAAGTGCTGTAAACACACGTGTAAAAATAAAAAATGCACGGTCACACAACACCCATTGGTTATTTGATGTATCTTCTTCGATCAATAATCTATATCCCCGTCTTGCAGTCCTCCCACATCCTCCCTTATCTCTCCCTCTTTTTGATGCCAGTCTTCAGCACTTCTCTGAGCACTCTGAGACATCAAACCCCTGGCAGGGTTTTATCGGTGGCAGTGCGCCTCTGTGGGCGCCAGCTGAGGGAGAGCTTGTACTCAACCTTGCAGAACAGAGGAGGAGCATATTGAAATATTTAAGGGAAATGCATTAGCTTTGGACGGAGGGATGGAAGTGGCTTAACACCATCCCTTGCAGCAGCTTTCAAAAGAGGAGAAGGGGGAAGGGTGAGGATGGGGAAAGGAATAAAAGAACAAGACAAAAAAAAAGGTGAAGAGACTGGAAGTACACACAGTACATTCCTCTGATTTTCCTTCGGTGTCAAACCCACACTTCTCTTTTTCTTCTTTTCTTCGTGCCTGCAATCATCTTTCATTTCGCTCCCTCCTTAACCTGTAGTCTCTCAAATCCACACTTTCATTGCTGCCCTTCCTTAATCAAAAGCTGAATCACTTGAGCACATGCTGCTCAAGCTTCACTCCAGAACATATTCTTAGCTTTTGATTCATGATTCATCACATCTCCAGCAGCTCAACTCGACCAGTGATTCACTTTCAGGTGGAGTGTTTTAAACCGCAAATTACAGGAAAGCCTACCTGCCTCATTTCTGTGACTTTTCTTAGAGCTTATTTTTTTCAGTCTCAGTAAATCTCTTCATCTTTTGATAACTCATCACTCATCTGTTTCTTCTTTACTCCTTCCATTTTCCCTGCTTTGTTCTCATTCTGATTTCTCCGTCTGAATGATGAATAATTGAAATGTGGGAAGTCCAGAAAATTCATTCTTCCGCTCTAACTCCCCTTTTTAGGGTTATAGAGTCAGCTCAACTATTAAAGGCAGTAACAGAATGAAAGCCCACCAGGGCAGAGCAATCTAATTTCCCCATAAAGCCAGAAGTCTCTTGCAGCCACTATGCTTTATAACATTGTTATCTTAAATGAATGCTGTAAAAGGGCATCTCGCCCAAAGCATTTGTACTGTAAGAAAAAAAAGATTAAATAGGAGTGCTGCTCTTTACTCTATACTCCAGCAGACAGCCACATATTTATCACTAGTAAAGGTCACATTAGAGTTCTGCTACTTGTATTCCTGCAACATGTGACAGAAGCAGCAGGGGGGAGAGAGGAGGGTACAGACATCCATCTGTGGATGCTCTAACTCTGTTGTTTAGTATCTGTTGTATTCCACTGTATGCTGTTTTGGTTATTTGGTTTGCACTCACCTTTTCTAAACCTGCTTTAGTCAGTAATTTACTGAAGTTCAAAGAGTGACCAGGCAAACCCCCCAAAACAAGATATGAATTTACATTTTAGACATGGTTTACAACACAGAGAAGAGAGAAAGCAGGGACAGGCACTTTTCCATGCATGAAATAGTGAGAATTATACAATCTACTCATCACAGTGCCTTATGACTACATTGCAAACTGATCTGAGTTTATTTTGTGGGCAATTTGACAATTGAAGAAAAATAAACATGGGTGAATTCACAGATATTGGGCAGCTGCTAAACCTGCACAAATGAGACAAAAACAAACTGTGTAAAGAGTGTCCACACCAAGAAATAAATATATAATATAAATATATAAAAATAACTAAAAAAAGACGTTTCATAAATCGCTCTAACTCAAGTGGACGGCGGAGTCAACACCACAACTATAATGGATAACAGTGGCGAGTAATATTGTTGGGATTACTTTCACAGGAATTTGATGAACGATAGAAATACTGACAGCCAACCAAAATCCATCAGAAATGTACAGGGCGTCACAGGTGGAGTGCGCAGCACGTGCTTGGTGCCACTGTTTACACAATGTTATTGTTGACCATTTAACTTTATAGTTATCGTTCTAGTTATCGTTCTTGGTGTGGACGGCCCTTAATTCTCAAAGCACTTGCACAGAATGAAACCCACCCCCAACTGCACTGCCAAGCAAACAGCGTCTCAGTGCTCCTGTGTTATTTGTACATATTTAAATTGGTTATATACATACATTCAGTGCAAAATCGGCCTCTGTCTATGCAAATAAGCCTCACTGCAAAAATGGTCCAATTCACAAAGATCAGCGCTGATAGCCACATGTAGATACAGTAAAATTATTAGTGTCTTCAGAGTTGGTGGTAACTACAGCGCAAATGATGCCATCTTTTTTTACAGTCTGTAGGTATGCATTTGAAAACACCAACAGCACTCACAGACTGTGAAATTAAATTCCAAATGCAGTTTCTGTCATGTTTAAATTCCTTGCCTGAAGTTTTGAGAAATGCCTCTGCTCCATGTTGGTCAGAACCTGTAGCTCTCCGTCTGGATGGAAGTCCAATATTGACTCTCCTTTTAGCTCTGTTTAGGTCTCATCTTCTGAGGGGAACACCTAGCTCTTCAGCTACTAAATACTCCACCATGTTTACCATTTAACCTCTAACTGCGTCTGTCTGCTGTTTGGTGCTGAGCACGTTGTGTAAAATGGGCCAAAAAACAAAACAATGAACTGAAAGACTTCAAAACGCTCAGCAGAGCCGAGAGCAACCACAGAGTCTGGTAACAATTCACTATAAGCGATATCTCTATCATTATTGATTGGGGCAGCTTAAAGGTGCCGGGCCAATATTAGCCTCCAGCGCAGCTTCCAGGCTGCTTGACACAGATTTTTGGCAGTCTCTCAACTCTGCTGGAGGGATGAACATCGTTATATCTAAAGATGTTCCCTCATTTGGCATTTGATGATGGTGGTGGAGAGCGCTGTCTACCACCAAGTATTCAGTTAGAGGGCATGCACAGCATTTCTATGTCAATGAGCAAAATATTGTTTGATGGTATAGTTCAAACACAGCACCGACAGCACACCTGCATGGAAGCATCTACATGTTATGTTCCTCCACTCTTCAAGCCAAGGTTTTTTTCTTTAATTGGTTAATATACATAGTAACATAAAATATAAACAGAAAACATTTGTGCATACATGCAGAACAAAAGGAAATGCACAACCAAGCGTCAAACTCTAGGGCTGAAAAATGAAGTGCTAAAAATTGGACCTCCTTGAATGGTCACCTGAGTCTGGCTCCAAGAGTGAGTCAATCTCCGTAGACCCCCATGTTTAAACACCCCATTATACTACTATACTATACACCTGACTATACTATACACACTATACACAGTCTATGATTCCGATTCACCTCTTACTTCTCCATCTCCTCATCCAAATATGGTCATATCTGGCTTCAAAAACTCCAGACGGCGACAGCAAAAATGCCAAACTTGAGTCCACAAACCAATGGTTGACATCACGGTGGCTACATCCATTAATCATCACTTGGAGACACCTCAGTCAAATGAGATTGGTTCAAGTCGAGCAGTGTTTTTTTTTTTTTTGTTGTTGTTTTTTGCTAGTGGGTGTGCTTTGCAGTGCACTAGTTTTGTTTTTGACCAGATTTTGCTGTGGCTTAATATGATTCAGACTCTGGCATTTGTTTGATATCTAGCAGTGGCAAAAAATTTAGTTGCACATTAGCCATTCACTGTTAGTGCAAGTGATTGTCACTGTCACACCGAATGTCCCACTGAACCCAGTTCAAACTCTCAAACTCTCAAACTCTGTGTGGAAAAAAAGGAACAAATAGTTGAATATTCGTTAAACAGCCAAATCTGATTCCACTGCCATAGTTCTGACTCAGGTACAGTCCTATTGAATACTCTCTTTAAAAAGGTTTAAAGGTCTAATGTTTAGGATTTCATGGTATCTAGTGGTGAGGTTTCAGATTGCAATCAAGTGAAACTTCTCCTGTCTCCAGTATTTGGTTTGTCTGCTCTGGGCTGCTGTAGAAACAAAATGGTGGACTCTGTGGAAGAGGACCTGCTCCATATGTAGATATGAACTCATTCTAAGCTCACAAAAACAAAACAATTCTATTATCACATTGTGTATACATATATATATATATATATATATATATATATATATGTACAATTTATATATCCCCCAGAATCCTAGACATAGGACCTTTAAGTGTTTGACCAAAGTTCCTTCTTTCACTCATCAGAAAGGCAGGACAATATATTTAAGGAGAAGTTCATATTAATTCCTTCTTGCCCTGAAATCTTGGCCACATAATTAGCTGTCACAGCAGCGGCAGTCAGTGGAGGTTACAGGACAGAAGCTATAGGTGGCTGTAAGGAATTATGACTAACACGCTGTAGATTCACTTGACTGGAAAACCAAGGAAGATAAGAGAGGACGGAATGTGTGTGTATGTGTGTGTGTTCATGTGTGTGTAAATGTGACTTTAAATCACCCTGTCACGGTTATGGTCATGCAGCCTGGGCTCATCCTGCCTCTGTCTGCTTAAGAGTGTGTGTGTGTGTGTGTGTGTGTGTGTGTGTGTGTGTGTGTATCAGATAGAAATAGTGACAGTTAGTATGCAGCACATCGCCATCTTTGAATCATAAATCTAAAGCTGTCTCTAGTTTTGTGTTCAAACACAAACACTTTGTGAGTTTACAGCCAAACAATCCAGCACTATATCATCCACCACCCTCCTCTGTTCAGGCAGCCGGTGATGTTTGGATTCATTCAGTCGTTCACTCACGCATAAATGAATCTTGAACAGAAAACTGAGGCTTTGCTGATGAGGAGACATTTTCCGTTTAAATATTCAAACCCCTTCATATCCGATGAGGTTAATCAAGAACAGATTCTTATCTATCCATAATGAAATGACCGAGACGAAGACATAAGAAGAAGAGGGAGAAGGAAGAGGATGTTAAGGGGAATGTACGACGTTACCATAGAAACACATTTGGAGTCACACTAAAGAAGAAGCAAACAGTGACATCTCCAACTGTTTCCTTTTTTTCTGTTTTCACCAGAGCTCCCTGTGAGAAGCACACAACTCAACAAATTAAATTGTTAAATGAAATAATGAAGGTGTGCATCAGACTGAATCAGCTCTGATCTGAGGCCACTAAATCCAAAAGAATATGATCTCACCCAGCAGTCAACCACAATACTGTGAGTCAGTGTCTGTTGTCATGGCTGAGCCAAAGACTGTTTGTGTGTTTGTATGTGAATGCCAGTTTTATAATCCATCATAATCCATTGTGTAATCCATCATGCAGGCTCAATCTGTGTGTGTGACAGAAGAGTAGTGGTGAGGCACATGGTGCTGTCACTCAGTCTGAGTATGATTCATCGGGGTCAATGGTGCATGCTGCTATTGTGTGGGCTTCTGTTGACGGACACCAGAGCTGATGAGAAAGTGAGTGAGTGAAGAACAACTTTTAATATGTGAGAGAGAGAAGCAAAGTGTGATAAGGTCAGATGTGTCTATCTGAGTCTGTCAAAAGGTGCAGAGCAGCGCAATGTTTTTGTGTTTGTTTTTTACAGGATGCAATTTGTTTTTGTGTCCAGGTGGTCTCAAGAAACACCTCCATGGCAACTGTGCTTTGGGAGGTAGAGTGGTCATTCACCAATCAAAAGGTCTGAGGGGCCTGCAATGTCCAAGTGTCCTGGGCAAGATACTGAAATTGCTCAAATTACTCAAATTGCTTCAGATGCCCATGCCGTCAGTGTGTGAGTGTGCTAAGGTTGCTAAGTGGTGTTCCCTAACACTAGAAAAGCGTTATATAAACTAGAGAAGTGTCATAAAATGCAGTTTATTTACCAACTGCAGTCCAAACAGTGTCAGGAGAAAAGAGCAAAAAACACACTGACAAAGAGAGAGAAAGAAACAAACAATCAATCAATTAATTTTGGCTGAATTACATTTGTTATCAACATAATGAGAAACAATCTTTTTATATCCACAAATTGTTCACTGCCAACACAAAGTGCTCATAATGTCTGTATCTGTAGAATGTTTAGTGTCAGCGTGCTCCTGACAACTACAGCATGATTCACTTTTATATGGTTACATTTTGGCAACTGAAAGTAGAACTTCACTAACTTTATGAATAATTTGTGAACTTCAATATTCAGCTATATTCTACTCTGACTTGAAGCACAAGATCTGAAACCAAAACCACAGTTTTTTACCTTTCCTTAAAGGTCTAGTGCATTGCATCGTCAATGGGCCACACCTGGCTGGCCAAAGCTTTCCATCCAGCACCCACAAAATATCAATTAATTCAAAAAATGTGAGGAGGAAAAGATTGCAGTTGCAATTGCAATTGCAGTATTTAGGATATCAAGTGTTGTTATGCCTCTGCGCCTGCGACATTATGTTTTCGGGTTTTCTGTCTGTTCGTCTATACCATTCTTGTGAACATCAAGAATCACCCTCAAGAACACCTTGAGGGTTTTTTTTTTTTTTAATTTGGCACAAACATCCACTTGGATGCAACAATGAACTGACTAGATTTTGGTGGCCAAAGATCAAGATCACTGTGACCTTGCATCATTTCATCTCATTCTCCTGAACCTGATAGCTCAAACATATTGCAGGAAGTTCTTCAAATTTGGCACAAACGTTCACTTGGACTCAATGATGAACTAAAATTACATTTTGGTTGTCAAAGGCCAAGGTCACTATGACCTTGCATCTGTCTCATTCTCAAGAGGGCCTTGAGATAATTTCCTAAAATTTGGTAATTCTAGTTTTTTACTATATTGAAGCAAACCCCCAAAACAATTGAGATGTAAATACATTTATTAGGAATGATTTACCAACCCCAATTTGTGCATTTGACCCCCAAGTACGAAATATATTATAAATCCATTTGTCAGCCTATCATTAGTGGTAGTGATACGGCAGGTCTTTATCAAACTAATATCAAAATATCAATGTCAAAAAGTGACAAAGCAGCTCCCCTTGTAGTACCCCTTATTAGTAACAGTTAATGGCCAGCTGCTGAACATAGTGGAGCATTTAGCAGCTAAAGAGCCAAAGATGTCCCTCAGGAGTTGATAGAGACCAAAAACAGAGCTAAAAGAGGGAGAATACTGAATTTACAAGGAGTCATAAACACTACTCCAAATGTTCGGTATAGCTGCACCACATCTGTTGTATGTGTAAATAAGAAATTGTTTGCTTATGCGTCAGCAATGACAACTTTATTACAAAACCTTATTATAATACAACACTCTGTTTACAATTTGTTCTACTGCCCAAAGCAGCAAAAAACCAACAACTGCTTTAACCAAAGGATTTTTAACAACACATGGATAGCGGGAACACAAGTCTCCTTCTTACTGATCCCAGCAGTAATTATAAGCCGCCGAATACTTATTTGGCAGAGCAAATTAGTTGTACGCAAAGGTATTCTGTAGGTGACAGGGTTGCACGGTGATGTTCACAGGATAACATAAACCATGTCAAAGGTAACCCACAGAGAAACAGAAAGAGCTCAAACCACAAATACAGATGCACAGATGTGACAGTCAGCAACGCCAGTCTGTGTCTCCCTGCTGCTCCCAATAATGAAACCTAGGTCTGTCATTGGCTACAACGCCCTGGTCAGCCAGCTGTGTGTATGTGTGTGTATTTTTGTGGGGGGTCAGAGGTTAAATCTGTGGTAATGACTCGTGTAGAAGCTTTGACGAGCAATTATCCCCCTGCAGGCCCTCGGCTGGCACGGGGCCATTAGTCTCTCTTACACACACACTTGCCCACGAATGTGCTCACCAACGCACAGTGTTTGTCCCCTCACACCCCAAAACTGTCCCAGACTGTCTACGTCCGTAACAGCAATAAAAGAAATGCAAACAATAACGCTTGGATACCGGTCATTAAAACAACACATTTCGTGCTTCCCTGGTACTGATACACACTCTCAGTTTCTAAGTTATGTGTTAGGATGGAACAAGTGCATAAAGTCCCTGTGATCAGTAATACAAAATAGTCTGGTTAATTACAACTCAAGTCTTTTGTTACAATAGCATTGTACTCACCAAGGTAATTGCTGGGTGCTGAGCACAACAACATTGCTACAATAAAGATCAGACGATGTGAGAAGTTGTAAACAAGCCAACAGTGCAGCAAGATTATAATCAGAGATAAAAACTGCACATGAGAGAGCACATGTGAAATGTTGGTAATAAAATTATAAATGCACTCAGCAAAATTAACATAATACAGCGAGTATGTTCGGTCAAAGTTGATGCAAGCTCAGTCTGAAAACTGTTATGGAGGCCATATCTGACATCCTTCAATGTCACCCAAATCTCTGCAACACATTTCATAACAGCAATAATCAACCATGCCGCTTCTAAAAAACTACAAAAATGTTGTCATAATAAAAAGAAAGAAAAAAATACTTCTCAAGGTGTGTTCACACCGGACCTGTTTTTTTTTTCTGCTAGCGACGAGTTTACATACAAAGTCAATGCAAACGGGCGACTGAGCATACATTCGCCTGGGAGAAAAATCGCTCGGGCTCCAAGCGACACAGCGATTTTTCGCTCGTCGCTTGAGATGAGAAATCTCATCTGGAGCAGTATTTCACTGGGTCCTGTCGCTTGCAGCTCAACGCTGATTGGTTGCCGTAATCCCGGAATCCCGGGGGGGGTTCTTGACTGTCATGACATGTCAGCTTCATTAAAAGTATCGCTGCAAATTAAAAGCAACAATAGATGTAAAAACACACAGAGACAATGCATCTGTGATCAGTTCCCTAATTTAATTTTAACAATTTTTTCAATCTTCTCCAATTTCTCGTTTTATTTTATGGAAGTGATCAATGTAAGTGCACTTGTCCTAGAACCGCCACGACGGTTTTTATAATNCACTGTCAACTGCCTCCAAGCACCGCAACGATCTGCCAGACCATCATATGTAACTTCATCATTTATGCTGCCCGTGTGCTCAGAAGCACACAATGAATGCATTTTTGAGTAATTTCCGAGAAGTTATGATAAATATATATATATATATATACATATATATATATATATATATATATATATATTACAGACTATAGAATAGGACTGACAACCTCTCCAGTGTCTCATGTCAATTAATTAACACTACTTGTCGGCTTTTTATAATGGTTTTGTTTTCAAATAAATATTTGGAAACAATACCCTGATTGCTTCAATGCCGTCATCAAAGTGAAAAAGTGAGTCTGTTGATTTCTGCTACATTGACGAGCGATTGCAACTGAGCGATGAAGCGATATCAAAGAGGCGAACCGAGCGACAGCGGAAAAAAAAAACAGGTCCAGTGTGAACACACCTTCAAAGGCTAAATCAGACAAGATTTTAATGGAAANTTGACGAGCGATTGCAACTGAGCAATGAAGCGATATCAAAGAGGCGAACCGAGCGACAGCGGAAAAAAAAAAACAGGTCCAGTGTGAACACACCTTCAAAGGCTAAATCAGACAAGATTTTAATGGAAAAAATACCCTGGTCATACGAAGCTAAATCACAAAGTACAAATACTCTACTTCTCACAAATACTGGCCTCACAGGCGTTCACAGGTGGGCTGGAAGCCTTCTCCATCAACAGGAAGTGAGGCAAAAAGCATAACAAGATAGCATGTAAGCAACTCTATTATGCCCGGGCCACACTGCCTGCATGAGCAGCACATGACGACTACCTTGCAGAACTGTTGCAGCTTGCATGCTTGCGGTATTTACGTAAACAGCGTTGTTGCTGCAGCATTCCTGCAGAGCTGCCTGCTGCCATGGCTACTGTATTTTCGAAATTGAAAGCCAGTGCTTCACTCATTTCTGGAGCTGTGCAAGCCACTGCACTGTCGACAACACAATCATGCAAGTATTTCACAATAAAAAGCCTTGAGTAACAAATGAAGGGATTCTGTCATGGTCAGAAGGCTTTTATTTTGAAACAGAAACAAACTGAAAACCGTGTGCGTCATGCAGAGAAAATAGGCGACACTCCTGAGATATTCTGCATCAGCCAAGCCGCACCTGAGAAGCGCCACTCATGCAGGCAGTGTGACTGCTCTAACCTGTTAATATGGGCGCTGAAAAAAAAATACAAGAGGTTCTGTGATGCACACATGCACTGCTCACACAGGCGGTGTGTACTGTACTCAGGCACAGCTTTTATTTATCTATTTAGCTAAATGCTAACAGCAGCATGCTATCAAACCCACAATGATAATGCTAACATGCTGCTATTTAACTGGTATAATGTTTGTCATGTTTATCATTACAGTTTTGCATATAGTTGGATTTCATTTGATCACCCAATGACACCTTGACCTGTGGACACTGACTGTCAAATGAAACACTCCAAAATCACAACTGTTAAAATGCTTTACAGCAAAAATAAACATATTTACAGCCTGGTACAAAGAACAGTTTTGGTCTCTGTAGCTAATTTCAACATTCACAACAACTGTAGGATGAACAAGCGTATTTTAAGCACATGAATTTTTGTATTACTCGCCCATTTATATTTTATTAAAGCTTAAATTTAGCATAATGAAGGGCAGGCCGCTTTGAATGTCAGACTGTCTGCTGATAGTGTCGTGGGCTTCTCAGTCAGATCCACTCCTAACTCCTCCAAAGCGCCAGCCTCTAGTCCAAATATGGTCACTTCTGGCTCCAAAAAGTCAAGATGAGGACAGCCAAATGCCGAACTCGAGGCTTTAAAACAGGAGTCCACAGACCCATGGGTGACATCACGATAGCTACGTAGGGATTATGTTAACCTGTACTGACTTTATTTAATTCAGATCACTTTAGCAACAGGATGCAGTAATTTGACTGATTTATTTTTATGTGGAAATTAAAAAAAAAAAAACACCCACAAGGTTATGCTGCTGCTTCACACTGCCTCTGGTACAATGAGGTATTCATTTGAATCCTTTTTTTAAACAGATTGGACTTGTTTCTTGCACAGTTCTATGTAGTTTTTATCTGTTCGAGGGCCGCAGAGCTGCGCATAGAAAAACAAAACACCAACCACATTCAAATAGAGAAGAGGCGCCATGCCTCTACAATGTTCATGTGGCTTCTATGGTCAGTGCAGCTTCGGTTGATTATAATGAATGCGCTCTGCTGCAGGCCTGTTGCAATAGATGTGTCATGCCCAAAGGCTTTACATAAAGATGGACACATGTCTTCGCTTACCCCCACTATATAAAAAATAAAAATGAAGCCAAAATATCCCAGATACAGCTGCTGCCATCTTGCACTGCTCTGCACAGTAGCGATCTCCCACCAGTATAGAGTTCCCGCCCAAACACCCAACCAACCAATCACAAGCAGCAGCATTGATGGTGAGCATACCAGCACACACAGCTGTCACTCATGATCTATGTTAACTTATAAGGAAAACATGCACTTCAACACAGATCAGAGTGATAAGAACTACCTAAAATGACAAAGACCATCTTTGGGAAAAATGTACTTGACGTGCACTTTGAGTTTTTTGTCTGGTCCATGTCCCATCCGCTAACATGGAGGGGGCAGAGTTTATGAACTATACTGCAGCCAGCCACCAGGGGGCCACGGTGATGTTTTGGCTTCTCTTTCAGGAGCTGTCATGTCGTCCATCTTATATACAGTCTATGGTCACACCATGTCTGTGTCCTATGTATTTCGGTGGTGAGAGGTAAATATTACTTACAAACTTGGTGACGCCTCGCAAACAGCCTGTCACTCAAAACGGTCTGCCTTTAATTATGCATAACTTTAAGCCTTAATTAAATGTAAATGGGTGAGTAACATAAAAATTCATCCATGTATAGTTGTCATGAAGGGGGAATTATATATAGAACCAAAACTTTTTTTGCACCAGGCTATA
This sequence comes from Epinephelus moara, assembly GCF_006386435.1. Lineage (NCBI taxonomy): Eukaryota > Metazoa > Chordata > Actinopteri > Perciformes > Serranidae > Epinephelus > Epinephelus moara. The sequence goes on from NC_065510.1 coordinate 38,890,120, forward strand.
AACATGCTAAATTGTGCTGTTAAGTTAAACATTTTAACATGGGGATCTATGGAAACTGACTCGCTTTTAGAGCCAGCCTCAGTGGCCATTAAAAAAACTAGTTTTAAGGACTTCCACATTGGCTCTTTTTTTAGCCCCGGAGGTTGCCACTCAGTTGCAACAGGTCTGCAATGTCAAATGGACGTCATGTATTATATTGATGTGCAAATTAATCTCATAATAAAAACGTCCCCAGTGTTTGAAGGCCTTTACTCATGATTTTCTTTTTAATAAAAACCTCTATCACAAACCCAATCTTCCATTATACTGATTCTCATTTATAAATAGCAGTTATAAATAATAGTGTTTAATTTTATTATGCTTCTTTGGCACTTTGTAATTACTTCCTAAATGACTTCCTCATGAGTGGGCTGTCCTTTCCGCTCCTCTCCTCCTGCGAAGCTCTGTCCACAAACAAAAGGGCCTCTGACAGGTTTATATTAAAGCTGAGCACATTCGTTATAACAGACGGTCACTGATAAGAGTGCAGCAGCCATTTAAACAGAGCAGCTCCATATTATGCAAAATCAATTAAAGGAATGAGCCGATTCTGAATAAAGCGCGGACCCTGACGGCCTGATAGCGCATCAAGAGAGGACGTTTAACTGTCTGGTGCAGGATGTTATGGATGCAGGCAACGGCATGTGTGTTCCTCAGTGTGTGTGTGTGTGTGTGTGTGTGTGTGTGTGTGCATGCGTGCTGGTGGACCATAATGATTAGCTATTTGCATGCACATGTGAGCTTGTGACAGGTGTGAGCCCACGCCTGTGCATGCTTAATGTGTTTTACCTAGCAGATTATTAACTCTGTGTGTGTGTGTGTGTGTGTTTGTGTGTGTGTGTCAGTCAGTCAGTAGTGTCATCTTCTGCTTTAAGTGCTGACTCACAGGGCACAGAGGACACCAGACGCTTTTGATGGTTACACCATCGATCTGTCCAGGCTCACTTCCTGTCAGGTGACATCTCTCTCTCTCTCTCTCTCTCTCTCTCTCTCTCTCTCTCTCTCTCTCTCTCAGGACCTCTTAAAGGTGAGTGCATGTTTACAACTGTGGGAAATGGGATGGAAATGGACGGGATAAAACGCTGCCCCTTGTTTTTCCTGTTAGTGTATCCTATTATGCAACATCCACTGTTCTTACTGCCAGAGTCTGAAACATCCACCAGGATCTGGACGGATCCCCAAACTCGGGAAAGTGGCCAAATTAAGCCACGTGGGCAGATTTATGAAGCACGAGGCATTCAGATGGAGATTGAGGGGGTGATTGAGTGAAGCTGACAGATGAAAGCAAACAGGTGATGTGAAAAAAAGGACGGCAGAAAAGATAAATGACAGGATGAACCATACACAACAAGACTGTCTTGGTGTTAGGGGTTGCTGCAGGGGTTAGTCACATGGCTTTCTTGTTGCTATGCAATGTAGCACAAAGAGACATAAATAGAGGCTTTTGCTGTTATTCCCCCATGAAAGAGAGACTAAGCAAGGAGGGAAAAAGCCTACCAACAAAGTAACAACCAAAGCTTCACAGTTGTGTGAGAGGAAAAAAATGTAGTTTCAGAATGAAGATGAAAAGAGAAAGGCAGAGAAAGGAGGTCGGAGTAAAAATACTGACTGAGTCACCCAGTCATTTCACCGTGTTTGAAAAATAGCAATAGTTTTGGCAATGCATGGTGTGACTAAGGGACAATTCTCAATTTGCAATAGTAGTTGGTGCAAGTTCAATAAATAAAAAAAGGTATTGTGTTTTGTTGTGACTAAGTACAGTGACTGATTATGTAGTAAGCTTGTAAGTTGTAATTGAATAAAAAGTTGGCTGGCAGACAAAGTAGATGACTGCCTAAATTACCGACTAATTATGGGGATAATAAACATGCTGGCCAACAGTCAGACTGTATTTCTGGCTGATAGGGCCGGATTCTCTCACCTGAACAGCTGGTTTTGTAGTGGACTGAGTAGGCAGCTGTCAGGGCCTGAAGCTGTTGTCTAAATCAAATCAACACTTTACCAAGTCACATCACATCTGGGTGGCCTAAAAATGATTCGTAATTTTAATACCTCTGATATCTATTTTTACCTTTATTTGTGTGTGTACAGGCAGTTTTATAAAGCGTGGAAAAGACAACTTACACATTATGTTTTACACTCATGATATTCTACTCATTATTTTGGTTGCTGTTCTAACAGCACGGACCCTCTGATACGAGGATGGGGTGAATGTCGTGTAATTCTATCACACATAGCCTCTGGGATCAGCACTGTTAAGCACTCAGCAATACAGCCTCTGATTCATCCACAGACCCGACCCTGTGCATCATGGGATACATCCTGCCCTCGGTAGGCTTCAGCTAATGGCTAACAACAACAACTCCTTTAAAAACAGATAATCACATAAGATACTCATTTTTGGATTAATTACTTTTAAAAAGTCTCTAAAAAACACTTTCTGTTCCTGTTCCTTGTTGGATTACAAAGCTTCTTAAGGGGATATGATTGCCCCGGAAAGCTACAATGGTGACAGAGCAGGACCATTTAAAGTACACTTCTAGACCTTCAAGTAGTAAATCGAGTAGGCTACTTTTATACTGTGTAAGACAACCTGAGGGTTTTTAACCAGCAGCTGCATGTTGGATGTCCAGTAAAACACAGGACACAGAGTGGGAAGGAGTGTGCATCACCGACAGGACAGTGTGCACTCCGTGTGCGTGTTATGACCAACAACATAATAATAACCTTGTCCGTTCACAGTGGCACAGTTCAGTACTATCGCCCGGCCATTTTATCTCATCTCAGTACTTGACGCATGATTCTGATTATGTAACTTGCAACGCAGTGGTAAACAACCTGCATCTTCCACTCACTGCTGGAAACCCCAGTGTTAACAGAGACAGCTGATAACCAGTTTCATGATACCTGTTGTTATTTTGAGTTTGTGTCCCCCTGTCCTGCGCATGGTTGTAGGTCTATCCAACTGGGTCCCGAGGTATTTCAGCCTATACCCGTTGACAACACCCCTTGCAAATCAAAAATGAACTGAGGGGTCCCAAACTAATCCCCATTTGCAATTTGGTGTGGGGACGTCAGGCTGATATCAGGTGACCCTCTACACTTCACAAGTCATGATGATTCAATTCACTGATGAAGACCATGACATGAAGTTGAAAGGCCAGGAAAAAAGCTACGAGGCAGACCTTCATATGAGATTATTTTGTCACACAGACATATCATATTATTTATGCCAGTAAAGCCTGGGATATACTTTAGTTAAATTACCTGGTATTGGTCTGTACTCTGCTCAAACACACAACTTTACTATGATGGTGATAGAGAAATGTGACAGAATGACATTTTTCCTAAATCAGAGTTCTGTTTTACAAAAGCCTGATAATATACAAACTGCATTCAATAACATAATATCCAGAGCTTCACTAGCACAGTCGGGGGCACAGCGCATAAATACAACACCACAGGACACAATAAACATCCAGATGTCTATTTAAGTTACATCATTCCTCTCCACTCGGAGGTGTTGTCAGATGTCCTCTAAAGGTGTGAAAGTGTATCCTCAGGCAGAGTGATGCAGCAGGAAGTTGTGGCAGTGCAAAGACTTATCTGGATCTTTCCGCATGTGTCACCATCAGTTTCTCGTCTGCTGGCTTCCTGTTTGTCTTCATTCGTCTCTCTGCAGTGGCTGGTTCTATGTCAGCTCTCTGCAGTTACCGAGACCCAAGAAGTGCTCTGAATCACCACGATCATGACATTTCACTTTGTTCCCAACGTGACCTTATTTGCAGCTAATGATCCGTAGCCATCACCTCATACAGAATAAAACACTTCCTTCAGTGAGCAGCACTCATTTGCATGAGTAGGGAGTCTCGCAGCATGTCTAATAGACATTAAAAATGATTTAATCTGATTATGGATAATGCATATGGATTCACAACTAAGCAAGGCCACAGCTCCTATCAGTTAGGGGGAAATACGAATAAGGGTGGCAGTAGGAAACTTAATAAAACGTCTGATGTAATTCTGCCAGATTTTAAATTATGACACTAATGGTTTTAAACAAGCTTCAAGAAACAGCTAAATGGTTTAACTGTAAATGGTGACATCCTGAATACAAGGTCAACATTTGGGTGTTGCACTTTCGATGACCTTAGACAATGCCACACACCAGTACACTACCCAGTGGGGCTGCAAATACTTATTATTCTCATTTTTCATAAATCTTCTTAATACTGTCTCAATTGTTTGGTGTGTAAAATGTAAGAAAATAGTGAGAAATGTTTTCCAGTGGACTTATTCATTTAACTTGTTTGTCTGACCACTAGTCCAAAGATTTTCAGTTTATAATCGTAGAAGAAAAAGAGCAACAGGAGTTAAGAAACCAGAACCAGTTAAGTTTTGGCGTTTCTGCTTTCAAAAAAGATTAATTATTTAAATTGCTCTCAATTAGTTTTCTGTTGTTCAATGAATTGATTTAAGTGGAAATGGACAAGTTCTAAAACTAATCATCATGAAGTGAAAGTGGAATAGTTTTAGAAAAATGACACCATCAGCAATAAGATTTGTTCCCTACAAGCCTCACATTCACTACTTAATTCTGTTTGCCATCAGGTTTGATTTCCCAGAAAATAGAGGCTCGATTTACAGCGCAAAGAAGGTGCATCAACCACTGTACCACCAAAACAGGAAGTGGATAGTGCTTTGGTTTTTCTCAGTAGCGTAGATAGCTATCTCCAGTTTCTAAAGCGTAACAAAGTAAGTTCTCTTCAGTTTCTATCCCCAGTTGCAGAAATGGCGGACTGTGGAAAAACCTCATTAACTCTGTAAATTGTGCTAGTTGCTAGGCCCTGAGCAAATTTCTGTTTCCACTTTAATCAACTAATCATTTCGGCTCTACTATCCAGTACAAATCTTAAGGGTCTTGGGTTCACCTTAATGCTTTGCTACATCATCCAGGGGTCAAATACAACACTGGTAAAAATGAAACATTTATATATACTATAAAAAGGTCATAACTTAATCTATGCAAGGATAAGGCAGTATGGCTGTAATAAATATCCCAGCAACATCAACCTGAACACACACTAATACACACTCTATTAAGTCATGTTTAATCTGTGTTTTGAATCAACTAAACTTTCCAGCACTTCACAGAAACCCTGCCGCCAACTAGTGTTTTGGAGGTGTAACTGCAGAGTGACACAGACACACCATTGCGCAAGTATAAATGCTCACAACGGCGTAGGATGTGCGTAGGCTACAGTGTAGGGTCTGCCGCACAAGTATAAATCCCCCTTAAGCATCAATGATAAAATACATCAAAGAGGTAAATAGCCATAATGTAACAGCTGTTTTGAACTGATGCCAGAAGGACAGTGGGTGCAGCTTTTACAAAACAATGTAGGCTGATAGTCCACTTACTTACTTCTTTACTGGACATTAGTTTGCTCAGACTGTAAGCCAACCGATCAAACTGTTCAGGCAGTGTGTCGAACTGGTGTTTTCAAAAGGTCAAGAATTAACTTCAGCGCTCACGTATTCAAACTTGCAGGAACAGATTGTGCTGAGTGCTCATCTTAAATTTTAATGATACTTTTCAATAATTCTGCATGTTAGGAATCAATGTTCAAAAAGTCAGTTAACGCATCTATTATTTACACTCACATTAGCAATATAGGACGACACTGTGTTACATCATTCCCTAAGAACCAGAGTCCCGTTTAAGGAGTGTTAGTAAGTTTTCACATACAAGGAAATTTCTTTGATGTTGTGGTACATGGTCAGAAACACAAATATAGAACAGAAAAAACATTACGGTGAAAATATCCATAAATCAGATGAATAATTTGACCATGCCTGGGTAACATGTAATGGTAAAGAATTAATATCATGCATGCCGTAATGCAAGAACAATACATAATGCAACAACAAAGGTATTTTAATTATCATGATTTCATCGGTTATTAATGATGATCATGTATTCTTTATAGGTAAGTCTGCAGTTAAAGACACCAAAAAAACTGACCAGTCACACATGTTGAATTGTGTTGAAATAATAACCATTTCTTGCTTATGCACACATGATGCATGCCTTTTTTTTTTCTCTTTTCCTAACTAAAATATAATGGACTGTAAAATTATGATCTAATTTGCATTTGTAATTTTCAAAATATATGTAGCTAGCTAAATAGACAGGAGAGCTGCATTTATGTGAGGGGTTACAAAGATGATTAATGCATTAGCAACATATCTTTAATACGTGTGATTTCACAATTGTGCCGCCATTTATAATATAGTATGTTATTTATTAGCGTTACAGACGGACCAGGCCACAAACATGACAAACAACACTTGTAATTTAACAGAATACATGTGCACTGCTGTGACTGCAGTTTTTTGGGGCTGTCCCTTTGACTGCAGACTTACCAATGAATACATGCACATCATTAATAACTCAGAAGCCATGATGATTGAAATATCTTAGTTGATGCACTAATCAGGCATGAGATACTGTTAGTTTTTGTATATCACTGATAGTTAAAGCTGTGGTAGGCAGTTTAATTTTGGCATCGCTAGGCAAAAATCCCATAATAAACACTGAGCACATTGTAATTCAAGTGGCCTGAGAGAACACTAGACTCCTGCGCCTCTTCTTGGCTTTGTTTTCAGGCTTTAGAAAATCTAGCTCGTTACAGGAGACTTTGGCCAATCACAGGTCATGTCAGAGAGAGGGCGTTCCTATTAGCTGTTCTACAAATGCAGATGTGTGTTTGGTGAAAGCCTGATTCAGTGGTGGAGAGTCCTTCAGTGATAATTGCTGTTACAGCACTGACAACGAGTGCCTACACTGCAAAGCAATCCAAAAAAGCTAGACATTTAGCTTTCAGCTAACCGCAGCTAAATCCTCGCCTCTGTGGCTAATTCATGTTCATGTTTGAGCTAATGTCAGCTACAGCCTTGTACCACAGTGTGTCCTCTGCCTCACTCCCCGCTGCTACAGACCAGCTCACCAGGAGGCACCCAGTCAGTGGATTCAGTAACCTGTATCCAGCCAGCGCAAACACCAGCTCCAGGGGAGTGGACAGCCACAGCTCCCTGCCAGATCAGTAAACTTTCTGTTGCTGCCATTACACAGGTTAGAGCTAGTGCTGCTGCAGGCCACCAGGCTCACTGTTACACCAGCCGTTGGGGGGGTTTGCCCTGGCTGACTTTGAGCCATTACAGCTGCCAGCCATAGGTCCATGATTCCAAAGCTGCTGCCCACTCTCCAGCCCACAGCGGCAGTCAGCGAGGTGAAGGGACAGTGGAGTGGCTAGCGAGCTAATTCTTGTGTCATTTTTGGTTTGATAATAAGATGAAAGACTGAGCTTTCTGCAATTCTAAAATGAAATTAGATCAAATAAATCAATGTATGGGGTTACTGTATGAGGCGTGTGCATATGCCCGTGGTCGTCTGATGGGAGGGGCTTAGAACAGAGAGGGCAGAGCTGCAGGAGGAGGGTGTATTTTCAAATTCTGTCTTTTTTGCCTACCCCAGCTTTGATGAAGTACTACATGAATGAATTCATGCTGGAAGTCAAAACAATTCATCTACCATTACCATAAAGTGTTACCAATAAGGACATGAACCTGAGCGCCCAGCTTAAATATTACGTCTAAGCAGATTCATATCTATCTGGAAAATAACCATGTTATTTCACATGCAATTCATGTTGCCAGGCTTGTCATCCAACTCACGCCTGTATACGAGATGCCGTGTGTTATCATGTCATTGCAACATCAAAGATAAACCCCAAACAGTCTGTGTGTTTTGGTTAAGGCCAGCCTGAACACCAGCCAGTAACAGATGGTGCTGTCATGGTACAAACAACAGGAGTAGAGCTTGGAGAGGAGTTTTCCTTTTCTATACCATCTTTCACTGTGCAGCTCTGTCATTAAAAAAGACCGGCCAAGCAATGCGACTGCTCAAATATACTGTATGTCACTGAGCCTCTGTGCTTTATGCATCTGGGTAGATAAAGTGTGATTTTATCCTTATGGATGAATCACATGCAGATAAAACATATCTGAAAAAGCTCTCTTTATCTAGTAACCCCTAAAAGCCATAACAGCACTTAGCGTGTGCTTCATTGCTGTAGTGAAGCTTAAAATCAACTGAATTTCCTTTAACAAAGACGGTAGATGTGTGCAAAATGAAACTACTGCCACAAGGTGAGTCATTTTTGTGTAACTATTATTTATTCAGTGTGGTGTAATTATAATAGATATCAGCAATGAGAATCTGTTTTGCTGTGAGTCAAGGAAAGAGAGCATATAGGCTGAATAAATCAAACAGCAAACTGTTTTTTTTTAAGATAGCTCTACAGTGTTTTTTTTTTGCTTCTCTTGTGAAAAATAAACACCGACAATATGTGCTGTTTGTGAGTGGGATGAAATGTCCTGTTTGCTGTTTATGAGTGGGATCATTTGCACCGTGCATCATGTACACATATGTATGAGTGGGATAATACTGTATATGCTGTGTGTGAGTGAGATAAACATGAAGACCTCCATCACTTGTTTGTCATCCAGCCTCTGTCTCTGAATGCTCCGTCTCCCTGTCATGATCCCAAAAGCCAAGACAACAAACCAAGGAGGTTTACCTTGAAGTGAAAGGGAAGGAAGTAAACGAACAGACTGAGAGTTTATCGTCATGGGCTCAGTTAACCCCACCGGGCTTCTCTCAAATGTAGGCTGAGACACTACCTGAGGCTCTGCCTTTCATCCCACCCCACTCTCTTCTTCCTGTAGCTCAGCTGCTCTCTCTGTCTCGTGCCTCATGTTCTCTCTCTCACTCGCTCATTTTCACTGTCTTCCTTTGGCTCAATCTGTTTGGGAGTGGGCACAGAGCATTAGCTCTCTTAATTGCCACAGCTAGCCAAGGAAACACACATGCACTGAGGAAACAATGCACACGCACATAACAGAGAGTGAGACAAAAAAACAAGAGAATTAAAAAGTAGAACAAAAAAAGTCTCAGGGATAAATGATGGTATTTATAACTCAGAATTAGGGTTGGGTGTTGTTTGAAAATGTTCCATACTCGAGTTCCAGCACCAACAAATAATGCCTTGCTTTGAGAAATGCAAACTTTCCTCTTTTATTTTAAAACAGCCCTGAAACAAACCCTGCCTTCATGGAGGTTATAATATGACGTTTTTGTACAAACTGCTTTTAAGAGGTGCTGATTCAACTTGCACAACCTAATGGTAACTTTGGAGAATGTAGTTTGTGGGGCTGTGGATGTGTATTGCAGAGGTAACACATATATATATATATACATACATATATATGTTACCTCTGCAATCAGTTGTTGTACGCTAAATATCAGAAGCATACACACACACACACACACACACACACACACACCTAAACAATAACACAGACTCACCCTGGTGCTGAAACAATCAGTCAATTGATTAGTCAAGCAACAGAAAGTGATTGGACAGAAATTGAGAAAGTCAATTAATCACTGAGTCATAAAACATTTGCTGGTTTTAGCTTCTAAGCCGTTCTGCCCCCGCCTTTAGAACTCTCTCCACCATGACATTCGCAATATTGACTCCCTTTCCACTTTCAAATCCCGTTTGAAAACATGCCTTTATAAGCTGCATATTCTCCCTGGTTTAATGGTGACATACATATCAAGACTTGCACTGATGATGACTTTAGTTTGATGATTTTATACCTAATATTTATAATTATGATTTTAGTCTGGTCATTTGAACTTATATTTAATATTACAGAATTGTTTGATTTTATGATCTATGGATGCATTGCTGCTTGTTTTTTAACTGTGTCTTGTAAGGTGTCCTTGAGTGCTCTGAAAGGTGCCTATAAATAAAAATGCATTACTATGATTATTTCAAGTGTGAGTATTTTATATTGTAAATTAAAATTTTTTTTTACAAAACACGCAATTGTTAGTTACCTTGGGCTCTGAGAAATTGTGATCTATTTGTGATTGCTGTGATCTTTCAATACTTTTTTCTCTGACCAAACAATAATTCACGTTGTCATAAAAAGTTAACCAATTGCTGCCCTACCAGTGTAGTGTATGTAATTACCTCTACACAAGTAGAGTATAGGGATGACACAGTTACTGGTTTTTACAATAAACCAAGGTTTAATTCCTGATAGTTAGTATTAACATTTCAAAATTTAATTATCCTTCAAAGGCTGCTTGATTAACACACTCTGAAGAAGTCAGGGTAAACACTATGGATGGGCATTTTAAGTAATTTCCATATTTGAGTACTCGCATTAAATAACTGTTGACTTCTCGAGTACTTGCAAAAAAATACAGTAAAATTGAACGTTGGAATAGGAATGTGCAAGTGCAAAAATGTAACAAATAAATCCCTATTTGTGTGCAGCAGCAGCGGCTAACATCCAACACGGGGCCATTAAACAGGCCCAACAAACTCATACTGACGCCAATACACCTCGACTCTTCCCTTAATAACCATATGATGCTAACAGTAAGCCGTGTGGGTGTATATGTGTGTGTGTATGTGTGTTTGTACAAGTGGGCCCACAACATCCCAGTAAATACTGTCCAGCATCAACCAAGGTTAGCATGTCTCCCAGACACAGCATGCAACATGGGTCTGTTTTGCTATTCCCCTGTCTACAGAGTGGGCGTGCAGCAGGCAAAGCCAGTGATGCTGTTGGTCCCTTGTCCTCCTCTACAGTGACACAGACACTTTAACATTTTAAAGACAAGCTTTCCTTAACGTTAATGCACATTTGATATGGTTTTCATATGTTTACATAAGGTATTGGTTATGTTGTTATTTTATTGTTTGTGTAAACAGAAAGTGCAGCTATTTGTACTGCATTTTACCATTACTGTGATAATACTGATAGCCGTAATAAGTTAGGTCACTATAATTATGATGTGAAATCTTACCATACCATTTCATCCCTGGTGGAGTATGATATTATGTCACATTGCTAATACACACTCAGAAACAGGTAAATTCACACACATGAAACAGACGAGAGCAAAGAACAACAATTCTGTGTCACACACAAACATACAGCCTGTAAACTGGCTAAGCTTTTACATGGCAATGGCAAACACACGTCTCATGAGCAAACACCCCTTAAACACACATGGTCTCTATGGTAAACACATACACTCTGCATGGTGGCCGCCAGTCAGAGCGAGGGAGGCTTTATTCTTGGTCATATACAGAATATCCTGCTGTTCATTCCCTGCACTGGCGGAGCAACGGTGAAGACTCAGACTAATCCCCCTGTGATCAGATGAGATGAAGACAGCTAAAATGAAGCACCACAGGAGATACTAAAGGGTCGGTGCAGATTGTACATTAGGAGGGGGGAGAGGAGAGGAGAGGAGAGGAGAGGAGAGGAGAGGAGAGGAGAGGAGAGGAGAGGAGAGGGAATGAGGTTAAGAGGCAGAAATGACTACAGTCACAGGGAAGAGCTGAGGAAAACAAAGCAGAGGGAAATGTAAGCAAGGAGAGGAACAGATGGAGGACAGATAGGTGACGTTAAGGAGAAGAAATAAAGGAAAAGAGAAAATGAGAGAAAGAGGTGAAGAGGAAGGGAGAAGAGGAGCGAGGATTTGTGCCAAGCAGACAGCACTCCAGCACTGCCCACTGTTGGCTCTCCACTACACAAGCACTCCCTGGACACTGATAATAATACCTTCACTTCATAATGCTATCTCTGGCACACAGGCTACTGGCCAAGCACACACATACATTCCAGTGTGTGTGTGTGTGTGTGTGTGTGTGTGTGTGTGTGTGTGTGTGTGTGTGAACGAGTGAGCAATAATCTAAAGCAGACCAAATCCTTGTGCACATGTGCATTACTACAATAAAGCTCAGCAAGGATAGAAATAAATACACATCCAGCAAATCCGTGATCTGCAAGAGCACACACACACACACACACACAAGCAAACATATTATCAAACCACAATGTACTTTAGAAGCTCAAATACAAATCATAAAAGTGTGCACAAAATCAAATACATATATATGCATGTAAAGACACACACAAACACACACTCTCACACTCACACACACACACCATATTGCTGGAGCTAAATGGAGACAGGGAGACAACTGTGAGACAGCACGATAGCTGGCAGGGACAACGGAAACATCATGGAAAAACACAACAGCCTCCTCCGATGAATCAACACACTCCGACAACAGCAGGGCACCACACCGGTCACAAAGACTGCACGGAGACAGATTGTTGCCGTTTACCTTTTTGTGCGTCGAAACATGTTGCTAGCAGCAGAGGCTGTGTTGGCAGATGATCATGAGAGCAGCTGAGCCTCTCTTTCTCTCTCTCTCTCTCTCTCTCACAAACACACACACACACACACACACCAAGGCAGTCAAGAGGCGCCGATTACGCTCCACGCCGGCATGTCAGCCTCCTCTGGCCAGTTAAACACACGCGCGCACACACAGCAACGTCTCGCCTTGACTCTGCATGTGAGTATGCGTGCGAGAGTGTATGCAAGAGAGAGGAGAAAATGATTAGAAAGATTTGGAAATGTCAGCCATGTCACAGACGGAGAAAACAAGAGGATTAAAGACAGAGAGAGAGAGGAGGGAAGAAGAGGAGCCGGAGAGAGGGGACAGGCTGCCGAGCATCCCTCTCAGAAGGAGAGAGGATTGTGGGGCTGCTCTCAAGGGTATCGTGCTAAGCCAGGAAGTGTGGAGCGACAGAGCGAGGGAGGAGGGGGGGGCAAAGAGAGATAGGAAGAGGAGAGCGAGGGGTCAATGCAGGTATATGAATGAGAGAGAAACAGCGAGAATGCAAGACAGAGAGAGCGGAAGCCAATCAGAGGTGGAGAGACGAGGGAGCAGCGAACTGGAGACTGATGTGAATGACAAGACAGGAAGACAGCGGGAGGGGAGAGCAGTGCAATTTGGTTTTCACATGTGAGTGTGTGCTATTCTGTGTGTCACAGCCTGGCACTGACATCACTGAAACAACAGGCTGTTATAGGAAAATGATTATTGACAACAAATCCCATGAAAAGCCAACAATAAATGTTTCCTACTAACAAAGCCTGTTATAGTTTGTTCCTCTGTGCCACAGACCTCCATTGTTGTCCAAAAGCCATTAAAGGATAAGGCTGGCAAAATTCTATGTTTCTGTTATTGTCAATAAATCCCATGAAAAGACCAAAACCAACAATACTTTAGTCCGTCTCTCAGTGCTATCTGATGTCCCCAAGCTGTATGTGGCTCAAAGCCTCAATCCCATTGGCTCCTACTGAAGATGTAAATCTTCACCCAATCATTCAGTTCTTTTTAAAGGCTTAATAACATACACCTTTGAGCAAATTCTACTCAAACATAAGTATTTGTTGGGGGACTACTTTCAGCCACCAAGTCAGTGATCTGGTGAGTATTTACAGCAGCAAGTTTGTGTACAGTATGTGGGATTCACATTAAGGTTCTGTATGTTACATTCAGAGCATTAACATAGCAGCAAACCACCGATTGCTATCTGCAGTGTAAAGACATGGTGGAATAATGGTGTCCAGAGCAAAGAAAAAAGTCACAGCCCATTTGTGTGTGTTGCAATCTGAGCTTCTTTGTGATTTGTTGAGGTAAACCGGCCTGATGGCAGGTGTATGTTACAGCATGTGTGGATCCCACTGGCTAGCTAACTGCCCCTGCTCTGCGCTGCACTCATATGGGAGTTACTCAGATAACGGGATGGCGTCACTGCAAAAATAAGCACCTGCCTTTCAGTTCCCCCCAGTTAACACTGTTACCTCTGTCAGCACTGCTGCTGTTGTATAGCACTGTTTATGGAGTTAGCTGCTAGCTTCTTGCACCGGAGGGCGCAGCAGGTTGGCTGAACCTGTCGTGCACAAGACAACGGACAAGGTGTGTGCAAGGAAACACGTCAGCTCTTAGCTTGTAATGCATGTTTTAATATTAAAAACATATAATATATATATATATATTTTTTTTTTTTTTTTTTTTTTTTTTACAGTAGACATTTAGGTTTTTAACTGGGCCTGATCTGTCAGAGCTCTAACCCTCATGTTCTGTCATACACTCAACTTCACATAGAGCCCCTTTAAAATAAACTACTGTGCCCATGTTCATAGTGATGAAGGAACATGCTACCCAACGGCATGAGTGGTCTATGTATTTATGTTTGGACAACGGTGTTAGTCTATGGTACAGATGAATACGTTATATCAGGGTTAAACTGAACAGACAATAGTTATTTGTAGAATATATTAATTGTTGGTTTTGGTGGATTCATGGGATTTGTTGATAATAAGAAAATACAAAATATCAGACTTATCCTTTAAAAACACACCAATATACCACACTGTTGCCCTGGGTGATATGGCCCAGTGTTTTTACAGGAAAACACCAGTCTTTTCCTGTAAATACTCAATAGGACAGCGAAAGTGTATTAATCCGCAGCTGAAAATAGACCCCAAAACATGCACTATTACTCGTGTTTAAGTTAAGTTTGCTTAAAACTACAGTGCTGAGCCCTTTCTTCTATTGAAACTACATATTTGTAATCCATTTTTAAAGATTTACGTCCTCAGTAGGGAATGACTGTGCTTGGGGCTGAGTGCCACAGACAGGGTAGGAAATGAGAAAGCATTGACAGATTTATTAATATCCATTGTTTTGGGGTTTTCATGGGGTTTACAACAGCAAGGAGAATATAAAATAACATCAGCATTCTTTACAATGCACACAGAGAACCACACACACACAGACACAGCTCTATTTTTTTCTATGTAAAATGACATATTGGATGAGCTCTGGCACCATCTACTTGTCCTAAATATCACAGGAGCAGCTCTGCAATGCCCGGCCAAGAGAGATGTCATTTCTGTGTGTGTGTGTGTGTGTGTGTGTGTGTGTGTGTGTGCGCGCGCGCACGCCCTCCGTCCCTCCCTCCCTCTCTTTGAAACAAATCCACCAAATGTTAAAGCTGACGTAGGGTGACAGTTGCACAGTAGTGCTGAGGGGAGTAATTCAATAATGGATGCCGTCTCTAATGTGGGAGTCTGGATGGATAAAATATACATGGGAGAGGAGAGATGGGGGGAGGAGGGGGAGGGGAGGGGAGGGGAGGGGAGGGAGCAGGAGGGGGAGGGGTGATGGTGATATCACTGAAACTCAGTGGGGGGCGACAGACAGGGATGGGCAGCATGATATCATATAGAAGACATGGTGTGTTTTTTTTCCACGTGTAATGTGGGACTTTTTCTCTCTGTGTCCTCTGAAGCACATTTAACCTCCGAGGATTTCAGTATCTGGTAACCTGTTTGTCCTTCAGGTCACTTTATTCCCATTCTGCAATAAACGCCCCGTCATTACACCCACAGTACAAGACTCCAGCTCCACCCACAGGAGGATGTGTGTAGAAAAATCCAACAGAGGAGGGGGGCTAAAGGGAGCTGAGAGAGCTGACCGCGAGCCTCCAGCTCCAGTGTCTCCGTCATGCCATGCTGTGACATCTGCCACCCCATCACACAGAGGTCAGGGGTCAGGGTCAAAACACACCCGATGACAGCAGTCAGGGACACACATGTATGCTGCACAACACATCACTGACACACACACACACACGCCAAAGCATGTGGCACGAATCGAGTGAGGCAGTAAATTGTAATTACACATGGATACAGGCGCACATTAAATACCCCGAGCATGTATACGCTAGCATCATCGAGCTATTGTTGCCAGACAGCACCTCTGCAGAGTAACATGCAGACAGAATATTAAACAGACAACAACACACAAATAAAAAATGAAGTTAAAAAAAACGCAGCTTAGTACGGGGAATTAAATCCATGCTTCACATTTACATCTTCATGAACTGCCTGCATCCTCAGTGCTATCAGTGCTACAATACAGTTTACATGATAAACAGACATATTAGCTTTCAAAAGATCAGGGGAGCTGGATACAGGCGAAGACATGCACAACAGTCTTTGGGATGATGTTCCTCTCTAGGTCCACTCTTCATTTATATGTGCCAAACATGATCTCATACTCCACACAAAACTCAGACCTTCCCAATTAACCCTGTTTGTGTCAGCAAGCTCCCGCCTCATTGATTTATATGTTTAGGCCTTGCCCATCTCTTCATAACTATTAGTCTAATATTTTTTAAATGTTGTCAGGGGCACTTGGGGTGCCGTTTGAATCAACTGCATCATCAGCACTCTTTGGGGTAATACCGAATACAATGGTCCTGCCAAGAATTAAAGTAGACCTTGTGGCCTTCTGATACTACTTCATAGAGTGGTGCAGGAATAAGTCTTGAGTTGAGATAGCATTTTAGCGCTCCCAGTTCCCTCGTCTTGAAGTCAATTGTTTTTTTGAATGGGTTTTTTTTTAGATGCCTGAAATAAGGTCTGTGGTCAACACAAATTTAAGAGACTATGATGTTTTGTTCTACGACATAAAATACATCAGTAAATACCCCTCTTGTAAAAGCTTTTATGTTTCTTAAAAAGAGGCGGTTGCTAAAATATGGCGAATAAGACTAGAGGACATCTTCATGCCAAACATGGCTTTACAGCCTCACTGTTATGTAGTTTGTTGATAGGTTTGCCACAGAGCTTATTTTCTGCAATAATCTAAAATCCAATACAAAAATCCCGTAGTCTTTTTGACGAGAGAATCAGGGCGACACTATCCTGTGCGTTGGCCTACAAAAAACATCATCCATCCATTGGAAGTCATCTTCTCTTACATCCAATAAAGCTTGGATGAGAGATGTTTGTCATTTAGTAAATCATAAAAGATTAGATATACATTGCATGGGTCTACAGCAAAATGTTTTCAAATATGACGATCCCTCTGTGATCCTATAAAGACACTGCAGTCCCAGATTGTGCCTTAGTGAAGCTGGTTGTTGCTTATTTTTATTATTTTTCCTGTTAATCTTGCTTCTTTGATTACTCAGTACTAATCTGTGGCATCAAGAGGAACTATTTTGCAATTTCCCAGAAAGGCAGGGGGTTATATTTTTGCCATATACATAAAAAAAAACCAAGTTGAAACAATTTGAGAGACTGTTTATAACAAAGAAAACACCAATACAAAGAGTTTTAAAAGAAAGTTTTGAAACAGAAATATGACAGAGTTACATGATTCATATTCTGCTCACACAGAACAAAAGTAGCCGAGTCAAAAGTAGAATGAAAAAATATATATATGGCTGTGGACTAGAGCAATTTCAGAAAAATTTCAAGGATTTCAACACTTGAAATGATGATGGCAAAGTGTAAGCATTTTGTGGAAAATTACACCCCCCTCCATGTTCAAAGGCATTTTCAGACAGCCTTTTGAGCTGACATAAGACACTTTTTCAAATTCTGCCTGATTTGTGAAGTGCTTTTAGCAGCAGAAGCACAAGCCAGCTACGACTTCCCAAACCCAACTTTAAGAATAGATGATAAAAATTCAAAGGTTGTCTCAGGTAAGAGAGGAAATTGTCAAGAAGTAAACAGTAGTTAAGATGTAGCAAAAGACGCTGCCAGAAACAAACGCTTAAAAAAAAATCAGTCTGTATTCTTCAGTCATATTTTTGAGTAAAAGGGTGACAAACATGATAAACACAGTGTGCAGGGGAGAGAAGAGTGGTGAGTTTCTTTTCAGCACCATGGACAGAGACTCGCATACTTATACAGTACAACAGCATCAGCTGCATTAAAAGATAGACATCAGTTTTTGCTCCATATTTCACATTTTACCTGACATAACTGTTAAGTGTAACAGCTTTTATATGCCTGCACCACAAATTAAGGTACTTTAATCAGTTTTGGGAAACCTCTCAGGATCATTTAATCCCACTCTTTTCTAAATGGCTCAGAACGACTCCAGAGGTTTCTATTCAGTCACTAAAAGCATTCTATCTCTGTGGAGATGCCAAGTGTTTCTCTCTTTTCAGCTGCCTTATAATGTTAATATCTGCCTTTAATGTTGACAGTCTTAGGAACTTCCATTAATCATTTAATTCAAGAGCACAATCAGAGCTGAAATGAGCAACGAGTATATTTTCCTTACTCCTTCTGCTCATAATTATTAGAATTAACTGTACAAAGTATGCTGAATTAAATATCAGCAGGTGCTGTTTACAATGTACCCATGAATGTACAGACTGATGTACAGCTATCATTTGATTACTTTGATGCTTAAGATAAAACACTATGACTCTCAGGCAAGTTCTGCAGACATGAGATGCATCCTCTTTCCATGATTTCTAAACTATTTGCGATGGACATTGAAAGGAAAATAATGATAACCTTGGACAGTGTAAAACAGTAAGTTAACGCACAAAATGTGCAAAAGCTACAACAATGGTAGAGAATTTTCTACTCTACTGACAATGTTAAAGGTGATTTAACAAGTACATGTCGGGGTGTCCTACTGGCTCACTGTTATTGTTGCTCTCCACTATCTGACGCTTTAAAGCAGCCGTTCTCAGACTTGTTTCAGTAATGCATACCCTATGAACAACAACCCTGTAAGTGAAAAACACTGAAATGCAACATTTCAAATGTTTAGAATTCATTACTAAATTCAAGGCAAACCAATTTTTTGTCATCATGCAATAACACTAACACAGCATTTTGACATAAATTTACATTTCTTTAAAGAATCTCACATATATCTTGCAGTACTCCAAAGTACCCCTAGGGGTACACATGCCCCATTTGAGAAACACGGCTTTAAAGGATAGGTTCACATTTTTAAGGTTAGGGTTGGTCCTAAAACAATACTCCCATGGCCAAATGTACATTAAAGAGTTTTTTTTGCTGCTGTAATTGTTTCTCGTAGTCATATCAGTCTCAAAGAGATCCCCTTTTAAAGCAATTTCAATGGAAGTGACAAAAGACAAAACTCTTTACTCTGTCAAAGGATATCTTCCAAAGTTTCAGTCTTTGTAGGACCAGATTTGTCGACCCTATGTATTAGTTCATCAAGCAAACACTGTGGATGGAAGCACTAAGTGGGAATTTGGTACTGAAAAGACTGTGTTGGGAGGAAATTCATTTTAGACTGCTGAAGCCTTTCAACTAAACTTTAGAAGTCATTTTCCCACAGTACAAGAGCTGTGAGTTTTGTCACTGTCACTTACATTGAAATCACTCAAAGGAGGGATGTCTTTGATGCTGGTGTGGACAAGAGAGACGAATTCAGAATCTAATTATCTTTTCAATGTTCATACCAGGCATGTGATTACTGTATTATGATACCTTTGATAAAGTATTAATGTTGTAAAATAGCAGATAACATGTCAGTCATTCACTAACTGCACTTAACATTTTGTTGGCTTAACTCATTTGTGCTACACACCATGTGCTGCTCTATTCTCCCTACTCAACCTCTCCGCCTTCCCACAACCACGCAGGGCATTGAGGTCACAGCACGGCTCTCCCGCTGCTGAACTTTCATTGCACAGCTCACTGGTGCAACAGATTGGGCCAACAGAGACGCTCTGAGAGTGAAAGGACTCACGCAGAGCTGGAACATGCTGCAGTCTGAAGGCAAAATACCATCATTTCACCACGACATCCTTTAACAAAGCTGGAAAGGCTCCAGGCACTAAAGGATGCTTTTCCTGCCTGGTTTGTCTTTTAGCTCAGAAAACATGAGGCCATACAATGTAGAGAGGCAGTAAAACTATACATAATGTGCTCTGATCTATTAAGTTATTGCACTGTTGAGTCCTTGTTGTGTATAAAAATCCCCAAATGTTGATATTGTCTCAGTTTTCCAGAAAATTAATCACATTCTCACACCTTTCCTCTCTGCAAAACAACCAAATTTTTTAAAAAAAATCCATGGAAACCCAAAGACTAACACAACAAAATCTCACAGTATCTGAACAGCATACACACAGAGAAACAAACGTACATAAATGTGAACTTACCTGCTACTTTTTCGCGGCAGAGGTAGATCCTTCTGGTGAGAAAGAGAAAGCAGGATAGAGAAAGAAAAGAGGGGGAGAGCAGATAAATTAGCCTGATTAGATCAGTTTTACACATCATGCAATCTGTTACTGCACAACACATTGTTTACAGAAGTGTAAAAAAGATTATAATGCACCTCGATTGTGCTGTAGAAATACAATTAAGCATAATAATGAGGCTGAGTTCAAAACAAACAAATTAAACCTATTATACTGACATGTCTGAGCAGTACTTGATGAAGAACAAGGAATTCAATGAAACAAAATGTAATTACTCAACTTTTTCTTATCTATTTAATTTAAATGTGTTTTCTATTTTCATCTCCTTATATATTTCACTGCTGTTGTTTTTATGCTTTCTTATGAAGCACTTTGTTGTTATTGTATAGACAGGCTGTGTATAAATCAAATTCATTCAAGGTCAAACCTTACAGTAATACACCCCCCACGTCTGTTTGTACTCGGCATAAATGGATTTCTTGAGTTATTATAAATGAAATGTTTTTAATAAGTGACATGTACCCACATGCAAAAAAGGCAAACACTACAGGAATGTCAAAAAAAATAAACCTAAAAAAAATCTATCTTTTCCTTTAATGCTCTTGTGACCATTGTAATTCATCTTGGGAACCCCAGCCTTAAAGGTCCAGCATGTAGGATTTAGGAGCATCTATTGGCAGAAATGCTATATAATATTCATAACTTTGGTTTTTTTTAGTTTCTAAAAATAAGAATTATTGTGCTTTTGTTATCTTACAATGAGCCGTTTATATTTACACAAGGATCAAGTCCTTTTCCAGAGAGTCCATCATGTTGTTTTACAGTAGCCCAGAATGGACAAATCAAACATTGGCTCATAATAGGGCCATTCGCATGTTCGTGTCTTTCACCTAAACGCTTAGCATAGGGGTAAAGTTTCAGCTCTGTAACCTTACTGCTAGATGGCATAAAAGCCTACACACTAGAGCAGTGGTTCCCAACCCTTTTCCTTAAGGGACCCCTTCCTTATCATCTCCACTCGTCACTAGACTAATTTATACAATGTGAAATGCCATAGGCTTGTGCGAAAAACATAAGCATGTTGTATTTGTTTGGAAAACGTGCTTAGTATAAGACAGTTGTTTTGTCGGTGAACCTGTAAGTTGTAATGGAGTCAAATTATGTGCCGTTACCTTTGTTAAATGTTGCTGTTGTCCCTGGTTTCATATGAGAAAAGGAAATCTCCGCAAGCCGCTAGGCTAATCTATACAATGTAAAATGCCATAGGCTTGTGCTAATAATGTTAGCATGTTGTATTTGTGGGGAAAATGTGTCCAGATAAAGACAAGTGTTTGTCTGTGAATGCTGCGAGTTAAAAAGAAGCTGATTTGGGTACTTATGTTTGAAACTGTAGCTATAAAGCTGTGTTTAATGTGTGTTTTGAGTCAACTAAACTTTATAGCACTTCACATAAACCCTGTCGCCAACTAGTGTTTTGGAGGTGTAACTGCAGAGTGACACAGACACCACTGCACAAGTATAAACGCTCACAAAGGCGTAGGCAATGTGCGTAAGCTACGGCATAAGGTCTGCCGCACAAGTATAAATCCTGCTTTAATGACATATTATATGGCTATTCCATAATATATTCAGTGAAAACAATAACATAATGCCTACCCTCAGGAAGATTGAGTAAAAGGAGCAATTCGGATGAATTTTGAGCAGATGGTTCCTGTGAATACTGCATCAGAGATGAGTTTTCCTTTTATTTGAAAAAAACTTTTAATAGAATTCTCTGTATTATGTGTATTTTTTTCTCATTTTTTTAACGATCATACATACTCAAGAAGCTTTTTTTTTTTTTTTTTTTTTTAAATGTGGTGTTTTCTGTGATTATAGCTTGTGTTCGGGTCATCACCGTGCCCTTTTCCTGTGAGATCTTGAATATCTTGAATAGTAATTTACATTTTAAAAATCTTGTAAAGATTGTATTGTGTCAACAAGTTGTCATCAAGTTAATTATCTTTTGGTACCAACTAAATTATCCTGCATTCACAAGACTTGTGGGACTTTTGGAGCTCTGTACAATTCTGATATTGATAATTGATAATAAATCTGATAATTGTTGCTAAACCATCAAACCTTGCCATATCTATCTACAAAAGAGCCATGAGCATGTTGGACCACATTCGGTCATGCTGAATAGTAAAGCAGTCAAGACACCTGTCCTTTTAAATGGCATTATGCCAAGTATCAATTCATCTCCTCATCATAGATGTGACACTGAGGTTAATTCTTTTGCTGTGAAATAATTTGCCATTTTGCTTGGAGCCCACTAATAATCATGCATATTAAAGTTTAACCTTTGCACCATCATTAGCATATAGTGGCATCCCACACAGAAAGCAGGGCTCTGCAAAAACACTGTGGTTTAGAAAATATAAAACTGTGTTTCAAATACTATAGTCAACCTTTCTGGTAATAAAATTGTTCAGACAGTCGTGTAGGATGGGATTCATCAATAGCCAGTTTTATGATTTCTCTGTTAATGTCTCATGTAAGTGGAAAGCAGTTTGAAAACCGATACCTCTTAAGTGATCAGAGACTTCAGAGCTTCAGGAACCACCAGGTTAAGTGGAGCCAAAGTCAATTTAAAACATGTTGCTGCTATATTTATGACATTGGGACACGACAGCAAGGGCTCTGATGTGATTAGGATCTGCTGGGAGGAATCTGTTTGGTGCTTGTTGCCCATCTATTCCCAATTTGATTCCATTTAACACTCGGCTAAGGTAAGATCAGGTTACCGTCAATTTCTATTGTCAGCCTGTCCTGCGCTGCTTATCAGGCTATTTTCTGCAGCCCAGTGGCTCCGCTAAAAAGATACTATCATTTATCTTTTTTCACTCAGGGAAGGCTTAATGACACTGAGCCATGTCTGTGAAATGAAAGGAATCCAAGTGACAAAACACACCAGGGTCAGAGGTTGAAAATAAACACAAACCTCAGAGAAAAATAAGAGACTGTAACTTGTTTTCCAGAGGAGAATTTCATCCTGTTAGATAAGGGCAATCCTGAAATCTCTGTCTCTCTCTCACACACACACACAGTCTATCTCTTTGTCTTTGTATAAGTAAACAAGCATTAGGAAACCCAACCAAAGCCGAACTGATGAAACATGACTTGACAGCTGGAGCTCTCATCTCCAAACAATCTCAAAACAAGCTAAACTCGCCCGATTTACTTTCCAGCACTGTGACACAGTAATACTTGCACTAAATTAAAAGTCAAGAAAAAAACTATTGAGGGCCAACAACACATTTTAATAAGTTAGAACCCGTTTTCCAAAGGCATGTTGATGAAATCATAATTCTAATCATCCCTCAATTAAACAAGTGCAGTGTAAGTGCAGCAGTAATAGAGTAATCACATGACTAAAGGACTAATGAAACTTGGCAAACACACTACTGTGCACAGACGGGTATATTAAAGTGGAAACAGATACTTTCGACCAATTAAAACACACCTATGTGATGGGGCTGGCAGCATTTCCCAGTTTAGAGGAGAGTGATTAGCTTTTTTCTCAATGGGAGTGACATCACCCATCATAGTGAGCTCTTTCTGGGACAGCTAATGAGTTACATCATCAAGAGGAAGTGAGCTCGGCCAGGGTGATTCATAGAGAGCCCCGCAGGAGTCTTAAATGTGTGTGTGTGTGTGTGTGTGTGTGTGTGTGTATGGGGTGATAGGGGTGGCTAATGGATAAAACCCCAACACCTGCTCCCTCTCACTGTCTCTGTCCAACAGACTTGCTGTTGCCATGTTACTGGTTACTCCGGCATTTCTTTGACCAACAATCTCTCAGTTTCAAGTGACCATGACCACCTGTGAAACCTCTCAGTAATATCCACTTTGCTTCAGGTATAGTCAAAGACAATACCTAGATATCCACATCACTACATCAACAATATTTTAAGACAGTATACAGTTACTTGGTAGATGAGTGATCAGAATGCAACAAGAGTGCAGAGGACAGTTTACATTTTTATATAAGCAACTTGTCAATGTAATCCAAATATAGCAGCCAAATCTCTAGGAAGATATTATGTTTTACTATAACACTGAAAACGATCTTCTCATGGTTGAAACAGCTGTTTATTTCAGATAAAAAGGGAGATTAATTCCTGTTTTTTTCCCAGAGTGTTATTGATATCATGCCAGGAAGAAACTGTAATGCACAACTAGGTATAAAGCAAAACTAGAATTACCACCAGGCAGTTGCAGTTACAGTTTACATCCATGTCTGTCCAGATCCATATGTGGCCACGACAGTTGACAGTGCTTCAAATATGGATGTTTTTGCAAAGAAGCTACATATTCAGCTACATCTTTAACCCGACAGCACAGGAAATCTGTACAGTCAGCACAGTTTCAAGATGGACACCCAAGATTAGTGTCACCAACTTAGTATCTGACCAAATGTCTCCCCTTCTGTTCCTGAGATATGGTGTTGAAAAATGGACAGAAAAATGTTTTTTTGCAGAACATTATGATGTCAGAGTGAAGCTGACCTTTGACCTTTTAGATATAAAATGTCATTTTATCCTATTAGATATTGTGTGACCTTTGACCACCAACATCTAATCAGTTCATTGTAGAGTCCAGATGGATGTTTGTGCCAAATTTGGTGTTCTTGAGATATTGTGTTCACAAGAATAAGACGGAAGGACAACCCAAAAACATAATACATACAAGCATACAGGAAGCATACAATAAAGAGCATTTCCCAATTCCAAAATCTTAAATAGTTTCATGCAGATTCTGCGATGAAATAGTGTTGCCCAAGTCTCATCTCTCACAAGAAGCCAATTTTTGGGCTTCCATTAATCAGTAAAGAGAATGATCTTGCAATAAATCCTTGAGCACATCCCTCATGAAGCAAATTGATGTTTTATTTATTACTCATTGGTGCCAACTGTTTGACAGTTTTTCAAATGTTGGTGACTTTTATACCTCAGAGTGCGGCTACAATCCTAAAATAAACTGTGTAATCACATTTATATTTTATCTGACTCACTCTTTATCTCACATTTAATTATTTATATTCATACACTTCTATTTTATCTAAAGAAGGTTTTGCAGTTGGTGGCATATAAAAAGCCAGATAAGTGAAGCTGGTAATATTAGTATTGTTGAATTATATACTGTAGGAAGATCACTTGGTAGCCATGTAACAGTAATTGCAGGCCTGGATGATCATTACATGGGATTGTTCACCATTAAAATCCATTTCCTGTCTTCCTGATTACACGACTGTCACAACGTGCCCTCACTCTTCAACCACATACACAAATAAAACCACACAGCGCTAACAACACACTGCATCAATAACCGCCTGTGGGAAAATAGGTGGAAATGGTAGAAAGGTGCGATTATGCCTCAACCAGCTACCTACCCCTCACCACACACCCAAATAAACAAACAGTTTACTGAAAGTGCCCTGGAAGTCTGACATTTCTGCTGTTTCACTGAAGGTTAAAAAAAAAATCAAGAGTAAGAAAATGTTCTTATGTGACAAAATTGCACTATGAGGGTGCAAAAAGCGATTATTTTATCCTTAAGTGGCATAAATTAAGTGGTTTTGCAGACATGATGCAGCATGGAAGGACTCACAGATGTGCACATACAATTATATACAACCTCTGTGCTTCAAGTAACTGCAATTTATTCACACTCTTATTCAACTGCGACATTTTATTGTGAAATTTTATTGCCACTCAAAAGTGAGGAGAGGGTGTCCTATGGTTTTTCCTTTTTTTTCCTTTTGGTTTATATTTACCCGAGGACAAACTGAAGGCCAACTGGAAACCAAAGAAAAGAAAAATGTTAATATGCTGCTGCTCTGGGCAGAGCCATGAGGCTTCTGTTCTGCTTCTACTGCCAAAACTGACAGCAGATTGTGAGGCAAATGTCACACTGTGTATTCTTCAGTTTCATAGTTTTACTTAAAAGCTTTGAGATCACTGGTCATTATGACTAGGTCTAAAGTAATGTCTAATTGAACAACTCTGAGGCTATTTTACTTTCTTATTACACTGGATCTAGTTTAAAACTTTCATGAGTGCAATTTTTGCCTTACTCCGTCCATTTTTGTCTGTTTTGGGGATTAAGTTGGACTCCAGTTTTTTGCTTTATAGGCGTCTGGCATGATAATTCAAGCCCAGTTAAAGTAGCTCAAATATTTGAAGTGATTCCCAAATATATTCTGGCCCAGATCTGTTGCTTTGATGTACACTTTGCTCTCTCAGTACAAAACCTACCCTCTCTGAATAATACTGACATCAGAAGGACGTGGTGAGGCAGAACAAAGCGGTGGGCATGGCAGTGAGTGACAGGACTTGGCACAGAGAGCTGGATCTTCTGCAGTGATCACACTCTTATCCCTTGTGCTTAGCATATTGGAAATGGGCACACTGCCCAGAACAAAATATTGGACAAATTATGCTAGTGTGTGTGTGTGTGTGTGTGTGTGTGTGTGTGTGTGTGTGTATTTAAACATACTCCTACAACAGAGAGGGGTGACACACATCGTATGACTTGCGTTTGTTTGTGTGTGAGTGTATGAGTGTATGGGTTAAGTGTAAGTACGCTCCACACACACCTACAACTGCTCAGGACATTGGGGTCATCTTCACTCGAGATGAAAACGACTCATTTCAATGACACACGCTCTCTTATGTCTACAATGGACTAGGTGTTGTCACAGATCACAATCATTGTAGCTGCAGTTTCTATTGATTCCAGTTTCATGAGGCAAAATCGGGGCCCGATCCAACAAAGTCCACTATAGAGTGCCCCAGGAATGAGTCCTAAAACCTGGAAGTGAGTTAGCATTTTACCACTCCCGGTTCCCTCGTCTTTAAGTCAATGGGTTTTTGACTGGGTTTTTGGTTGGATGTCTGAAATAAGGTCTGTGGTTAACACAAGCTTAAGAGACTTTCATGTTTTGTTCTACAACATAAAATGTGTCAGTAAATACCTCACTTGAGAATTTTTTGAGGTTTTTATTCATCTTAAGAAAGACTGTTAACAAGACTGTAACAAGAGGCTAAATGAGACTACAGAACGTCATCATGCATCAAGCACGTTAAATCATGCGACAGTGGTGTTGTTCATTCATAGCCTAATGTTTGCTTTTTACTTCTGGCCATTGCATTTAGGCTTAAGTGTAAAAGTGGTGTTCATTTGTAAAGATTATCTTCCTGAACAAAACATGTAGACATCATAAATGTTTGTTGGCCACGTAGCTTATTTTTTGCAATAATCCAAAATCTAATGGATTTTTTTTTTTTTTTTTGCAGTTTTGAGGATTATTTCACATATGTAGAGCATGAAAGAGATAAGGGAAAACAGAAAAAAGAAAATACATCAATACATACATAAAACATAAACAAACAGAAGCGTTAGCAATATCAGGAAATAAGTGTTAATAATAAACTGATAATAAATTAAGACATTTAAAAAAGAAAACAAAAGCTAATTTCTTTATACATTATTTCATAAGATGTAGTTAAACAAACTCATAAATTCAAATTTAAGTTAGACGATACATTATATAACTACTAGGTTTACTATAAGTACACACAGATATCAACATACATGATCTCACCCATGAATGTGTGTGTACCCAAACATGGACACATAGTTACCTACATATTTATGTGAATGATAAAACACAAGAAAGCACTTCTATGCTATCAATCTCAATACTTCAGCTGTCCCATAATCAAAGATCATTGGGAACATTGTCTTTTATATATCTCAACCATTTTTCCCGTCTCCCTTCAAAAATATGCACTTGATTTCTAACTCTGACAGTAAGTTTTTCCATTTTGTATATCTCCCAGTGATTTTCCCAATGGAAAAATCTGATAGGCTTTTTGATGAGGGAATCAGGGCAATGCTAACTTCCATGTCGGCTTACAGAAAAATGTCATCCCTGGAGCACTCTATTCTGTGATTGATTTAAATGTTTTGGCTCCGTACAGTAAATAAATAGGATCTAGTAATGTGCAAGTAAGGTCTGTGTGAAGGGGGGATGTAAGTGGCCAAGAACATATGCTAAACTGTATTGTAATGTTATTTATTTACTCTATAATGACACTGACAACCCCCAAGCCGAATGTCACACCCTCAAAATGGTTTTCCCATTGTGCCATGTGGAGCTGCCAGGATGAGAGAATGAAAGTAAGGAGGGAGGTGAGAAATGGGGAGACGTGGACAGAAAGATGGTTGGATGAAGGAGGTGATCAAGGTGAAGGAGAACTAAGTGATAAATAAATTAAGGGGAAGGTTATTGTGGACATGAGGGAGACAATCAAGAAAGACGGAGAAAGCGAGAAGACTTTGTGGCTTAAGGATGATGGCAGGATGAATCAATCAGGGTACAAGTGACTGCAGGGGGCCGTGAAAAAAGCCGAGTCCTTCCAAGAAGAACAACATCAGCGATTGTTTCAGCAAGTGCACCCAAAAAAACATTGAAGGACAACATCCTCTAGAGGCCGTCATAATCATGACAGAAGCAAAGGAGGAATCAGATGACATTGTTATTGAGTGACTAGGCCCCCCAAGAGCGCCACCTCACCTTGCTTACAATTTTTTTTTCAGTGGCCACTTGTGGTATTGCAGCAAAAAAATCCCCTGTGGCCCAACAAGCATTGTACCTATACACCACCAATATAAAGAAGACATCTGTAAAACTGCTGACAAGAAACCTCCAACTGCAAACAAGGTCAATTATGACTCTTTCTATGTTTTGTTTTGGATCCATGCACGTTTTATATATGTAAAACTTTCCTCGTGCCGTGAAAAGCTATTTAAAAACCCTGGATGC
This sequence comes from Epinephelus moara, assembly GCF_006386435.1. Taxonomy (NCBI): domain Eukaryota; kingdom Metazoa; phylum Chordata; class Actinopteri; order Perciformes; family Serranidae; genus Epinephelus; species Epinephelus moara. The sequence goes on from NC_065510.1 coordinate 38,919,041, forward strand.
CATTACAATGTAAAGTCTACTGTGGAATTGCGGGCAGGGCCAGCAGGAATGACACTACTGCGCGTATTCCGTGGGCCACATACCCGTAAGCTAGAAACTTTTTTTGGTGTACCTGCCAGGCGAGCAACTCTATTACACTGAACAGGTGCCATCTTAGCTTTCAGTAACTAATTAAAAAATCAGCAAAAATGCCACAAAAAAAAAGAGATACATTAAAGAACATTTAGACACAGTGTCCCCTCTACATTGTTTGTCCGCCAGAATGTACTGACACGTTTAGTTTTCAGTTGTATAATGTCTGTCTTGATAAATATCTTCACAATTCTTTAAAAAATAAACTTAAGAGATACATAATTTTGATTATATATTCCATTTTTAACTCAAAAATGTCAACAGTATTGTTTCTGGTCTTTTCACTGTCAGGTTCAGAGAAGTTGATAACAGATGCTTCAGATGAGACTTTTAGTTTTATATCATTTTTCATTTGGTTTGTTTTGTCAAATATTGCCTATTTTAAAATCAGAATTTTGTCAGTTTTAACCAGGAAAAGTTTCTCTTTGTGTTAAGACATCAAATGATGCATTTGACAGGTCTGGTGGTTTTCTGTTAAATTTATGAACGAGAAAGACGTGATTGAAACCAGTTGTTTTCAGTACTGAGCAAACCGAATGATACTCTGCTGAACCCACCTAGTTTTAGCCCTAATTCTTTTCATTAATGAACAAGTGATCTGTGTGAAGAACAAACATGCTATACACCCACACACACACACAATCCTCTCTCTTCCTCCCTCCTCTCTCTCTCCAGAGTGAAAGTAGATCCAGGCAGTAAAGGGATCCAGATATTGTAATAGCCACTTAAATGGGGTCTACTGTAGCCCACAGCTGCTGCCTGCCTCAGGTCTATGTCCACCCCCCCCCCCACCCCCCCCCCCACCCCTTCTCCTCCTGGCGGCCTCAGGACGTTTCAGCCCGTCCTGCTTCTGCTGGTGGTTGGTCTTCCTCCCTGAGGGCACACAGGGCTGTTAGGCCACCATTAGTCCTGCTAATGGGCCTGACAACTGCGCCACATCCTCAGCATTTAGACCTCCTCTGTCTGAGATATGGATATCGACCACTTCAATGGAAATGGAGAGTAGGGGCAAGGGGTGGGAGTCGATTTGATATGTACATATAGGCATGAACGTTATGCACAAACACACACACACACAAGATGCCTGGCATAGCCACAGTACAGTCAACAGAATGGACGGACACACACACACACATTAACATGCACTCAGACTAAAATCAAAAGTTTGACTCACCAGTAATCTTCTTGTAAGTGAATGTGTGTTTTATGTGGGCTGCTGTTAGTTGGATACAAAGTCCATCTTGGCTCAGTGTGTGTGTGTTTCTGTCTTGCTGTGTCTCTGTGTATGTATTACATTCAAACCTTCATGGTAGCATCAAATTGTGTCTTGTAACCATTCCAGGCGGGTCCTGCTCTCAGTTTCCACTAAAGGTTTTGATATCCATGTTTAAATTTCAGCCACAATTAACTCCTGAGAAAATGTTTCCATCACCACCGAGAGTGATTTTAAAAAAAAAAATGCAATGGTGAATCATTTTTCTGATTAATTTTTCATTGTTGTCCCAGGCTAAATATTCTCTGTATGAACTGAAATGTATTGAATTCTATTGTAAATTTTTTCACGTAGACGGGCGCATTCATGTTTGCATGTCCATGTGTAGGCTATGTACCCTCCCTTCCCCCGCATGGCAAAAATGGGGGCCCCCCCAAAAGCCCTGTGTAATTCAAACGCTGGTTAAGTGGAAATCTTCAACAAACAGTTTAATAAGTACGGTTAATAACGACAGAGCCGGTGGTAGAGGTTGCAGATAGTCTTGTATTCCTTAAATTCAGTGGTCCCTAAACTAACTCCATCAAAGACAGGTATTTATCATTAAATCTTTAATTTGATGTCTGCTGTAATCCACCAGGCCTTACAGCAGGAGCCCCGCACCTGTAGGAGTAGAAACTCTGAGACTGGCAGTGCTACTGCTACGTTCCACCAACTGAACAACAACACTTGTGCAGGAAATCTTCCAGTGTTGCTTGTCTATATTTTATAAATGATGAGCAATCATCTAGAGCAGAATATCTTGGCACAATGTGCAGCAGAGTACTTTCACTGTAAATTAATTCACCAGGAAGCAGAGAAAGACTGGCAGACAATGGCCCTGCATAGTAAGCTTTGCCTGCCTCACTTGATTAATTTCACGCAAGCACCCACAGAGGAGAGCCTCGAAGGAAGCTTTCACCAGTGCCTTCCCGTGTCTGTCATAACGCACAAGATGTGGGCTAAGTGACTAGCCTACATCATGCAAATTTAACAGAATAATCTACTTCAACTAGGTCTCTTTAGGCAGCCTAGACTCAGCATATGACTGGTTATTACACATGCACACATATTACTGTGAATCTAAAACTGTCAGGAAACTTTCACCCACTGCACTTATTGATGCTGCCTTTCATACAAGTTATCGGGACAACATGTTAAAGAAGTTTGTCTACTGTCAAACATTTATACTGTTTATATGAGGGTAACTATCTCTTTAATATCTCTGCTTGCATTGGGTCATTGTGGATAATGTGTCAAATCAATAAGCCAGACTGTTTAAATGTGAGAATGTGTAATGATTTGTCTGGTATTTTCTCTGCCAAACTAGTCATTTTTTAAAATCCATAAACAGCTTCTCACTTGATTTTCAAGAAATGTCACTATATCGTGTATGCTAAATGGACCCGGACTTGTATAGTGCCTTTCTGGTCTTCCGACCACTCAAGCGCTTTTACGCTACTTGTCACATTCATCCGTTCATACGCTGGTGGCCAAAGCCACCATACAAAGTGCACCACTACTCAGCTACTCATTTTACACATTCACATGCAATTTGGGGTTCGGTATCTTGGCCAAGGATACTTCAACATGCAGACTGGAGGAGCTGGAGATTGAGCCGTCAATCTTCCGATTACTGGACGACCAGCTCTACCTCTTGATCCGCAGCTGCCCCATCAATGTACATGCTGATGTATATATTGCAAGATTCAATGGCTGTGATAGAGGGGTTTCCATGTCACCCACTCCTATCTGAAATGCTGCTGTTTTGTGCAGTCTACAAAATCAACTGTCTCTACATCTTCCATGTCTTTATAGCCAGGTGCCTTTTGACACTATTTTTATGAACTCAAGTCATGGGCCTATAGGCTACCTCCTTTCTTTCAAAGCATACATGGACTAAATACGTTAAATACATTAATGTAAAGAACAACTGACAAAACAAGCTCTTTTTTACATCTCTTATATGTATGTGTGGACAAATAACCACTATGTGTCACCTTTTAAGACTGTTAATCTCCTTTAAAAAACTAAATGTGCCAGTTTTCGTAACTGTGAAAAACACTTAAAAAGACATGTGGCAAATGTTAGACAGAATTCATACAATATTATTTTTTAATTATATAATCCTCATATGGTAACAAATGGGTGACAAAGTCCTCACCTGCAGCCTCCGTCTTCGGATGATGCCAGAATCATCCATGGCGCGAGTCCGGGTTCACACCTGTCGGAGGGTCTCGTGGGCTCCTGTGGTTTCCAGGTGACGGGGGCGAGGAGAAGCCCCACTCTCGCGTGGCTTTCGGCGAGAGTCAATTTACTACTAAACCGAAATGCTTGGCGGAGTGTCGGCTGCTCTTAGCATCATTTACCAGCGAGAAGCAGATGATGTCCGCCAGTTATCTGAGGGTTAATTGGTGCTCTTATAGTCAGTGTGGCAAATAACAGGAAATGAGCGATCCTCCCGCCTTACAGCCAAAAAAACTACACTATCAAATATGACCAAAGTGTATAAAAAGTGCCGCTCCTGAGCTCGACCCCAGCCCACATCCCTTGCTGGCAGAGACTGTCAGAGACTACTGACTAGGCTGCTCTGTAGTGGGAACTGCTGAATAAGCGAGAGGCTGCACGGTGGGATCAGCGTGCTCTGCATGAACTGAAGTCCAGCTGGGAGACAGAGAAGGAACCCCCTGAACAGCCCAGACTGTCAGAGCGAAGCTTATCACACCACAGATCACATAAACCTAACACGTTTGCAGTCATCTTTCACCTCCTGAACATCTAGAGCGAATCACAGTTCAAACACAAAAACAAGTGCAGCACTCACAGCCAAGATCAACCGAGTCAACTACTGTCATCCTTTAAAATGCCTCTATCACAACGATCTTCCGTCGGTCAACAAGCTGCAGAAATCCACTACATGTTCCACAGACAGCCAGAGCACATTCAAACACAGCCTGTGTGCTGAGAAGGCATCAGTGCAAGCATGTACATTGAGTTCTTTGCATGCATATTGCACAGTATTGCACAACTACAAATCTCGATTACATGACGCATCCACGCGCTGTCAGAGCTCCTGTGCACTAAAAAAAGGCGATATCAATGAGAATCTGTAGCGACTCTATACGTCCCTCTGTTGAACGATGCACACACACACAACACACACATCGGAACAGAAAGCAGGTTGATCACTTCACGTTTTCGTCCTCCAGTAAACAGATCTGTCCGTTTTCTCCTCTCCTCACAGATACACGATGTGTTCACTCTGTTCTTCTCTGGTGGAACATTGATTTTCTCGCGAAAAACGATCTGTGGTCGCTACACAGGCTTCTCTCCATCCACAGCTCTTACCACCCACTTCCTACTACCAATGACGTTTAACCCTTCAGCGACCGGAGCCTTGCGTCAGCTATGAACGTGTATTTTTCATAGGCCTATAGCCTACAAGTTTTCAAGTCAGTTGTATTATCACCCCCCAAAAACAAACAAAACTATCATACATTTCTTAAATATGAAAACATATTCTAGACTTAGGCGGTTTTGATAATCAATTTATCAATTTAGTAATTTTTCAAGCAAAAGAAATGGTGCATTTCTCCAGCTTCTCAAATGGCAGGATTGTGCTGCTTCAATTTGTCTTGTCAAATAGTAAATTGAATATCTTCAATTAGCATTTTTCACAATTTTTTCATTTCGTAGAGAAAAATTCATCGATTTCATGAAAAAAAAGGGCAAATTCACTGATAATGAAAAGAATCGTTGGCTACAGCCCTCGTATGATGGCAGATTCCTCATCTGTCCCATTTACTGATTTCTTTGTGAGTTTTGTATCAATCTTTGTTTGTCACGTTTTTAATCCAAGGTTCTGTATGTAACTTTCAGCAAATCCTTGTTATCAGTGACACCACCTCTCTCTGAGGCCATTAGGTGAACTTCAGCCAATATCCTGGTGCCTGCACTCGCACTCCGTAGCAGCTGGGCATCACCCAAAACAGTGACAAACACGAGACCGTGACTGACCAGCATCATGCAGATAGAATGCTGGGAAAAAAATGACATCCTATTTAGAATAACGTGACTATCTGCAATGTTCCTATATTTCATCTGGACCATTGGCTCCATGATACTAATGAGCTTGCTGTTTGCAAGCAGCAGCGCCGGGCCTACCCTGTGTAACGGCAGCAACAGAAAGTTTCCTGATCTGGCGAGGACTCAGGCTGGTCCTGGATCAGACCCCCCACGCTCAGTCTAGCTCTGGCTGAATTCAAGTTGCTACAGGGCGCTAAGTAAAGGTCTGTCTCTGCTGGACCGCCACTGCAAAATGAGTGTAATGGAATCACAACATGTGTGGATTTTGTGTTGTGTTGGATGCCGGTCATTTGTTGATGCAAACTCCATTTTTTAGCTAATGTTAGCTGGTGTTGCACAGTGTTAGTGATGTAGTGGAGCAGAGGAGAGACAAGGCCCGCATCCTTTAGATTTTCCCAGAAAATTTGTCCCAAGTCCTTTACATAGAAGTCAGTCCACAGGTTGTTATAGGCAACTGAGAAAAGCTGGGAAAGTCTCAGTTTTTAAGTTACATTACTACCTGTTCACCTGTTAGCAATTAAAAAACGATTTGTACATGTAAAAAACAGGTAACTTGCACATCTGTGAAGGCACCATGAATGCTGAAAGGTATATACAGGTTTGGGAGCAACATATGCTGCCATTTAGACAATTTCTTTTTTAGGGATGCCCCTGCTTATTTCAGCAAGACAATGCAAAGCCACATTCTGCTCCTGTGGCTTCGTAGCAAAAGAGTGTGGGTACTAGACTGGTTTCTGCAGTCCAGACCTGTCTCCCATTGAAAATGTGCGGTGCATTATTAAGTGCAAAGTACAACAGCGGAAACCCCGGACTGCTGAGAAACTGAAGTTGTATATCAAGCAAGAACAGGAGAGAATTTTACTTTCAAAACAACAATTACTGTTATTAATTCCCAAATACTTACTAAGCATTAAACATGTTTTACATAACATCCAAATGTTTCTGGAATCGGGGTTGTAGAAAATTTACTATATCAAGATTAAAGCAGCAATTAACATTTACTTTTATTACTGATTGATATGAGGACTATTTTCTTGATTTATGGACCCAGACCTGCCCTTGTATTGCACCTTTCTAGTTTCCAGCCACTGTAACACTACATGTCACACTCACCCATTCACACACACTTTCACACACTGGTGACCAAGGCTACTACAAAAGGTGCCACCTGCTACTCAGCTAAATCATTCACACAATGTAGGGTTCAGCTTCTTGCCCAAGGATTCTTTGACATGCGGAGTAGAGGACCCAGGCATTGAACCACTGATTTTCCATTCAGTGGATGACACACTCTACCTCCTGAGCCAAAGCACCTCTGGTTGTTTAGCCTATGAAAATGGTAAAAAGTGCTTTGTTTTGTCTAATCCACTGTCCAAAACCCAAACTTATCATATAAAACAGAGAAAAGCAGCACATTCTTACAATCTTGGGATGTTGGAATAGGGGATGGTGGGAAGTTTTGCTTGAGCAACAACTTAAACAATATCAACTTCTCAAGCTTTGCATAGAGAGTCACTTGGTTCCTTCATGGTTAAAGTGCTTTGTCTAAATGTGTTTGTTACTTTGTCCGTCCATACACTGTACGTGTGTCTGAATTAACAGTCAACACAGCCTGCCGTCATGCCTCCATTGCTTTTCCAATGAAAAATGGCATCTAGCATTATGCATTATTCAACATTCACACACCTGTCACACATGGGATTCACTGCCACATAACATTTCACAGCTCCTCACCCTTCGGTTACTTGCATCCCTGATCCAAATGTTAATGAATGAATGCTGGCATGGAAACAAATACCCACCATGGTGATTTTAAAGAGAAAAATCCTGGCTGCTGTTAACATATTAACTAAAACTGTGTGTCCTCTGCAGGTCTTATATTCATTCAAAGCGAACCATCCTGCCCCCACTGAGTCTGTAGATGTATGGTCAATAACATAACTGCATCCCCTGATCAATACTGAAGGAAAAGCCACCACTAAGCAATAGTAATCACTGACTATACTGAAAAAGGTCAAAGTCCATCGCTGAGTTCACACAGTGTGGGGCGTTTGTCAGGATGATGTTTCACTGTTAAACATTCTCACAAGAAAGAAAGCGAAAAAAAAGAGTTGGTCAAAGGTGGCTGATGGGACGGATCAATGTGGAGAGAAAAAAAGACACAAGAGGCCGAGCAGCTGGTCCGGCTCCAGCTCCAGGACAGAGGGAGACAAGAGGGAGACTTAGTGGCTTTTAGCATCGTGGCCTTAATGTTCCCCGTCTCTCTGAGCAGACTGAGCTGGCAGGCTTTAGTCCCTCTCACCCTGAGATTTACTGCTGACAGATCACTCTGGCTCCAACCTCAGCACCCCACCACCTCCATCACCACCACCACCACTTCAAGTCCTTCACTCTCAAGAGAACATACGCACAAGGAGAACTCCCTCATCTACTGTTGGCATAGCAGCATGTTTTGTGAAAGAAGAAGACTGCAGTGATTTTTTGGTCAGTTAATCTGCAGATTATTTTTCTAGAGTGAAACAGTCTCATAATATATGAAATGACAAAAAATATATATTGTGAGTACATGTCCACCACAAGTTCACAAAGCCCAAAATGAGCTCTTCAAATTTTGTCAGAGCAAAAGTCCAACACCCCAAAATATTAAACTTTTAATCCATCCATTCATCTTCTAACCACTTCATCCTCTTGAGGGTCGCGGGGGGGCTGGAGCCTATCCCAGCTGACATTGGGCGAGAGGCAGGGTACACCCTGGACAGGTCGCCAGACTATCGCAGGGCTGACACATAGAGACAGACAACCATTCATGCTCACATTCACACCTATGGACAATTTAGAGTTATCAATTAACCTAATCCCCAATCTGCATGTCTTTGGACTGTGGGAGGAAGCCGGAGTGCCCGGAGAGAACACACGCTGACACGGGGAGAACATGCAAACTCCGCACAGAAGGGCTCCCACACCCGGGATCGAACCGGGAACCCTCTTGCTGTGAGGCGAAAGTGCTAACCACCACTCCACCGTGCTGCTAAACTTTTAATCATATGTAAAAAAAAAAAAATAAAAAAACAAGACATGCTTACATTTGACAAGCTTGAACCTGCAAATATTTTGTATTTATGCTAAAATACTTTATTGAAACTATAATTACTAATTAATTAATCATTTAAAGCTCTGTGGCTCAAAAAGCAAGGACACAGTAAAACGTTGGTACCAACATTAGGCTTCTCTGAAGATCCTTTAAAAATCCCCCTTAACTCAAGTGTTCATGAGTCTTATGGCTTCTGGAATTGAACCAAACTTATTATAGGCAATCTTAAAAGCATTCCAGACGGCATGCTTAAAAAAAGTCACGATGAACATGTGTGGGGGCATTGAGATTCGCATTATGCATTTCACAGCATTTGTTTTGTATTGCGTGTAAGCTGTGTGTTAGCTCTCTGTGCCAACAATTTTATAACAGTGGTTAACAACACTGTTGTCAGTGCTTGTCCTTTTGACAAAGGGAAGTAGGCATGATTTTAAGAAGTAACTACAGATGATGCTGAGTCTGTTTCTCCCATTGCATCTCATGAAATCTCAGTCATCAAGTGTTTGCAGGTCTGGATGGTTTCCTTACATAAAGGAATACTCTGGAAATTTAGTCTAAATGCAGGGGACTCACAAGAGACAATTTAAAATCAATTATCAAAATGGAAGTGTCAGTGGCCAAGATATCCTAACTTTTAGTGAGAATCAATCACCAAAAACTCTGGATCCAACATTTCCCATGATGCAGTTCAATAGTGTTTTAGTGGGCCTCCTAAATGCCCACTTCTTTCAAAGCTCCCTCCAGAGCCACAGAGGATATTATTAAACTCTTTCACAGGTTGGGTAGTTCTTCTCGAAACTAATAAAGTGAAATATTGTGTAAGGTCTGTGGAGTGCCCCACACTTAGGCCATGAATAATTGTTTAAGTACTCTGATCTATGTGTTTTGGTGAAATTTTCATCTATGTAGTGTTACATAATGATACATTTAAATCCATCAATTTTCCATCACAATAATCTACAGGTTCTTGCAATAATCAGATGTTAATCTGAAAATTACTGAGTGAGAATTCAAACAAGTATGCTGATGATATTTTTTATTACACTACACTGAAAACTCCTATTAGCAACATCACTTGAAAGTCTTAAATGTGTCTGTGTCCAATAGGTGTAACAATATTATGTGCCGGGGAACTTGTCAGCAGGAGAACATCGAAAATGTATGATTACATCTTAGATGTGAATCCAGTCATGTTGGCATCAACCTTTTTAAAGCTAAGGTAGGCAGAAATCTGAAATCTCCCCTTTGTTGTCCTAAGCCCCTCCCACCAGACGACCATGGATTTATTTTATTGTATTTCATTGTAGAGTTGTGCATAGCGCATCCGCTCAGCCCCTCCTTTCCCCGCTCTTTCTCACTCTGTTTATCAGACCACACATGATAAAAGATTTAGCTAGCTAGCCACCCCACGGTCCCACAGCTTCACTCCCCATTGCTGTCGACTGCTTCTCTGGAAGGAGTGTGGGCGGCATTTTTGGAGATGGACCCTCAGATGGCAGCTGCAGTTGCTCGAATTCAGCCAGCACAAACTCCCTAGCTCTGGGTGAGACAGCGGGCTTGCGGCCAGCAGCAGCAGTAGCTCTAACCTGTGTAATGGCAGCAAAAGAAAGTTTTCTAGTCCTGTGGGGAGTCAAACTGTCAGGTCCCCCAGGGCTGGGGTTTGTGCTGGCTAGATTCAGGTTGCTGCAGCTGCTGACTGGGGGTCTCTGTCCAGAGCTGCTGTCGGTTCTCCTCCCAGTGTAGGAAGTTGTTGCCTATGCTGGAGCAGCAACTTTCTCTGCAGGATTCTCCACCATTGAATCAAGCTTTCACAGAAGAGACGTACATGTGCATCTGCATTTGTAGAACAGCCAACAGGAAAGTCCTCTCTCTGAAATGACATGTGATTGGCCAAAGTCTCCTGTCATGGGCTGGATTTTCTAAAGCCTGAAAACAGAGCCAAGAAGAGGTAAAGGAGTCTCATGCTCTCTCCGTCCACTTTAATTATAATATGCCCAAAGTTTATAATGGGATTTTAGCACAATTATGCCAGAAATAAAATTGCCTTCCCCAGCTTTAAAGCTCATACTGATCTGATGCTAAAGCATTAGAATAAAGTGGGACCCAGGCTAAATGTGCACTGATGTCAGCAGGTGAAAAATGACATTTCTGGGGAGTGACCCAGTTACCAGCTTGTCTGACTTCTGTAGCACATTTAGCCTATGCTGCTTTTCTTATTAATATTAAATAATTAATGCAGGCACATGAATTTTACATCTTTTTTGTTCATTAGGTGCTGTGAGATTTGGTGAGGGGGGAGGAGGCAGCAGTATAGAAACCTTACGAGGCACAGTTTTAACAAAGACTTTTTCACACTGCTGTGTGCTAAAAAGGCTCTCAAAAAATGATGCCACCCTTTTTCAATGGACGCCCCCAGGGAGGTCACACAGGGTCAGCTCTCTGCAGCCAAAAAGCTTGGCAGGGCTGGGATTTAGGATATGCCTGCCGCTTGCACGATCCCATTTCCCGTCCTGGTAAGCCTGTCTCACAAGAGCCATGTCAGCTCACATCTCTTCATAGACTGCAAGTGCCTCCCTCTGCATTCGTATCTGCTCTGTGGCTGTGGTGGGTTGTGTGTCTGTTAGGGAGGGTGTCTGCGTATGCAGGTTGATAAAAGGACTCAGCATTAATGTAGGCATGATTTTAAGTTATAAAAAGTAATAGTGAGAGTAAAGTTTTTCTCCAGTGATAAACCACATCAACCACTGTGTGGGCAGATGATTTAGGACATACAAGGAGTAGCCTATACAAATTCACATTAAACACCTGGAAACCAACCAAATAAAACACCCTTTCATTGAATAATAGTACAGATTTCTCTAGGTTTGAACACTTTTGGAAACATTTGAGATAATGTCAGGACACAACTCAACAAAAATATTTACCATAGGTCCAGTTGTTTTCAGACATTTTAATGCAGACATGTTACATACTAGACCTTTAAGTTACTGATCGGCTGATCTGCCGATTGTTTTCTCTATTAACCCATTAGAAGTTTGATGAGGTTTCTGTTGTTTTGTCTGATTAAAACCCAAACGGAAACCTAAGATAAAAGACAATGACACTTGATTTTCTCCATATCGCCCAGTCCTATGATTGAGCGACTATTTCATCTCTGCATCACATAATGTGTTGATGTTAAGCGGTCTACACAGTTAAATACAAGTGCAGGGACAAAACTACATGAAGGCATTATAACATAATTCACTCCAAATGCCCTTGAAGCTGAAGGCTGTCTCTGCTAATTCAGATGTACCTCATTTATTATGACTTTGCCCCCACATTTTAAAATCACCCCCTATAATGACTCTATCTAATTCAGCATCACACACGATAAATCTTCACAAAATGATTATGTGAAGATATTTAATGCATACTTTGACGTAATAGCTGATTTAATCTTTTGGGAGGAGCTCCTTTAAATCAAGTGGTGGTGATTTGGCCTCTCTAAGCTCTTAGTTTGTCTCTGCTGCTGTGAAAATTCACATAAAGGTAAGTGTTGACTGCGACATCTCTAAATAACTGCTGCTAATTGGCATCCAGCCTAACATGACGTGACTCTGCAGCGCTGTTTGTAACTGTGACTGTGTAAAGAGGAGCAGCGTTTGCATTGTTTACCACCTAGTTTTAATTACCAATTTGATGCTGCGTACATTCCTGTGCACTTCTTTCAGTGATCTAATTCAACAGTATTACAGTCAGTACACACAGTACACAACCTCGGTAGATGTGATTCACGCTTTGTAAATTCCTGACTTGCCGGAGCAGGTTAAGGATAGGTGAAATTAATATTGATGATGACAGAGTGCCACTGAGTGCATGCCCTGAAATCACAACTGTGCTTTTCTTGCTAAGAGATGTCAAAATGTTTGCTGTGAAAAATACCATAACCACTCCAAAACTATTCTTTTGATTGGATTTTTCTACAAGTACAATATTTAAGGAATCATATAAGGCAACAGCAATTTTCCTCTGTTCAACTTTAGGACAATTCACCCACAGCTCCTCATCTTTTATCCCCATACTCTCCACTTACACCTCCATTTTATGCTCTTCATCTCCCCTATTGTTGTCCTCATTTATCCACTCACTCTTTTCCATTTACTCTCCTTATCCTGCAGATCTCCTTCTTTAAAACACCGTCTTTCTCCTCCTCTCATCTCCCACCTTCTCCTCATTTCTAGCCCTGTCTGTGTAGAAGTGGGTCACAGACTACAGCTGTGCTAAAAGCCTAGTCTGGGAAGAGGAGCTTCTCTAAATAAAACACCATACGATCAGCGGTCTCGGGGGTGCCTCATCATACATACATAAACCTAACAAAGATGGAGGGAAGAGGGGAACGAGTTCAAGAGGGAGAGATAATGTATATGAATCTTGATTGGTTAAGAGGTTTCCGGACTCGTTTCTGTAAAGATAGAAAGCCATTTCCGCTTGCATGTATTATATATAGGCTACACATATATATCATAAAGCATCAAAGCTTTTAATCACAAATGTTTCGACTGAAGTACTCTTAAGAGTTGTCACATTAGTCATGGTGAAGTTTTCCATGTGCACTGACCAGTAGATTTTCATCTTTATGATTTAGTGAAGAACTTAAGAGCATGAAGTATGTACTGTGAATTGTGTCCTGCCAGCAGCAGTTGGTTTCATTATATCAGCTGTGTGACACTAATGTGTTGCTAATGCAACATGGTAGGTAACTGTTACTGGTAACTGTTGGGCTAACGTTATGTGTTTTATTCTTTTATTCATGTACATACTGTATGTTTACTAGATAGGTCACTGTGTACTTCCTGTGGGACTTCTTCCACTGGTGATTCTTTGGTTCTTTATGGCATGAGGGATAATCAAACTAATGTGACAATCAGTTGATACTTTTGCAAATCCACCAGCACTGACATTTGTGGTTCTGAGTGAAATGTCTCGACAGCTGTTGGATGGATTACTGTGCAATGTGGTACACACATTCATGGTGTGTTTTTTAACTTTGGCTGATCCCCTGATTTATTAATCTGACGCCATCATGAGGTCAAAAATGTAATTTGTCCAATACTGTGGAGTAGTTCAACAGTATGGTTTACAATGAGCATCACAGCCTCACAGTCTGATAGCATGGCTGCAGACTCTGTCTCGTTATTATATCTTGTTTATGGTATCTTTTCTAATTTCTTATCTCTATCAGTGAATTTATTATCCAATACTGTTTTCAGTTTAACAACTGCTTCCAGTAAAAACTACAATGGCCAACACTGTCTCAAAACTTAAAGGAATAATTCACCTCTCAAATGACTATTTGTATATGGTTAACTCACCCAGTGTTACACTGAATTCAGGAAGAAAACATGTTTTTCTTGCATGCCACCACGGTCAACAAAGAATCAAAAATGCAGAACATTATCAATGAATTGGAGTGAATGGGACCACGTTTAAAGACAGCAAAACTATCAAAACAACCGTTTACAAACTCCCACACAACTCATGCAGTATAATCCAAGTCTCATTTATCCAGTCTTGTGCTAAGCATGCAAACACAAACACATGCATTTTCACTAAAACCCTACGATTGAGAACACTTCTGCATAAACAGTCTCATGCATGGACTGAATAGCACGCCTCGGCAACTCAATGGAATGGACAAGCAGAGTTCAAATGCATTTGCTTGCCCAGGCATGCTACCCATATGTGGAAGTGTTTTACATAGTGAGGTTTGAACCAAAAACTATGTTTTTGGAGGGAGCTATCTGCATTGCTCAAAAAATTTAAGGGAACACTTAAATCACACATCTGATCACATCGTCATGCTGGATGATGGCAGGCAGCATACCGTTCACTATGGCATCTCCAGACCGTTGAACGCCTGTCACATCTACTCAGTTTAAACTTCCTCTCATCTGTAAGAACAGGGCGCCAATGGTGGACGTGCCAATTTGGGTGTTCTCTGGAGAATGCCAATCAAGCTGCACAGTGCTGGGCTGTGAGCACAGGTCCAGGGGCCGTCACGCCACCCTCATGGAGTCTGTTTCAGTCAGTTTGGTCAGAACCATGCACACCAGTAGCCTGCTGGAGGTCATTTTGTAGATCTCTGGCAGTGCTCCTCCTGTTCCTCCTCGCACAAAGGAGCAGATTTCAGTCCTGCTGCTGGGTTGATGCCCTTCTACGGCCCTGTCCAGCTCTTCTTGTGTTACAGTCGGTCTCCTGGTATCTCCTCCACGCTCTTGAGACTGCTGGGAGACACAGCAAACCTTCTTGCGACCGCACAAATGGATGCGCCATCCTGGAGGAGCTGGACTACCTGTGCAACCTGATTGGGCTACAGGTACCACCTCATGCTACCAATAGTGACAAGGACACTCGCAGAACACAAAACTAGAGGAGAATCAGTCAGGAAGGTTAAGGAGAGAGCAACTGTCTATGGCCACTACATTTAGAACCATTCCCTTTTTGGGAATTGTCTTGCCTTTGCTTCTCCATTGCACCTGTTGTCACTTTCATTTGCACCAAAGCAGCTGAAACTGATTCGCAATCACTTGTGCTTCCTAAATGGCCAGTTTGATATCCCTGAAGTTTAACCGTGTTGGTGTTACGCTGTGATGATTAAGTGTTCCCTTATTTTTTTTTAGCAGTACGTGTAAAGAGGGAGCTGAGTCAGAAGGCAAAGCTTTTGATTAACTGGTCCATCTACGTCCCAGGCCTCATCAATGGTCATGAGCTTTGGGTAGTGACTGAAAGAATAAAATCGTAGAATGGATACAAGTGGCTGAAGTGAGTTTCCTTCTTAGGTTGGCTGGGTGCAGCCTTGGCGATGGGGTGAGGAGCTCAAACATCCAGAGGGAGCTTGGAGTAGAGCCGCTGCTCCTTCACTTTGAAAGGGGCCAGCTGAGGCGGTTTGGGGATCTGAACAAAATGCCTGGATGCCTCCTGTTAAAGGTTTTCTGTGCACGTCCAACTGGTGGGAAGCCCCGGGGTAGGCCCAGAACATCATCTGGACTGGTAAAATGCAATCCCATCAGGTCCTTTAACTTGTGCACTGTCATTAAGTCTTTTTTGCATCTTCTTTCACTGTTGGCTGCTGCCTTATACTTGTCTATGATTCTGTATGGTTATGGTATTCGTGGTTTCTGGTCGTGGAGTGATTTAGCTGTCCATAAATCCCAACCTCCTGACCTCCAATATAACACGGAGGATGAATTACTGTATACTGGATTGAATTGAGAAGAAACACAAGCACCAGCAGCAGTAACACAAAAAAAGATGTGAAATTGTGGTTATCACTGAGTGACACCTTCACAGCTGCAGTACAGATCCAGTTGCTTGCACACCAGTTTTCATATAGCATGCTGTCATCTCTTACATTCTTTATTGTGTTGCACTGCATTACATTTTCTGTCCTTTTTTAAAATAGTACATAAAGAGAGACCAATGCAGAAAACAGAGAACAGTAATTGCATTTAAAACCAATAACTGCTTCAAAAAAAGTTATTATTATCTTGTTCTAATGCAAGCCAGATGCTAATTAGCTGCAAGCTGACTTTTAATTGCGCGCTGTCCATGTAAAAATAAACAATAAATTACATGAAACCCAAAGTTTTCCACTCACATACTGAAATTTTGATATGGCTTAAAAAACAGAGCAATTTCCATTCTGGGGCAATAGAGACACCATGTGGAAAGGACCTGCTATTCCAATTAAAATGAGCCACCATATGTTGAATGAGCCAAGACAAAAAAGTCAGGGCACCTGAGGGAGCTCGACAGGGATAATTGAATCTGACAGCCAGGCACAACAGAGTCTGTGGAGACCGGGGAAACACTGCTGATCCACAGACAAAAAGAAGCTTTAGATCAGACTGCGCCATTTGGACCAAAGCCGTGGGAATATACATAAAACACTTAAACACATAATAATTATAAAAGGGAAGAGGAAATAGCTGAATGGTCTTTAAATCTGTACCCAGGAAAATGTTTTCACGAACAGAGCCAGAATGAGATGCCAAGAAATATATCTGCAGTTTAATGAGGAAATCCTCAAAGGTCTCTATCACAGATTATGGCATTTACAAAATAAATTCTGCCGTCTGATATATTTGATAGGATGGTGTAGAATGTCTTTGATTTTCAACTGAACGCAACATATTCAGTGATATTATTTTGACATTTTAACTGCAAGTTCATCAAGTAATACAGTGTTTAATGCTGCACAATAAACTGTATAACAAATGTATGTATTTTGTTGAGTCGCAGATGGTCTCATACAAACAAGAATTCATTTTGAGTGGAGGCTTTTTAATCTTCCTTTAATCATGAAATAAAATCCATTTTTGCAAAATCTATGGTGTTATCTGTTATTGTTATGTTAATCCTTATATCAATAACTACTTTATTAATCAATTACTGTTTGAACACCCTGTTGTCAGTCTGAAAGCTGATATATTTGGGCCCTTTTGTTTACCAAATGAGTCAGACAAGAGAGCATGGCCAGTGTGGATTTGTACACAAGAGTTAGACAAATATTACAGACATGACTCAAAGGGGGAAAAATAGATGTATCAGAACACAGAATGCCTTGTATTTTTCTGACTCATAGCTGAAGTCTCGCATACTGGAACGCTGCCACACATTCATTCATGAGAGCTTTCTGTGTCAGTAGTGGAAAAGAACCTGTGCAATCCAATTAGCACAATTAAAGAGACGCCATGAAAAGAAACTGGGACTACATATAACGACCTCAGGGCCTGATGACCCTATGAGACCGGACCTGGGTCACAGTGAGGAGGAGCTGTCCTCGGTGCTGAAAACTGTACAAACTACAGCTGACAGTGACATTTCGATGTATCCACTAAAAAATGTCAGTTTGTATGAAGTTCTTGCGTCATTAAGGTTTTCAAACAGTATTTTAAATGCGGACAAAGAAAGTGATTTTCTGGGTTCAAAGAATTTAACACACTGGCTGTCATAGGTAATACAAATACATAGATAAAAGTAAAGCTGCAGAATAAATATACTTAAAGCATCTGATGGTTTGTGATAAACTTGATTTATTTAACAGAGATTGAGGGGGCTGAAGCCTATCCCAGCTGACCTTTGGCGGAGTGCTGGGTACACCCTGGACAGGTTGGCAGACTATCGCAGACAGACAACCATTCACGCTCACATTCACACCTACGGCCAATTTAGAGTCACCAGTTAACCTGCATGTCTTTGGACTGTGGGAGCAAGCCGGAGTACCCAGAGAAAACCCACGCTGACACAGGGAGAACATGCAGACTCTGCACAGAAGGGCTCCCCTACCCTCTTGCTGTGAGGCGACAGTGCTAACCACTGCACCACCTTGCCGCCCCCGATTAATGTATTATCAAAAAAAATTAAAAATTTTTAGCGTCCTCTGCGACAAAATTTACATCCAGATGTTAAGTAGCTCCCTCAAGGAGAAAACACAGGTGATCTGACAATTACTGGACATTACTAGAACAATTACATAAAATAATAAACACAAAATAATTACGTGTAATATATTTTCTTTTTCTTTTTAAACAATACAGCATCACCATCACAACATATTGTCATACATGTTTCATTTTACCGTCCTGCCATTCTGTGGACTGTTTGTTTTTCCTGTGATGTCCAGAAGGTGTTACTTATCTGCTGTCTGCCTGATTCCATGTGAACACAGCATAGGACCAAAAAAATAATTGTAAAATAAACTCTAACGTAATGTAATGTTACATAATGAAATGAAATCTTTGACCACTGCAAGTGTATTTTTGGTGTCTTGTAAAGCCTTAGAGGTTGGGGACTTGTGTGCATGATGTGAAAAGACAGAAAATCACAAATGAGAATTTAAGTATTTCATGACAAACTATGTCCTTGACTGGTGACATGTATGGTGAGTTAATTAGAATTTTTAGGTTGAGTTTTATTGTTTAATTGTACCGTTTCCTAATCAGATGTACTCTTCTTCTTCTTCAGGCTGGATCACTTAATTGATCTTCTTTTTAGTCAGTTGACGTGAATAACAGTCTACAGTGACTCATTCTGGCAGCTCCTCTGGTATCAATTACAGCCCGTAATCAGTGGAAAAACAAAATAGCTGCCAAATATTAGGTTCTAATCTGTTTGTCCTCCTGAGCACCTTAGTCCTCATTGTCTGCGAGGACAGGGCTATTTATTGCTGTTGTAAACAATAGCTTTGCTCTGCAAGATATTTCATCCATTTTACATTTCTTGTTGTTAGCCAGTGATGTAAACTAAAGTGCAAAATGCATATAGAGCATATTTAAAAAGTGAAGAGCTCATCTTCAGCTGAGTATGAAGAGAAACATCTGCAGCATTTTTTCAGCACTGAAACTAACACATGAAGGTGTGAGGAAATGACTCACTGTACCTCTTGCCTGTCAGTGTCATTGTTGTTTGTGACCCTTCCTAATTATATGTTTACACACCAGAGGTGACTGTTTGTAAGCATCTATCCCGTAAACAACTCCATTCATTCACATGGATGACAGGCAGGGTGATCTAATAGAATTACAGTAGACAGTCTTACGCTGAAATAGATCGTCACCTTGATCCTCTGCAGGAATGGGCAAGCTAATTTTAATCCCATTGACGTTGTTGTAGGCAAAGCGTCTTAGAGGGATTACATGAGGAGTCTGGTAAGGTTATAAATGGGTGCAAAGGCAGGGATCACAGAAGGAATCAGAACACAACAGATCGAGCTCTGCTACGTGTTGGTCAGCACAGAAAGCTCCAGACGACTCCTGCTGAGGCTGAAGCAGACCCATCATCTAACCCTCTGAGACCAGTTCGTGGACCCAAGCAACATCTATAGCCATGGAGCCTGTAGTCCAGACAGTGACCGCCGCTGCAGCCTTTGACAGAGAAACTTTCCCCAGGAAAGCCGTGAGGACAACCTTCAGAGGAGCGTCCTCCCATTTTGTGGGGAGCTCCATTATGATCCTGTCCTCGTTTGCAGTCTCCACATTGGCTATGAACTGTGGGAAGAAGATCCAAGAGTCTAGACACAAACCCAACGGGAACTAGCAACGGTGGACAGACGGACATGCCATTATTTTTTTTTGTGTGTTGACCTTTGTTAAGCTGGGCTAGTAGGTGATATATTTATTTTTCTGATGACCTGGACACTCTTTCTTAGCCAGCTGCCTTTTGTGTCCCTGTAGCAAACCATGATACGTAAAGTGTGTTACGTCATACGTGAAGTTTCCTTTGTGTTCGAGAGTTAGCCTGGAAAGTCAGAAGAGGATGAAGCTCTCAGAGGAAGTGAGACTGAACAACAAGAGACAGACATTTCTGGGAAGACAAACATTTGGCAACATCTCAAGACCAATCTACGAACGCCGGATGTGGTTTGTTGAGCTGATACAGATTACACTGTGGTATTTAAAGACGGGATCCTTTTTGCCTCATGCTTGTAGTGAGTAGTCTCACATGTAAAACTGAAGAGAATAGAAAATCTTTAAAAGGTTTTAGTTCAACATGTCTGGTGCTGGTGGTTCAGGGACAGTTATAAAATGTGGTCTTGTCTTAAAAGCTATAAATCAACTTAGTAAAGACAGAACATAATGAAAGCTAAAATCAGAATAAAAACAAATGTGTATATATTATTTAACATAAATATAAGACTTCCCAGTTTTCCTGCAAGAGCTGGGTATTAAACCTCAAAATGTTTTGGTGCTGACAATGCCATGGGTCCAAAACTGTTAGCTGGCATTCAAGCTTACTAAGAGTATTACTCTTAAATCACACTTTATTAGCGAGTTCTGATATGAAACATAATCTAAGACTATTTTATTGAGGTGATGCTTAAATCTGGTATTGTTGTTTGTTTTTAGACAAAGTCTAATGTTTGACAGCCTACTTTTCTATTCTTAAATGTTTTTTTAGTAATACATGTTTGTATTCCTCAAGTTCCAATGATACCCTGGAGAACTACACATAATTAATATAGTCTAAATGTAGTATATACATGATTTCAACGTGTGTGGAACAAGCTGTGATGAACGGTTTTCATTCTGCAGTTGTCATATTGTGGAGGATATTCTGCATTTGTCCATGTCAGCCATGTGTTGGGACCCCAACTGTTCATGATTAACATGCTTTTCAAATCCCTGTGTAGTTCTGTGTTAACGCCACCAGAGGGCAGCATAAGTATTAAAGATCACTACTTTCCAAATAATGTCTTTTTGCTTCTTTTGAAAGTATGGCGTAAAATGTAAAACAAAGGCTTTAAAGCAAAACATGAGTTTTAAACATACTTTTATGTATTTAAAAAAACAGGTACAAAGAGGACAAATAAAGATAGCTCTACATTTACGTCTGTGTTAATGATACAAACATCAGGTCTGAAATGTTTAATTAAAGTCCACATCTTTACCCAAGACTTAACTGTCAAGGCTGCACATGAAAATATCACAGAGCTTTTGATTTCCTGTCTGTGTGCGCGTGTCCTTCACTGTGTTGTCTTCAGAGTGTGTCGAGGCTCTTCAGCCTCCGCTCAGTGAAGAAGCGGTGTGTCTGGTGGGTTGGGTTTTGGTTGTTACCTCCAGCTGATGCACTGAAGTAGGCCAGCATGGACCTGTTGTTCTGCCGCTGGGCTGCCTTCTCCCCGACCTCTTCATCGTCGTCCCTGTGAAGAAATTTAACAAAACAGAACATTTTTATACTGTGGTTAGCTTTCATCTCCTGAAGTCAAAGGATTTACACACACATTTAAGCGTGACCTGGGTATCAAAGGGGGTAGTGGTTTTTACACACTAACACATGCAAGTATTCTTAACTTAACACATACACACAAAATTTCAAAAGCAGTTTTTGACAAGCTTTTTATTGGCTTATATGGACTTGGATAAAAGCTGTAAACTATTTTAATGCATTAAGAAAATTCTTCTTATCTTCAAAATATTTGTTACTTAGTAGCACACTGAGTCATTTTCTCACAGCAGAATCACAGTGGGCACAGATAATGAAAGTCATGGTTTAATGCTGGTATTCTCTGCTTTTATACACCCAAGGATTTCAGTAAAAAATGAATTTCAAAGGCTCTTTACCAGTGGACAGTCACGCCCTTGCTCTCCATCAAGGTTTGGGCAGTGCTCCAACTAAATCGAACAAACTGAGGGTAACCGAACACTGGATCCAGGTACTTCAGCAGCCATGCTTTGGTCTTGGGGTCTGAAAACGCAGTAAAAAGAAATCAGTGTTTACATGCCGTTTCTACATGCAACGATAACCAACTTAGTCTTGTTTAAGTAACATTAGCAGTGACAAGGAATTATAAAAAAAGAAATATCTGTTAATGTCATTATGGAAGGATAATTATCGCAGTTTATCGTTTAAGTTACCATTTGGATATCCTGAGCCATAGTCTGTATCCACCTCTCCCAGGTCCTCAGCAAAGTTCCAGCCCTTTACAACACGATCCCTGGCCACCTGAAAATCAGCAGCAAAGAAAAATCGACCGATTTTGAACACCGCTTAAAATTTGGACAAGCATATTTTCAGCAGCAGCAAATGTGAGCTCTATAATCCATCTCTAATGTAACAAGGACATCCATGTAAGCAGTTGTGACAACTCTAAGCTAGTGCTGCACGGTATACCAGTAATAGAAAGGTATCACAATACCCAGCTGTTTAAGACAGTACTATACCCCATTTTATTAGTACTGGTACTTTATGAATGACAGCGTTTTAATAAGAGCTGTGTTTCCTGTGAATTCATGTGCGACAGCAGCAAAGTGCATGTGTGCAGCTCTGTGCTCTGGCAAGTGAAATGCCTCATGTAGCTGTCTGACTGTGCAACTGAGAAAATACATGCAATGTCTAGCGTAACGTTATTTACTTATTAAGTCTGTCGACCAATCAGAAATGGTTTTTCTGACTGTGACGGTGATGTTTGGCAAACATTTGGGCATAACATAATTTCTGGGTGTTTTTTTTATTATTAAAAACAAAGAATTTCAAGTTACATTACTTTTCCTGATGTTTAAGATTTTTGCCGTGGTGTCGTTTCAGTATCCGTATCGCGATATTCTGGGATATGTTGTATCAAATTCAGAATTTTGGTATTGTGACAACACTACTGTGAAGTGAGATCCAGTTGGCTGTTGGCCACTAACCTTTGCA
The DNA here is from genome assembly GCF_006386435.1 of Epinephelus moara. Classification (NCBI taxonomy): domain Eukaryota; kingdom Metazoa; phylum Chordata; class Actinopteri; order Perciformes; family Serranidae; genus Epinephelus; species Epinephelus moara. The sequence goes on from NC_065510.1 coordinate 38,941,777, forward strand.
CAGATACTGGCCGCACTGACGATGGGGAAGAGGGAGTCGGCCTTTGGCCTCACAGTCACCTTGATACCTGGGAACAGCTTCGAGAGTTTCTCCTCATACTTCTCTGCTGGGCCGACTGTGTCTACAAATACCTGCAGGAAACCAGGTGGAGGTGGGCAGGGCAAGTAAGAAAGGACAGAACAAAGTAAAAAAGACAAATGAGTGAAAATGAGAATATGTTGTCAAATGATGAATGTTTCCATCTTGGATCAGTTGTATGTATTCAGAACTTAGAAACACAGCACTATACAGTACATGAAGAGCATCCTTATATCCATGAGTTACTTGTGATCATACCTCTGTGAGCTGTACCCCGCTGTCCAAGGCATACTGTACTAGACCAATTGCTGTATCGTGTGAAAGGGCGTTCAGGTTGTATTTTGTCCTAACAAAAGCAGACGTTTCGTCAGTGTGTGAACATAAAACACAGTTCTGAAAAAAATAAAGAGTCCCTCTGTGTATGATAATGTATGTGCCACATACCTCTGTAACATGCTGGTAGAGATGGTGTTTGGTGAGAGAATCTGCAGAGCCCAGCCTATGTAACTTTTGGCTTCATCCAGTTTTTGGAAAAGATTCTCTCTTTCTGCCTCTGTTAGAGTCTTTGAATCTGATGAAGAAGTGACATAATGCATCAAGAGATGATGCATTGCTTATTTTGCTTACTTATCTTATGATGGTATTTTTAACTTATTGGACAAAGGAAAAGATGGCAAACTTTACATTTCTTCAGTAAGATAACATTGAGGATGAATATAAAGTATCACACTGTGCAACATCCTTCTAAAGGGCAATCTGCAGAGATGTAGACCAGCTGTATTACCTGCCACTTTCGATTCCTTCAGCTCCTCCTTTTTGGAAACTGGACAGAAACATATTCCATACACCATGGGCCCTGGATCAAAAAACAATGAACACTAAGTATGGATACCACAGTACAGTGGGTGCTAAAACAAATGGGAAATGCATTCAAATCATGGCAGATGGTAAATCAAAACATTATCTCCATTAAATCTGAATGACTGCAACAGAGGACGTAAGGCTGCAGTCTTATTAAATCACAGTAAGGTTTAGATTTATGGAAACATAAGACAACAGCATACCCAGCACAGGCCCCCTGCCCGCCTCGTCAATGCCCAGACAGCAGTCCTCAGTCCGGCAGACCTCAGGGATCTGAGAGGCCAGTCTGCAGCTGACAGAGTTGTCTGTTTCAAAGGGGCTGAGGTCCATGACAGCTGGCTGAGAGAGAACACCAGTTACATATTTATTTCATCATGTTCAAGTCTTATTCAATGTACAACTCTACCTCCTGACAACCTGCCATGCTAGCTACAGACAGATACACAGGTTTAAAGTTATTATGCTGCAAACGAAGACAAACGTTAGCTGACAGCTAACTAACGTTACTCAAACTGACATTTTCTACCAGAAACGTCGCCTGTTTACAAGTACTTTATACTCGTCAAAGAAACCCCTACAGTGACACACACCATGATACACGTTAACAGAGCTAATTTTTACCTATTCAAACGGTGACGGCACTTACAATGAACTTCGTGTTGTTTTCTGTCTGCGGCCGATTTGGCGCCTCTAGAATGACGTCACACATTTCTTCTTCGTCTTAATTTCTGTTTCGTTACCGCCACCAGTTGGTCTGGAGTGCCAAAAGTAAAAAGTCAAAGTCATCTAAAACAGTGAAGGTTACATACCGGTAAGTGTTATCAACAAAATATAATATCAGAGGTCAAATTACAACTAATTTCCCCTTTTAGAGTCTGATATTTTATATATTATATTGTTTAATTGCAAATTAGACTTTGTACATGCAAACGGCATGTTGTTAGAAATAGTAGAAAGTGAGCTAAATTCAACTAGGCCTGTTTTATGTGGGCCTGCTGATGATTGGAGAACACTTAACAGTGCATCATATTTTAAAAGATGAGCTTTTGATTCTTAATCTGCAAAGTAACAAGCAACTACAGTTGTGAAATGAATATAGTGGAGTAGATCTTAGCCTACAATAAATAAATCCTAAATGTAGAGTAGGCCTAGAAGTAAAGTAGGATGAAGTACAGAGGATTTTACCTAAAAGTGATTGTATAGGGGCGTCAGTGCCTTAGTGGTAGAGCAGGCGCCCCATGTACAAGGCTGTTGCCGCAGCGGCCCGGGCTTGACTCCAGCCTGTGGCCCCTCACTGCATGTCACTCCCTCTCTCTCTCCCCCCTTCACGCTCATCTGTCCTATCAATTAAAGGCTTAAAAATGCCCGAAAAATACCTTAAAAAAAGTGTTTGTGATAAGTGATTGTATAAATGTAATAATTACTTTCTGTCAACAGAAATCCAAACAGCTGCTTTAATTTCAAACAAACAGCAACCCTTATGTTTAGCTTAGCTAAAGCCTTTGAATTTATCTTTACTTTTTTGTGTTGTGTTTATTTATTAAGGACAAATCATGTTAATTCAGTGGTCCTCAAACAGGTCCTGGTCCTCAGGGGAGTTTCAGAAGGTTCCCATAAAGTGGGGAATAGTGTCTTTTCACTATTTAATTCATGTCCGAAGTGAGCCCAGTGTTGGTAACAGTCATAAGAGTAACTGTTCTGATTGGTTTTTACTTCCTCTGAGCCGTGGTTAAGTCCTCAGTGTTGTTGACAGCAATAGAATTCTCATCTTAATCATATCTTACAATCAAAATCTTATCAGATGGATGTCCCTAAAGCAAAATCTTATCAGATGGAGGCTCATGAGATCCACTGTATTAATCAGCATTAGCCAAAATGTTTTTTGGCTAATGCTGACAATTTTTTTGCCATATCTGAAAAGACAAAAAGTGTTTCATATTAACTAGTCTGACTTACAGGATGTAGACTATGGGTATACACTTGCCAACAGCTGGCTATTCCAGCATTCTCCCGTCCCTCTGCTATCTGTGTCAGAGGTGTAAATATAGACAGTGCAGGCAGTGCCATTGCACTGGGGCCCCTGGGGTGGAGAAGCCTGTAGAGAGAGCAGGTCCTTGCAAGTAATTCAGGTTGCCACCTTGGAAATATACCTGTTTTCAAAGTAAATGATAAAAAAAAAGAATATTATTAATTAAAACTTGGTGCCATTTGCTATGTATGTCCTCAAAAAGGCAAACCCATGCATCATTTCTTAAATGGTCAACTGTTTAGAACAAAATGACATGCTTTTTCTATATAAGTATAAAATCTATAGTTATACTATAAAAATGATTCAATTAAATGATTAATTTCTTACTTTCTTCAATATTTTTGTCAGATATGAAATGATTGCTGGGTAATATGTATGCTGATATTGTCCAGTGTCAAGTCTCTGTTTGTGTCAATTCAAAATATACACGATAGCATGCAGGCCCGTCATAATAGTGTGAACTGCGGCCCGTTGTAACTTCCTTACACCACTAATCAGCGTGCTGTCATTTTGCAGGGGCACCATCACAGCATCCTGGGCATCGCACAGCCTGTGAACATTGTGATTGGACTAAAGAAAAACAGAGTGTTTCTCTGCTATACTAAAATAATAATGGGTGCTTCCAGAGTGCTGTTGAGATAGGCAGATTTCCCCTTGTGGGGTAAATATTTACCACGGGCCCAAATTGACGTCTTCTAGGCTTTGCCTCAAGGCTCTTCACATTTAAGCTGATGTTGTCCTTGATGATGCAGAAGTACTCAAATTACCACAAATCAGGTAACAAACAGTGAATGAGGATGCTCAGCTGGTAGTTCAGCCCTGAAAACAGATAAAGAAAATAAATGTGTACTTTTTTGTAACATAGGTTTCTGTGTAGTATCTTCAGTGCTTTGTGCTGCCTTGTTAACTACTGTTGAGATTCCCCAGATTCAAAACCCTGAGAGCCAATATAAATTGTCACAGGTCAGTAAGGTTTATTTTCAGTGTAAGCATTTATACATTTTCCATTCTCAAATATTTTCTGACTTTTATTATCAGAAAGATAAGCCTGAGGCTGGAACAACAGCTGTTGAAGTTTTGTCCTGTTAGTTTCCCCTCCAACCCCATTATCTTTTATTCTTTCCATGCTCACAGTATGATTGATTGAATCGATCCGAGTTCTCTGAGTGTCATAAACCAACTGTAGTTTATGTAATTTATGGTGAAAAATGAACCTCTTTCCCCTGCTTTGGACTGCTCTGTGAATTACCTTCCCTTTTCTACCAAATGAATTCTGAATCAAAATTTAAATCTCTCACTCCTCATTCTGGATATATTTTTGCTAAAGACCACCATAGCTGTCATCACCCTTGTTTTACATCTCCCTCATACACAATCTTACTCCAATTAACTTAACATTTTGATTTCAGATGCCTGACTGAATGGGTTTGAACTGCAGCTGTATGTGGAGGCAGGGAGGGAGCCTCAGGTGGAGAGGAGAAGGCAGAGTGAAAGGAAAGCCATGTACAAAAGTCCAAGTGTACGCTGGTTACTGAGCTGAAATTGGCCTTGCCTCTGGCTCTTTACACCCACCCCTTCTCTCTCCTTCTGTCCCTCTCCCTCGCTGAATGGCTCCCTTTGTCTTTCCCAGTAACACGCAGTCCCCAGCCGATTAAATGTGGGGAATTAGTAGTCAATTTTAGCCTACCACACACACAAACACACTAAACAGCTTAGGTTGGTGGGGCACTGATTGTGTTGTTATTACAGTTCACACGTCAGCAGCATGTTTTTAATTTATTTTTTTTCACCCTTCACTTGCTCACCGCTCCATGTGTTATCTCTGAACCATCGCTGCTGCATAAAATAACGCTCTTACACATGATTTTTTTTTTTTTATAAATAAATTGATTTAATAGATGACAACAATAAAATTTCAACATTGCTTTTCTTGTATGGAAGCAAAATACTCAAGTGAATGTATAGCAAACACTTTACAAAACTATCCAGAATTATACAAAATGGAAGAAGCAAAGGTGTGACACACAATGCATTATTACTTACATAAAAAATAATAACTACATGGTAAGAGGGTCAGTATAAAATGATAAAGAATGCATCACATAATAAAGGTGAAGCCTGTGGTAATGACCATTATTCACATTGCTGAGGAGGAAGAGGGCAATTTGGGTACAATATAGGACAAACTGCAAAGACGAAAACATGCTTTTGGCCCACATGCAGTGCAGAGCGGTCGTACATGTGATTCTAATCCTTAAGCAGGACCCAAAGCTGGCCAATTATCTGAAAAGATTTGGTTGAGACTTTGTACTTATAGATTTGAACTCAGTTATTGGAAAAAAAAATCAGATGCGAATCAGCAAAATGTTAGGCACTCAAAAAGCAAAAAGGAAGACTGAAGCGGAGGTTTCTGAAAGTCTGAATACCTTTATCATTCATTATTTGATCAGGTATCCAGTGTCGTATTTCTCCTTTGCTATTGGCACAAAATTTACAGAGTTGAGGTAAGTGTCCAAAACTGAGCGTCAAGCTAAAATACATCTTTAAGAGCTTCCTTTCCCTCTCTTTTTCCTTTTTCCCCTTAAATGCTTAATTCTTCAGTTCAGTGAAGTCAGAAATTCAGAGTGTACTATCAAGAAAAAAAAAAGGTTGCAACTATCCTTTTCTGGCCACGAAAGAACAACCCCAGGGAATATCTTATTGAAACAAAATATGCTTTTCCCAAAGCAGTGGTGCAGATGTATTAGTGTAATATCAAATCAGTCACAATAAAGTTACACCCTAGGATATCAACAACAACAATAAACTTACTACTCATATAAAATAACACAATAACATCAAAAACATCTGCTTTAGTTTGGTTAATAAAATCTGATTATGTCAGTCGAAACCCATCGTTTCCAGGTCAAATCAGAGTCACTCATCAATGCATCGTCTGTTCACTCTCAGCGTCTCACTCGTCTACTTCTTGTATACAAACTTACTGTACATCCCGACTTATAAAATTTATGATGGCACACATTTGTTAAGGTTTATTTAATTTTTGATTGGCAGTTCACCCATGATTCACACTTTACATTGTGTGAGTTTGTGGCTGTTTTTTAAACTGTGTAAGGCCCCTGTGGATGCGTCTTGCATTATATTGGCTAAAAAAGTAAAAACCTCTAACATCAATATGGCACGGGCACACACACACACACACACACACACACACACACACATGCACACACACATACACAATCACACACTCATATATTTGCACACCCACAGACAGATCCACTCACACACTTCCCATATTTCCCTCTGCTCAGCTGGTCTCCCTCAAGGTCTTGTGAGTGTGGTGTAAACAGGCTGCTCCCAGTGTGTGGGGCTGTGAGAGGGGGCCACACTGGAGGGGTCTCCTATGGTAGTGTACAGAGGCCTCTGTGTAGGGCCCATGTAGGAGAAGGCTGAGTACAGCCCCGGGGCCTGGCTGGAGTGGGCATAGTATGCCCCGGGGGCCTGGTGCTCTCCGTACTCAAACTGAGCCCTGGAGGCCAGCGAGGGGAAAGCAGAGCCATAATGAGGGAGGCTGAGCGGGGTGTAGGTGACATGGGTGCCTGAAGAGGGAGAGGACGAGGCCTCGGCGTAGTGGCTCCCGGCCGCGGACTCGCTCTTGATTTGGGCCTTGGAGGGGTCGGAGGAAGACGGAGAGGCCTGAGGCTGCTGCTGTTGTTTGGAGAGCCACGCTGAGTGGCCACTGGCAGCAGCCAGGGCATAGGCGTAAGATGAAGCTGAGGATCCAGCCGTAGGGGCCCCGGTTCCACTCTGCGGGTGGCCATTTGGCGGAAGGTACTGGTCGAACTCGTTTACGTCAAACGGTTCAATGTTGGACATCACCTCGTGGCTTATCTCGCCGATGTCCATGGTGCCAAAGTCGATGTGGGGTTTAGCGCTCGAAGATGATGGACCACCAGATGCCCCTTCAGCCCCCACCCCAAGGGCTCCCCTGGACCCCCCTGATCCTCCGGCTGCTCCTGCTGCCCCCTCCCTCTTGGCATCTGACAGTTTCCCAGACTGGAGCTCTGTCTTTGGGGTGGTGGGGGGCGTGGGTGGGCTGTGACCCTGACCTAGAGGAAAGAGGAGAAGGAAGAGTATTGGTCAGGTGAACTCTGACATACAACAAAGTTTAATTGTCTCCTTTTATCAAACTTTGATTTAGATTAGATTTTATGTTATCAACCAAATATCTCTTGAAATATCAAAAAGTAAATTGATTACTGTGTCCAAACTCCTACCAGCAGGATGGTGGTGGTGATGGTGGTGGTGGTGCAGGTCACCCAGGGGAGACCCAGCCCCACCGTTGTGCTCCAGATGCAGGGTCTTGTAGTGTGACTGGGAGTGGCTGGCCTCCCCTTCCCCCTGGCTGTCGGACTCACTAGCAGGCGCTAGTTTGCCGTTTTTGCGTCTCCGGGGCTGATACTTGTACTCCGGGTAGTCCTTCTTGTGCTGTTTCCTCAGCCTCTCCGCCTCCTCGATGAATGGCCTCTTGTCGCTCTCGTTCAGCAGCCTGGGGGGAGAAAAACAAGGAGGGATTTTAGTCTTGCAGGCCCGCTGGATTAATGTCAAAGTAATTTATTAGAATATGGCTGAAAATTAAAATATTGTCTCATTATACCCCGTGCGTAATGGATAAATGCCGGAAAAGAGGATGGTAAGGCATTTAGGCTGGTATAAAGCTATTTAGTACACAGTATACATAATATAAATGAACACAACGTAAAAACAAAACAAAACAAAAAAACAACAAAAAAACAAGTTTATATTTTTTGTGTTTTTCTTGTGTGCAGTCAGCTAGTTAAGTTTATAATTTGCCCACTTTCTACATTTGAGTTCAGATCTTATCCCCCCGTCTCATTTACACACAGGCGACACAGGAAATGTGCGACTGTGTGGCCACACTGTTCTTTTTTATGGAACAACCAGCCCATACAAACCTCCACAGTTTGCCCAAGGTCTTGCTGAGCTCCGCGTTGTGCAGGTGGGGGTACTGGTCGGCCAGTTTCCTCCTCGCCGCTTGCGCCCACACCATGAAGGCGTTCATGGGCCTCTTGACGTGGGGCTTAGCTTTGTTTCCGTTGTTAACGCGCACCGGCATAGGCACAAGTGTCCAGTCATATCCGTCCAGCACCTGACTGACCGCCTCCCTGATGCCGATCGGAAAGCGATCGTCCTCGATCTCTGATTTGGCTCTATCGCCTCCATCCTCCTCGCTCCCATCCGCGACACAGAGCGAGGTCAGCTGCTGCGGCGGCCCGGTCAGAGGTGAGTCCTGGCGGGTTGGCGCTCCGGGTTGAGTCGGTGACAGGGAGTGACCATCGTCTGACCCTCCCGGACTCAGTTCCGCCTCAGACAGGCTGTGCTCCTCACCGGACATTATTTATGTATTTATTTTTACCTTCAACTAATGACAAGACAACCAACCAACTAATGCAAAACTTCTTTTTAAGGAGTCCAAACTATTCACTGGAGGCTAATTGATTCGTTTTAACTGAATAAGATGTCTGCGACGATCCCAGTTATTGCTGATTCTTCTCAGGCAAAGCCATAATGCTGCGTAAAAGTGTCCAAATCCTTTCCACCGTCGGCTGGAAATCCGTTTCAGCAAAACCAGTTACACCTGAAAACCATTTGAAGTATAATAAAAACAATTTAGTCCTAAAAAGTCCACACATGGGGAAAATATCATTTTAGTTTTAATATGAATCAAACATAACCCGCTATATTCAGCTAAACACGGTGAAAGAGTTGGCGGATTAAATGTGTCCATATAACTACATCTCTAGCCAATAATAATAACAGCAATATTGATCATGCTATTTGGACCAAAGAACCGCATCCAACAATATATTTTTTATCAAAACCCATTAATACTAAACATCTTCCAATTAAGAATAAAATCCTATAACTGGCACATAAATACTAATATGAAATATTTTTCTTTTATCGTATGAATTTAGTTTTTAAAAAATTACATAACTTACCAATTTAGATGTCCAGTGGTTCAACATGGGAGTGTGTGTGGCTGACTGTAGAGCCGATGAATGGCTGCTCTGTGTGGCAACACCGGAGCTTAAAGAGCGCCTTGTGAGGAGGACTGGGAGAAAAAAAAAAGTGATTGAAAGTGGAAAACATTCCCAGAGAGGCAGCATTCCAGCACACAGTCAGCCCCGCCCCCTCGGCACAGCGCCGCGTCCCGATTGGTCCGCTAATTATCCCGCTGCTCTCTGATTGGACGGCAGCAACTCACTGTTAATGCCCGTCTGTCCATCACTGCAACATTTCCAACAGAGAAGAGGTGAGATTTTTACATCGGAGTGGCTTAAATGACTCTACAGTGCGCCCATTTAGAGGCAGGAGAAGGCCAGCTTTGTTGGACGTGTTGACATGTTCTATCAAACAAATAAACAATCATGAGGAGAGTTATTGCCTCGTGTGGTCACGTTCCTCAAAAAAATCAAAAGTTCAGCCCTGATTTAACTGGAGTCCGTTTGATACAGGAAATAAAGCGTACATCTTTGAGTTATCATCTTTATAATAACAAATAAAATCTTTTAAAACATATCAGAGACAAAAGTAGATGAACTGTAGCTGATTTTTAAAAGAAAATGCAACAGATAAATAGTATAATAAATTAAGAAAAGCTTTGGTTAGTGATTAATAATGCCATAAAATCAATGATACTTAAATTTGGCATCGATATCTGATGAAAAGTTTTAAATTCATTACATTACTTACTACATTCACTACAAGCACAATGAATTAAATCATCAATTGATGCAACTTTTACAAAAGTCTTAATTAGAGAGGATATAATGGGTTCACCAAAAGTGGGTGACTTTATGGCAAATATGCTAGAGCTCCACAATAACAAATATTCACTGGCAGCCATTCAATTTTTGTGAAATGTTACAGAAACAAAGCACCATGTAACATTTGACATCCTTGATGAGATGTCAACTACCCACCATAGTTGTAGATTTTGGGGTGGATGTGGGGGACATGCCCCCCTCAATAATTAGAGCATGTGCATTTATTGTCCCCCCAAATGAAAACATGAAAGTAGCAGAGGACTTTTGACTAAATTAATCATATTTCCACCATAAATGGAAGCAAAAAGGCAAAAATTGATGCATGAAAATTCACCAATATGCAGGAAATTAAGTGTTCGATGCTTAATAGTTCCTGGGATCCGACCCCAACCCCCATATCATAGCCTATGGGCTCTGTGTGCCCCTCATTATTAAAACAAAACCTACACTCTTGCTACTATCTCTACATGACAGCTTTAACATCTTGAGCAATGATGTACATTATTAAATTAAAATGGAAGATCATGTGTGTGGCATTAAACATAGCCTACTTAAAGAGGTGTCCCACTTTACCTGAAAACACTGTTCACCGGACAGATACAAGACAAATAAAGATGACATGACATTGACCAGAGACACCATTGCTTTATTAAAATATACAGTAGCCAATATTATGTCAAGTTAAATTATATTTACTTAAAAACTCATGTTTTTAGGTGCCTGAACACATGCCAGTCAGTCTGTTTTAGTTATAACCACGCCCACAACGAGGATATTCCCAAATAAAAATACATATACATAAATTATATTGGTTCCAGAGAGTCAAATGGCAAAACAATGTAATGCTTAAATGTCCCACTTTTCCTGAACTCATTGACTTTAGTCTGTGTTTTAGAAATCAGCAGATAAACTTTAGACCTCATCAACTTTAACTTAAAGTTATTACATCATATTGGAAATGCAGATCGATGTGGAATTGTTTTATTCAGATCAAACCAGAATTGATTTATCAACGATTATATCTAATAGTCTAATCGAGCTGTTTTCTATATAACTGTAGGTTGGAGATTAAAAGATAAACTTTCTCAACAGTAAAATAACTCCTCCAGCCTGACTAAACATTGAGAATAATTTCTTAAAACAAATACATGTCACCTTTTCTTAAATGAAATGAATAAGAAAACTTTCCAGCACTTTATAAATTGTCTTTCCCAATGTTTTTGTGCATAAAGGCTGCAGCAGTGAAAAGGTTGATCTGTGCTTGCAGGCCATGATTTGTGCCGATAAAGCATGGCGTGATGGGAAGAGGGAGAGAATCGACTTCAGCATCTGATGCGCACCCGGACACACACACACACACACACACACACACACACACGCTCAAAATGAATACAACAATAACCCCTGTGTGTCCGTTGCCTCTCATGTTGAGCCTGACTCTCGGTTTTCTCCCTCTCTCTCTCTCCTCTCTCTTTGCTCTCTTTGTCTCCATCTCAGGTGAATTGTAGCCATGTGATCAAACGCCCAAGCCTCTATCCATTAACCCTCGTAAATGAAAAAAATGGGGGAACAAAAAGCAGTTTTGTGCTGCAAACATGGAAAAAATTGATAACAGAGAGCGATGTGTGCGTCTTTCTCCCCTTATGTCCGAGCATAGACACCAGTCCCGCACACATAGAAAATACTCTGCAGCAGACGGGACACATGGAGCTCTCTCTGTTTCTGCCGCTGCGACACTTTTCTGTCTCTAAACACTCTCCAAAGCACCTGGATCTGGGCCTCGGAGGTGCTGATGGTAGGGGGGCTTGTGTTTGGAGATGATGGGGGTGATGGGTTGGTGGTGGAGGGGAGGGGGAGGTGGGGGACACCTCCATGCTGCACCCCAGCGAGCCAAGCAGCACCACTGGGATCCTGCATGAGGCCTCCGAGGCTTGTGAAGTGAGTGTTTTTGTCTGTGCTGTGGTCGGTACGAGGAGGATTGTTTGGCAGGAAAATGTGTTGGAAAATGTGCGCGTCGTTCTGCGGCTTGTTCACTAGGTTTCCAGAGACCAGAGGAAGCTGCGGTTTTACGGAGGGTGTTTAGATAGTGCAGCTGGATGTAAATGGCCCCCCAGGGAGTCTGTCAGACGGTGTCAGTGTCTGCACTGAGGAAATCAAGCGCAGAATTTAATCATTGAAATTGGCCATAAAATATTGGATTTAATCGTCTGGATGCTGAGTTAAAAACAGCCTCATATCACTCTTATATAACCTATGACATATTCGGCTACTCAGTAATAACTTTATCATAAGGCGTTAGGTCTTTATGTTGCTGTATGTGCCAGTGAAGTGACTTTGTAATGACTTTTACAATTCTGTGACATTATTATTATTATCTCAAGGCAATTGAATCGAACGCAACTGGACTTGGTTTTGCGTTCGATTCAATTGCCTTGAGATAACTATGACCTGGATGAATGAGAATATCCACAGGCATTATTATAATAATAATAATAATTATTATTATTATTATTCTTTTATATGACCTCACTTTGACTTAACAATAATTTATTTCTCGTAGTGGTTACTTCATTGTCGTTGTAAAATTTCTACTTAAAAGGCCATTTGATAGTTAAGCTTAAGGCGGTTCCGCTTCTTATTAAACAGTTTTGTTAGTTATTTTGGAAATTGCCGACAGAAAGTTTGTTTTAAAAAAAAGATTTAGGAAGTTGGACTCCTACAGAATTATCTGAACATATTTTTTTCATGTTGAAAAGTATTTTAAGATAAAAGCAGTAATATGTAGCGGCTGTTTTATAATTAGCGGGAAAATACAATTTGCGTTCAGGACAAGTTTTCTTTTTCATAGGCCAATGTAATTATGTGCGCTCAAAAAAATGAAAGATCAAGTGTTTGGAGCTGAGACAAATAAAACGGACTGCTTTGCTCCGACACACAAAAATCAAAATTGAAGCTGTATGAGATTTTCGTTTTATTATTTTTGCGTGTGTATTGTTAATGTAGCTACAGTATAAATTAAGGTTATTAAAATCGGTAATAATGGAACAAACAGAGGAAAAGAAAGTAGCCATTAGAATATTGTCTAAACGAGATTTCCAGTGTTTAAGATAATAATGTCTTATCCATGTTTTCCTTAAATTCAGTGTGTTTTTTTATATATTAAAATCATCGAATAAAATGTAACGAAAGAGGCAGACTTTCCAGTGGTGCCTTCACGGTCCGTTCTTTCAATCAGTTGTGATTTAAGTGTGTCACATAGGCCTCAAGAAGCTGCTTGACACTTATAATGTGCTCCCGTTGGGCTTTAATTTCTTTGCACTAAGACAATCTCGATTAATCTCTGACGATGTTTATTCTGATAAATACTGTATGTGGTTTTATGATTTTATTGTCACTCCGTCACTCCCTCCTTGTTTGCCTGCAGGTCTTTTGTTCTCCAGCTGGAGTTCAGCCGAGAATAGGCCTCAGTTTTCTCTAAACCAGCTGAATTATGCCTCTAATTATCAGACATTTGTCTTCAAAATATTTGAATTTCAAATGACTTTATATTTTGTTTATACTTTTAAATTAGTGCTCTACATTTTTTTTCTACCATTTGTATTTTAGATATTCAGTGAAAACAATTTGACTCTGAGAAAAATGATGAACTTCAAGCTTGAAAGTTGAAAAAAAGCAAATAGAGAAAAGTGGATTTCAAACTCCTTCAGTTTTCCCCAGAGTCTGCAGTGATGAGATGAGCACCCAGCACTGATTTAATACAGAGACATAATGAACTCATTTATTTATCTCATATCTTTGATAATCTCTGGATTACTTTTTGTCCTTGGGCATAGTTTAACGTCATAGGCTTCATGAGATTTTTCATTTTCCTGATCTTTGAATATGCTGCACAGGTTATAAAGAACTTTTTATTCTATCACTGAAGACTCCAAAAGATTTTTAAAGTTGACAGGTTAAATGCCACATCTGATAGTTTCCTCTTTTTTAAGATAAGTAGCTAACTTGATGTATAGGAAACGAAACAACTCATGGATATTTCACCTATTACCCAAAGCTAATCAAAGAGATATCACCTGTTTTGTTTTTTCCTTTATGTATTTCATATTTATTGCTGAAACATTTGTAACCTTGCATTTGGCTTGGGATCTAAACATGCACTTTCAGACATTTTCTATGTCCTGTGTGAAAATATCATGGGCCCTCAGGGCAGCTGTAACTTGTTGGAAAATAGGGCTCACATGGTCGCATCAGTGTCTGCGCTAACCTGCCATGTGACTGCTGTAATGGGCCTTTCCATGGCTCCACAGACCACTGGGTCACAAGAAGCCCGTTTCCTGCGGCTCCTGGGGGAGAGCGGGGAGAGGATGGGAGGATGAGGTCTCATGATCAGCAAGGGAGGGTCAAAGAGTCAGCCTTCAGGTGCACACTTAGTCACGGGCGGGTGTGATTGGGATGAAACTGATCTTAAGGGATGGGTTCAAGGTTTATGTCTGAGAACATCTTATATGATAGATGTTTTTAGATAGAAAATTAGGCGATGAGGTGGTGGAAAGGACAAAGAAAGGAGAAGAGGAAAGAAAAAGAGAACGCCCTTTTCACTTTGGCCTTACTACTTGAACAACCCCCGGGGGAAATTCCTGAAATCTGACGATGGATGGAGAGAAAAGGCAAGAGAGGGAAAAACAGAGAGATGCAGATAGTGTGAGAAAGAGTGTGTGTGAGAAGGATGCAGATAAGAGAAGCATGCACAGCGGTCAAATATTCACATGCTGGGTCACATTCTGCATTAAACTGATGTATAATTGGTGGAAAGCATTCAGTCCCATGTCAATAGGCACATTTTGGCCTGAAATGAATGGCGTCATTTGTTCCCAGTGATGACGAACTCGACAAAAGGATCTGAAATGATATGTCAGAAATGGTGAGGATTGGAGCAGAAGTATGTTTTCTCCTTTCTGAGGCTCAGATTTTATAACAAAGTGTCCCAGTGAGTTTGAAAATGGACTTTATCTGTCAATACAAGTTGTTTCTCGTGCCATGGCCTTCCTTTGCGTTTTGTTGGTTTGTGTCAAACACTGCATTTAATTCATGAACGGCATCCATTTCCTCTCAGTGTTTGTGTGAAAAACAGTCGAGGTCAGTGCTTTTCTGTGGGGAATTCCAGCTCTGAATCTAGACTGTCAATTAAACTGAACCTCATGTGACTCAAGTAGTTCGACTCAGACTTTCACGCTGTCCTTTACATCTGAATCAGAACTTCTCCTCTAGTTGATTTCTGAGAGCCGTGTGGTGATTACACTAGACATCACTGACGGAGGAGACAACATGTCTTCCTCTTCTGAGGTTTTGGGTGTCAAGAGCATTCTGCCTTAACTCTCTGGAGCTGAATGTCATGAAGTATTTACACGTGAAATGAAAAATATGTGAAAAACAAGGGTCGTGTTGGGACCTCTGACGGATCTGCTAACTGACTTGTTGGGTGTCTCAAAATCTTTTATTTTGAAGTTGAAATTAGGAAGAAAATGGTGGATATTATTACACTGAGGGCTGCAGGTGTTTTCTGGGTTCATCACTTGACTTATGCATCATGCAGACTGTGTAAGTGTTGATGATGCAGTGACATGCCATCCATGGGGATGAATAAAAAATGATTCTGCTATCTGACCTCTGTCACTCCCTTTTTTCCCATTCTCACCCAGTAAATTAGTGCAGCTGCACCACACTTAAATGGGTCCCCCTCTTTTTTCCCTGGGAGTGTATGTGACCGAGCATGAATCCTCTCTTTGTGCTCCGTCTGCAGAGTTTCCCCCCTCTATAGTTTCTTGCCTTCTTCGTCTTTTTTTTATTTGGGAGAAGAGGGGCTTCGGTTGCGATGGCGGCAGCACTGGTGAGGTGGTGGTGGTGGTAGCGATGGTGGCGGGCGGTGGGGAAGAGGAGGGGGAGCGGGTAACTTGTTGGACCACATTCCTGTGCAGCTGTGGAGGCTGGTGCAGGGTGGGGGGTGGAGGGCAGAGCAGGATCATCATTGCATTGCAGGGCATCATGAATGGCCTATTGTTCGGTGGTTTGCTGTGTCCGCATCTCTTTGCTACAACTTCAGCCTCCAAGAGGAATGGAGGAAAAGAAAATGAACAAAGAGATTAAAAAATAAATGAAGAAGTAATTTGTGGTTTTGATTTTTTTTTTAAAAAAGACGAGAATCACATGGAGGAGAAAATGATGTGGGAGTATGGGAGGAAGCCTGGGAAAAACACCATAACTCAATCTCATATTTGTGCCTCTGACTCAGATGCAGGAGGATGTTGAGACTCGCAGTGTGATGGTGATGATGAAGATGGGGATGATGGTGATTGGGACAATGGTGGCATTCATATTGGGACTCTATGACGGTTTTGCCCCTCAGTCATATGTGCCAGCACGCTCTGCAGTCATACTTATATGTTGACTGTTAGTTACACTTTAAATTCTTCCCTGCAGTGCTGTGTGTTTGTGTTTCTGTCAGATTCAATTTACACATTGTGATACTTGTACATTTTCAGCTACATGAATGTGAAATTGATCAGTCAAACTTGTGGTAACAGGATTTTTGTACATTTTCAGATATTTCTGAGTTGTTATTACTCTTTTATCAGATATCTTCTTGCTTGGATTTCTTGAGTGTGATTCTCTTCTGAAACATTAGAGTAAAAGAAAAGTAAAATAAAGAGCGTACTGGGGCCATATGAACCCAGGTGAACTCCCAGGTCTTCAATCAGAGTCCAACTGATGAGAGGCTGCAAACTGCTTCATCTAAGACCTATGTGACATAACACCAGGGCAGCAACTAACCATTAATTTCGTTATCGATTGATCTGCTGATTTTTTTCTGTTTCATCTGTTTATCTTTTAGTCGATGGATTGTCAAAGAACAGTAGAAACAATGCCTATCAAACCTTCCAGAGCCCAAAGTGACGTCTCCAAATATCTTGTTTTGTTCAACTAACAGTCCAAAACCTAAAGATTTTTAGTTTACAGTGATACATGACAGAGACAAACAGAAAATCTTCTCAATGGAGAAGCTACAACTGGAGAATATTTGGCGTTACTTCCACATTATTTGCTTGAAAAATGACTGAAATGACTGACTGATGATCAAAATGTTGTAGGTTATTTTTCTGTTACTGCTGTTCTTGTGCTGTGTGCCAACTCATCAAATACGGACGCTCAGTCAGTGACCCTAAACATTAAACTGTGATACTCTATGTACCCCTCCTGCATGTGTTTTGGACACTCTGGGTCGGTCAATATACGCCCATATCATACATTGTGTCTTTTCAAAATAAACTTGCATTGTCACAGGAAATGTGACAATGCAAGTTTCTGCTTGTTAAATGCATACTGTCTGTTTTCAGAAAAAACGCAGAGTGTAAAAAGGTTTAGGTTTAGGTAACAAAAGCAGGTGGGTAGGATTAGAAAAACCATCATGGTTTGGCTTAAAACAAGTACATTTCTTTCTGACATAACATTACGTTACGTGACATACATCACTAGCGGAGCATGCTACACATACTAGCACACTATGTTGTTATTAAAATAACTCACATGACTTTTGGATTCACATAGGAAGCAAACAGCAGTCACCTGGGTGAAAGTCCACAGTTTGTTTGACCCATCCCACTGACCCTTTGCCTTTATACTACGGCAGTAGGGCCTGGGCGCCTCATGCCTGAGTATCTGATGCCAAGGGCCACTGCCCAAGCATCGGTATTTGACGGGTTGGGATTGCAATCAGGTTGTTTGTGAAGCTGCTGAACTTCTGCTGTGGGTTGGTACAATCACTGTCAAACTAACCCTACTTACTTTTAAATGTGTTAACAAGTGGAAAACTAAAATGTAATATTCATGTTTCATACACTATATTACTGTCATTGGGATAGGTTTTGTAAAGTGTTATGAAAATGCTAATTTTATGAATGGCTATCTTCATAAATGTAATGTTAAGCTAATTCCTGTTAGCGCGTTAGACAGCTAGCTATACATTCCACGCATTAGCACAGGACCCCGGACCCCCCTGCAGATTTGGTCTCCCCCATTGTTGACTCCATGGTTACGGTCTTGCTAGCATCACTTACTAATGCTGATTTACTCTGGTGCTTATTGTGACGTCTTTGGTAAAAACAAAACTGTGTGTTGAATCAGATTGACATGAACTGTCATTTATGAATATTTCTGCTTTACTTTGTGGGACTCTGGAGCAGCTTCTCCACAAAGCAACTTAAATTTATTTTCTTTGTCTGTCTTAGTTTTCTTATTCTGTGGTTTTTCAATGTCGCCTTCTCTGCCTCTATTTTTTCTTTTTCTTGCCCCTTTGAAGCACTTTTCTTTTCTTTTCTTTTTTTTTAAATGAATCACAGGCAGCCTGTCAATACAAAATGTTAAATACTGCCCTGTTGATGACATTTCACCTGTCAACTGTTCTCAAAGTTTAAGATGGTTGTAGACTCTTATGTAATCTGCTATGGTGTCATGTTTGTCTGATGTTAACTGATCTAAAAACCACAAATAAAGTTGTATTTCATTACAGCAACAAAAACATTCCGTCTTGATTTTTAAAACAGCTTTAGACAACAGACATTAAATTGCGGGCAATAAGTGAAAAATGGAATTTACAAGAATTTTTGATAAAAGAAAACGAGCGGGAAAGACAAAAAGGCAAGGAGATGGAGAAAGTATAGCAGACTTTGCAATCATGAGTTCTCCTCAGAACATTTAATTAGTCTGTGTGAACGAAAGAGAAAGAGGGCGAAGGCCTGAGGGGTCTGAGGAAAAGATGTCTACATAAAAGACTCTGTTGTTGTCGGAGCAGAGGGACACATAAAAGGCAGTGAGCCAGAAAGATAGATGATATATTTGGGGGGAGAGAGTGAGAAATATGCTGATTTATGACTTTCTTTATGCCGTCATTTTGATTTGACTTGTTTTCTTCTTGTGGACATGGATGAATATGATTAATTTTCCCCTTGTGTGGCAATAACAGATGAATGCATGTCACACAGCTTATAAGAGCAGAGAGCGCTCTGTTGGTCAGACTCACAGAGAAATTGCCTGTACATATATATATGTATATATATATATATATATATACACAGACAAGCTGCCAGATCGACAGGCAGAGAAAAGCACAGACAGGTGTTATCTCACACATTCAGAGCAGACAGACAGGTTGGTGACTGAGCAGATAGACAGATGGACAAATGGATAGCGTGTGATAATCAGAATCAAAGTCAGTGTAATTCATTTGTTTTGGTGAGCTGCTCACATTGGTCATGTTACAAATACAAAATGTACAAATCTGACGTAAAACCTAAACTGTGCATCCTGAATTTGTACATAAGGTAGTGAAATCGATTGTTGAGATTAGATCTGAAATTGTGTATTTAAAAAATTCAAAGCTACAAATTCCAGTTAAGGATCATCATTGCACTGCAGGGCATCATGAAAGGCCTATTGTTCTGTGGTTTGCTGCGTCCGCATCTCTTTGCTACAGCCTCAGAGAGAAACAGAGCAAAGAAAATAAACAACAGAGAAATAAAGACATTCCAAAATTATCTGTTTGGTCAAAATGTTGTATACATTAATTTGTCCTTCAGCAAAACATAAAGTAAACTGTGAAGAAATACCTGACGTTATTTACAAACTGTGATGGAAACAACAACAACAAATTCACAATTCTGATGTAAAACAGGGTTGGATTAACCTGCTACATGGTAAAAAAAATATGAGATGTTGTGCCTCTACTTAAAGGTCCAGTGTATATTATTTATGGGCATCTATTCTCAGAAATGGTATATAATATTTATAACTATGTTTATTGTCACCTGAAAATAAGAATCATTGTGTTTTGTTTTGCATACAGATTGTTTTCTCTTCTACAGAGTTTGCAATGTTGTGTTTACAGTAGCCCAGAATGGACAAACCAAACACTGGCTCTAGATATAGCAATTTGCATTATTTATTTATTTTTCCCACTTCGGCCAGTAGTTCTCTTATACACTTAGCACGCTGGAGAAGTTCTGCAGCCTCACCGCTTGATGCCACTAAGGCCCTTCCTACACATGTACATTTATTTCTGAAAACAAATATTTTCCACTTCCTTAGAAAATAATTTTGTCAACACAACCTTTGTTTTACAAAATGTCTCTGTCCACACAAGAACGCAAAAACAACCCCAGACGCTTGCTGTCTTCAGTGTTTTTTCCTCGTCACAAAAGTAGTTAAGACTACAGGCTAATGTTACCTTTTTCAAAACACCTACTGGAGAGCCCATCACTGCTGATGTTCTTTCAATATAAGGATGAAGTAGCTCATTCAAATATACGAGTGATGCTCTGGACGTGCAGACATACTGCTGGCGGGCTTTAAACCGTGGAGACTCAGCTGGAGCAAAAACACTGGGTGCAGCAGATGGCGCCGTTCCTCCCTGAAGTGGTGTAGCAGTACAGAATTGTGTAAAGTAGTCATAAGACCAAGCAGAGCTAACAAAACATTAGCAAACTGGTAGTCCACCATTGTTGATGTTGTTTCTGTTTTCTAGTGTCTAGCTCATTACACAAAGCAACAATAGGCCTGCATGACTTGATGAGATGATGTCATTGCTTCCTAAACACGCCATTTTTTACATCTACACAGATCAACAGTAACTGGAGTCTTAAAAAATCTGCATCTTAGAAGGTATCTTTAAATGTCTCTATTTTAATGACCTGAAACTCCATTTGTGTTTGCATGAGCAGACAAATCGTAGAGGAAAATATCCATTTACAAACATATCTGTGTACATGTAGACAGGGCCTAAACCCTTCACACTGGACCTTTAACATGCAACATACAAGTACAAAACTGAAATGATGAAGTTAAAAAAAATTTAAAAAAAAAAAAAAAAGGTTTCAACACTGGGCCCTCCTTTGAGACAGGGTAAAGACATGGTTTGACATTTGAATTTATTTTCTTGCCAAGAGTTAAATGAAAAGATGGACACCACTCTCATGTTTGTCTGTGCAAAAAAGGATGCAACAAGCAGCCAGTTAGCTTAGCTTAGCATAAAGACTGGATGCAGGGGCAAACAGCTAGCCTGGCTCTGTCTGAAGATAGCAAAACCCACAGTTAAAAAGCTAAAAATCTTATTCGAGTAGTAAAAAATAAGCATCAGAATAAACTTCAAGCACCAAAAGTAAAAGTACTATTCATGCAGAATGGATCAGTTTAAAATCATAATCGAGATTTTAATTATAGATGGATTAATATGTTCAATACTTAAATGTTGCAGCTGGTAAAGGTGGAGCTAATTTAATTTACTTTATATACTGCTGGGTAGCTTAATCTATTATAATATATAATAAATGTATTATTTTATTTAGAATTTGTATTAATAATCCAGATCTGCAAAGTAACTCAAGCTGTTATATAAATGTAGTGGAGTGAAAAGTGCAATATTTGCTTAGTTGAGGTATAAAGTAGCACAAAATGGAAATACTCCAGTAAAGTACAAGTATGTTAAAATTGTACTTTAGTACAATACTTGGACTCAGTTACTCTCCACTACTGGAGGAATTACAGGAAGTAAAGGGAGATAAGTTGAGACAGAGGAGGGCTGACATGCGACAAAGATCCCCACCGTCTCAATCCATGGATCGACATTAATATTTCTACTGAAATTAAGCCAGTTTAGCTGTTGAAATGTGACTGGCTGCACTGATAGCAGCCTATAACAGAAGAACAGGGTGGACAAAAATACAAGCACACAGACAGAAGCAGCAGACAGACACACAGACAGTAGTAACCAGAAGATGTTTGCCCTGTGGTGCTTCCCAGCCTGAATCAGTCAGGCCTCCTTAGCTGAGCTGTGTCAAGCAGCACACAATGCTCCTCTGTCCCCCCAGCGAGCTGCTTCACAGCTCCACAACACACAACAGCTCATTATGGAACCAGAGATCTCTCGGCCACAGCTCCCAGTGCCTAAATACTGTCCCCTGCTGAGCACACAGACACTGTCACCGGCTCTGGTCGCACAGCCCGAGGCCACAAACAGCCAGTGAGGCCAAGAGAGGGCACGCAGATATACAGGGTGTCACACACATGAAAGCCCGCGCACACACTCACACACTTAACCTACACGAGGATGAACACACACCACCTTATTAGGCAAGATCCAAGTCAGCCATTAGAAGTCTTAACAGAGGTCACAGAGGTCACCCAGCTGCTCTCCCTCACGGACACTGATGACAGGGGGGGGGGTGACGGTCCGGTTAATTAACCAGCATCAGAAAACTGCCAGGGAGAGAAGGATGGGATGACAGCAGGGAGACAGGCAGATTGACGTGAGAAGAAATGACTTGTTAGAGTGGCCAGGAGATGATATTTAAACATTCCTTTTTAAGTTACATGCAAAGTGATTTGAGCAAAGAAGTTCTCACCTGGTTTGGTCTTTTGACGGACTATAAAGATGTAAGATGGCAGAAAAAGAGCAGCAGGGGGGATTACAGCGTGACATGGATCTAATTATCAATCATGTTAATGAGGAACAGCGGCTCAGAGGTTGGCACTGTCACCTCACAGCAATACAGTTCTGGTCCGAGTCTCAGCTCTGGGACTTTCTGTGGAGGATTGGCCTTCCTCCAAGTGTTCCCTCAATATCAACAACTCTGAATATCAGAAGCATTACCAAGGCACTGGCCTCACACCTGGACTTGCCCCCCCCCCGTGTGCTGTTGATAGTTAGTCAGATCCATAAGGAACTGACAGATAGGTGCACATTTTTCCATGTTTGTCCCCTATTACATGAGGAAGGCCAGCATGGGTGACAGAAATGATTACACAAACTAAAAACTGTTTCCATATTCTTTTGGGCCGGTATGTTTTCTTTAAAGACAGACTTGAAATAATATATAACTATAAATAAAGTACAACTCAATCTATGAACATTACTTAAAATCTAAAGGAATACCAGTTTCCTATAACTGTCCCTGTTGTTAACTTAAAATTATGATTTGATTAAAAAAAAAAAAAAAAAGTGGGTTTACGATTTTATCCTGAAGCACTGGTTCTCATTTTTATGACCCTTAAAGCAAAGCAGTGTCTGTCTGCAACCCTTTGCAAATGGTTTATAAGACAATGGGACCCTGGACACAGATATACAAGAGGCCCCTACATCTCCTCTACACAGGAGCAAGACAGACTTTGTGATTTTGCCTCTTTTTTTTGCTGTTTTCCATCTTTGTGTGGTTGTTCTGCCACTTTTTGTAGTCATTAGCAGTTTCTCTGCATCTCTTTGTGTCTCTTTGTAGTCATCTTAAGTCTCTTCCTGGTCAGTACGTGATAATTTGACATTTGGCAGGTAAAGGCCAGAGGGGGGCCCCTGACAATTAGGGCCCCTGAGCCTGTGCCTGGTAGGCCTATTCAGTTCTCAATAAATGCGTACATCTAAGTGATTTTACCTTTTAAACCAGTGATACTCAGCTTGCGGCCTGTGGATCAAATCTGGCCAAAGATAGGATGCCCCCAGAATGTCCCCAGATCTTGGAAATGCCACTATGTACACCTGATCTGAGCGGGGCTGCTGCAACTGGATTTGTCTTCTGGCAAAAATGAGTGAGGACAGCAAATGTTGAAAAGCTGAAAACAGGCAAATAGTTTATTATATATTATTAATATCTTTTTATTAACTCCTGTCATTTTGCAAAAGTGGACCCTGGGCAAAGCAAGTTGAGTATCCCTTCTCTAAACCTTTCAAACTGTTTATCGAATAACTGTTAGGAGCAAGAGGAGGTCAAACTGCATGATAGTATGGACAGATTAAAAGTTGAAAACAATCATATATCGTTCTGTGTTGCAAATTTAGTATTTTCAAAAGGGGTAATGGCAAATCTTGGAGAGGCTTTGACCCGCAGGTTGGGAAACTCTGTCCCAAAGTGCCCATCAGCTAGAAGAATCTCAGAGAAAAGTTCTTGTCACTGGTTTAATTTCATATTTCAGACATCTTGATTCTGATTTTGGTACACAGTGGAATAACCAAAAATAAAAAACACACAAAGAAAACAGTTCAGCGATCAACACAACAGCAACATACAGAACTTTGGCACTGTTGCTCACTGTGATGTCGCTGTTCAACCACATGGGGGAGCTTGTACAACAGACAGAAACACTCCGTTCTCCACTTCACAGTTAGATGGACTTCAGTGCCTCCTCATGGTGTTTTTGTGGTAAGTGCCTCTCCCTCACTTCTTCAGAGAACTGTTGCTGCATGTCATACTCCCCTCTCAGTGTAATAAAGGTGAAAATACCTGAAAAAAATGTTAATATAATATATATTCCCACCAGTCTCTCTCCTCTGTCCTCTTGTCTCTGCACATCTATGAAGCAGCTTCATAAAGCAGCAGATTATGTGTGAATTTTTGCTTAAGTTTAAACATTTTCAATTCATAGAGAGGTGAGCAAATATGTGTGTAATTTTGTCTTTCCATCTTTCTGCTTTGCATTCTGTTTTAACACACAACTTGAACTAGATTTTGACACTGGACATAGAATCACGAGATTACCTCCATGATAAGGTGAAACACAAGTGATATTGTACTTGAGTGATGAAGGTTCTCTAACAAGTTACCAACAACACTAAAGGGCTTTCACACTCCACAGGTTACCTCGCAGCCTCTTGTTATATAGGAGAAGACTGCAGAAGGGAAGCGGTTCCCAACATGGTGGTAGGGGTATGGCGTGGTTGCTGCCACATGCACGCACACAGATTTTTCCCTGCTGCACTGAGTCTAGCTTGTTGAACTTCTGGCAGTTGCTGCCTATCTGGCCGATCAAATAATGGGCATCACAGAAGCAGAGGGAAGACGAGATGGAGGAGCTGAAAATGTTGGTTACTGAATACCTAGATGAAGGGTGCTAGCAACTTATAAGGGCAACCAGAAGAAAAAGTGACCTGGGATAACATCTATACTTAAATTCAGATGACTGCTAGATTGTCCAAATATGCAGAAATCTTTGGTAATTTCAGTGATTTCCGTTGAGTATGCAGTTACAAGCTAGCTCCCACTTCTGACAGTGTTCAACGAAGTACCTGCCCGTCATGGCAGCTGCTGACTGTAGCAGAGGCAGCAACCTTTAAAAACGCTTTGCTTTTTGAGGAATTGCTGTTGCGGGTTGTCGGGGCAGTTACTGTGCAGCAATCTGAAAGCAGCTTTAGAGTCAATAGTCATGTTAGCAGTTCTGTTACACTTTCAATTAATGCTAACTTCAGCATGATAACATGCAGTTATCACAGTGACAATGCCAACGTGCTAATATTTTTATGGGTATAAAAGTTATGGTACTCACCATCTTAACTTAGAATATAAAAAATAAAAGCACTTAATACAAAGTACAGCAGAGACTGGTGGGAATGCCATGATATTTGTAGACTTTTGGTCATAAATCAAAGCATTAAAAAGTAATAACAATGTGTCCTGATGATAGCAGAATGATTAAAAGTTATCACAACTCATCCTGAGGATGACAGTCCATTCATTTTTTCAGATATTTTAGTCTGGACCAAAGTGGTTGACCGACAGACCAACTAACACACCGACTGGCCCAATTTGCCATCTCTTGAACAGCTATCATTGCTTATTCAAGAAAAAGAGCAACCACCTTTGTTGTGATCCAAAGTCAAGACAAATGTGCAATACAGACTCAACAGAGACAGTTCAAGTGTTAACAGTATACACTGTTGTTTATTAGGTTCTGTGTTCATACAAAACAACACACTGTTACAAAGTGTTCATATCTAATGATAAAAGTAAGAATAAAGTGCTTGTTCTTCAACGGTACGTGTTTGACTAACTGAATTCTGTTTAATGGCTCATTCAATGTGTGTGAACCTGTTGTCTATAATGGAATAAATGGCATCGTCACCAAATGTGAAAAATAACAGGCAGGAAGACATAAGTTCAAAATAAATAAATAATTTATTTTTACACAGAGAAAATAAGTGTGTTGAAGTTGAGCATTTGTGTTGTGCTTCTTTTGAAATAAATGGATTTTTCTCTCATAACATTTATTTGTTTATGATGCATAATCATTTCAAAATTCAAACAAAAGCATATCATATTTACAAAAACAAAATCAAGAACAAAAAGCTTGACTTAACTGTAGATCATACACCGTTATATTGAATAAAACAAGAAAGCAATAGAGTCTTCAAGATACCTCATGATTTGAGAGAAATATCCGGTCACCATGTTTAAAAGTAGATGAGCTGTGCGTGGTTTAGATGCTGATGTTACAACTGAAAGTGTACAATACCTGAAACCAGAGCAAGTTATGAGCTAAAGCTGAGTGGATTTGTACAGCTGCAAAAAATAACTTTCTCTTCTGCCAGATGTACAGTTTAAATTGTGTCCTCCATCTTTTATTTTTACATGAGTTCAATACTTTGGTTGGATTCACACAGACAAAGAGAGGAAACAAAATGGAAGGGCAGCCATTACATTGATTAAACTCCTGACTCTCTGCTGATGTATAAAGGTAGGGTGGGCTGTAGTCTGTCAAGGCTGATCTGATTCTCTGTGTCCAGAACACACAGCATCTCCACCGTCTGCTCCTCCACAAATGTCTCTTTAAAACCCAAGTGAATGTCATCTCTCATCTTTACCTCTCTGTCACTTCTGACGTTCAGGCTCCCTGCCTCCTCTTTCACGTCCTCCTCATCCTCGTCATCCCCGCAGCACAAAGCTACCTCGTTCTCGTAGCAGAAAGCGCTGGGGGAGTGAGGGCCCAGGAAGTGGTGGGCTGCCCTCGGTGCAAATGGTGATGGAGACTGGGAGTAACTTGAGCTGGAGGATGAGGACTGCCCGCCACGACCTGTCATCAGACTCAGTTCCCTGGCACTGCAGTGAGGTGTAGATGGCACTTCGTAGGACTTATGGAAGCGGGAGTAGTCCACGTAATAGCGGTCACTCTTCTCAAAGACCACAGGCTCAAAGCGGTGACCCCACAGGATCTCCTTTGCCAAGTAGGAGCTACGGGCCTGAGTGGTCATAGCTGTAGCTTCCACCATTCCCTCCAGGATGACCACAATCTCAAAGTCTTCCTTTTGTAGGTCATCCCGGCTCAGGTCATACAGAGGACTGTTTTTGTTGATTTCATGGACCACCACCAGTGGCGACACCAGAAACAGCCGATCCAGCCCATCGTCATAGCCAACATCAATGTCCGTTTGCTCCAAAGGGAGGTACTCGCCCTCCGCCGTCACATGTGGCTTGATGAGCTGAGCACGCACGTGTGCTTCAACAATGTGGCTCTTGCGCATGTTCCCCAAGCGCCACATGAGGCACAGCTTACCATCTCGCAGAGCGATGACGGCATGATGCGAGAACAGCAAGGTCTGTGCCCGCTTCTTGGGCCGCACCATCTTTGCCATGATGGTGCCGATCATGAAGGAGTCAATAATGCAGCCCACAATGGACTGGACCACCACAGTCACCACAGCAACTGGGCACTCTTCAGTGACACACCGGAAACCATATCCAATGGTGGTCTGGGTCTCTATGGAGAAGAGGAACGCCCCAATGAAACCCTGGATGTGGAGAATACATGGCCGCCATTCGTCTTTTCCATCCTCTACATTATTTTGAGGATCCCCTTCCTTCACAGGAATGCGAGGGTTAAAGTCTCCATGAGCAAGCGCCACTCCCCAAAAGATCAGGCCGAACACCAGCCAAGACAGAAGGAAGGTGGTGGTGAAAATGAGCAGGAGGTAGCGCCAACGTATGTCCACGCAGGTGGTGAAAATGTCAGCCAGGTATCGTCGTGGTTTATCCTCCATGTTATTGAACACCACATTGCACTGGCCATTCTTCTTCACAAAGCGGCTGCGCAGGCGGCCGGTGCCCAGATCCAGGCCCAGACGACAGGAAGGTGAAGCACGGCAGCTGTTGTGGACGATGGGCTCGTTTGCCACTCTCAAAGTCAAAGCTCCTCTTCCCTC
Source organism: Epinephelus moara (assembly GCF_006386435.1). Taxonomy (NCBI): domain Eukaryota; kingdom Metazoa; phylum Chordata; class Actinopteri; order Perciformes; family Serranidae; genus Epinephelus; species Epinephelus moara. The sequence continues at coordinate 38,969,600 of NC_065510.1, forward strand.
GTCACTTCCTTGACACTCTCCTCCTCCTTCTTCACCCCGCATACAGGCCCCCGACAGCGTCTGCTGAGTCAGAGGACTGTGGCCATTGTGGAGGCCCAGGCTGGAGATCTTTAGGGCATCTTCATCTGTGGAAACGATGCTGTATCTGGAAGAACAGAGAGGAGAAATTTACTTCCTGGAAACTGACAGGTTATAAAGCTGCTCACTGTTGCCATTACTGTCAAACTCTCTGCTCTGTAAGTATGATAAAAAAGTAAGCTCAGACCTGTTTGGCTGTACCTGTTACCTGTATCTTTGTTACTACAGCTCAATGCACACCACTTCAACATGTGGAGAAATGCAGAGCTTGGCAGACCTTCATTGTCTTAGTAACATTGCTAGACTCTGATTGCGAACAATCGATTGGATGTTTTAGTACCCCTTTATCATACGTCACATTTTTAAAAAACCGTCCACTCTAACTGATTTTCACAGAGGAGATAGATTCAGTTTTCCCTAACCAATCACTAGAGACCAACATATCCACCTGAATCTAACATAATTTGTAGTCCACACTGCCATAGTCATGACAACATACTTTTGCTGTGGTTTCATGGGTGGAGCAGAGCAAAGTAAAATAAACTATGATGTCAGGCGATATGGAGAAGAAACAGTCTTGATTGCAGCATCTCTCTTGTCTATAACACTGGTCATTGTTGTTGTTGCTTCTCAATAGTTCTGGCACACCACTTGACAAAGGTGTTACTCTGATTGATTGGCTAATCGAGACCCTCAGCAGCATTCATTGGTTGTATTTTATTTTAAACGACAAATCGCAGTTTTGTGTCTCAATGTCAGACGAATCAGTCAACTCAAACCTGGTGGAGTGGGTGGATTCACAGGTCTAGACCCAGGGAATAAATCCTCAGGGGTCTCTTACTCTCTAAGAATCCATCAAGTCTGAAAATATAGATATTGATAAGCTATCTATTAATTGTAATAAACTATTAATTCTGCAGTTACACACACATATGAACTCATCGATAAAGGGTCATGGGTTTCTTCACAGAAGTTGGTAAGTCATCTGTATGGAAATACAAATGTTATTGATAAAGGGCTTTTATGATCATCCATCAAGTCAGCAGCTGTAAATGTTAAAAAAAAGTTGATAAATGGGTTATCATCCAGATGCTCTGCAGCCATGTCCCATAGTGTCAGAGGTCAAATGGTTTGATTGAGGCTCTACCTGGTGAACAATAGTGTCCATTTTTTTTAAAACCTGGCATCACAAATGGTGTTCTAAATATTGGCTTATACTTGATCTCTTAAGCTCTATTTAATAATTTCTTAAGGATTATAAACCCTATATTAAGAGTGACTTATAAAATTGGTACAATATTTTTAATATCTGCTATATTTTTGTAGGTGCAGCCATAATTTGTTGGACTTTTTTTCCTAAGTTAGAGGCAACAGAAACAACCTAAAAGAAAAACTAGAGCAGTTGTGGCCAGTGGCCACTGACACAGTTTCCCCATCCCCATCTTACCTGTTGACTCGCACCGCTCCCATGGCACCGGTGATCATCAGGCTGTGTCTGCGAGGGCAGTAATGTAGGTTGGGGCGGGTAGTTCCAACCATTAAAGTACTGTTGCTGGACAGGGGGGCAGTATGAGCTCAGGTCTGTCTTGCATTCGTTATCAGTGCTGCCTTCTCGTGATGCATTTTCTGTAAACAAATAAGACAATGAAGACATTAGTAATCAGAATTGTAAATTTAAGCGCATTCAAAATGTGGAGGTAAACAAAACCAAACTGGTTAACAAAGATGACTAATTCCTGGACCTCCAAAAAAATCAACAAGGCTACGGGTCGACAGCCACGCTAACAGCTCTGAGAGGCCATACTCACACAGCGGTGCTTTGAGCTAAATGCTAATGTCAACATGCTAACATGCTCACAATGACAATGTTAACATGCTACAGCAGGGGGTATTTACCGTGGTCACTTTTTTCAAGCATGTTAGCATGCTATCAGTAATTAGCAGCACAGCTGAGGATGAGGGGAAATGCATTATTTTTGCAAGAATTTGGTCACTAACCAAAGTACTGGATGATTTGAAAATTTGACCCAAATGTCTGGATCAGTTTTCATGGCAGATCATCCAATAGTTGTTAAAATATTTCAGTCTGGACCAAAGCAGTGGACAAACTGACATTTCCATCTGTAGCGCCACATTGCTATAATGGCTAAAAATCAGAGGAATCAAAAATCTCTCCCTGTAAATTTTGGCTTTGTCCTAATGCACGGTGCAGACCAGACAGTTTTGTGTAATGAAAGCTTATTGATTAGGTCCTTGCTAGTGGTTAGCCTTAGGGACCTTCAGACCAATCAGGGGTGGAAAACCAGACAGGCAGTGGAAGGGACAAAGGTCTAAAAAAGAGATGAATCAGTGGTAATCTACTGTTAGAGGAACAATTGATCTGCTGTTTGGCCTGATGACAAGGTTGGAGGGTGATTTCACTCGGCTTATTATGTCAGCAAGTTGGAAGCCAGGAGAACCAAAAAGCACCGGGTTGCGTAACCAATAGAAGGCCGGTCGCACGCACTACAAAAGGGCAACAGTGGTTTATGTTTTATTGTACGTGAATCACTTTGGCTTATTTAAATTAGTTGACAGTGAAAGGTAGTAATGGATTGTCTTGGGGAAATCTGCAGTTTAAAAGCCTTTGTTCAATATCACCGTCAATAACAAGCAAATAGAATTTTGATGGGATTTGATATCATGTAATGTGGCCTGGGTGCAACCTTTGTATGTGATGCTTCCAGACTCTCTTTCCTGCAACACCAATGACAGATGTTACGAACTGGCTGCTGATTGGCCGGATGAGGAGTGATTTTCGACTGGATAATCCCAAAGGGCAGATGATTACGTCAGCTCGGTACAGCTGGAGGAGAGTGTCCTCTGCCTGAAGTCACAACCTTTTCTTACAGAGTCCTTAATGATGCCAGCCAAAATGTTGGATCACATACGTAGGTCAGACGCATGTCGGTGCCAGCGGCATCATGCATGGGATCAGGATGGAACAACACTGTTCATAAGTCAGTCTGATGGGATTTACAATGAAGACATGAATGAAAGACTGAATTGTGCTGGTGCAGTTCTCCTGAATTGTATTTGTATTTTATTTTAAACAGTTTGTACTGGTGAGGAGCATCCCATAGTTTCCAAATCAGTTATCTATTGTTTTACATGTTGTATCTAATGTTCTATATCTCAGTGTTGTTAGTTTGTTTTTTTATTTTTGTGTCATGCCAAATGTTTGGCCCATGCCACCTGTGCTAGCATATCCAATGGCAACCTTCCCGCCCCTTTTTTATTTATATTCACAAAATCAATTTCTGTTTTTATTTGTCTAAATACAGCATTGTTCCCAGTTAAGTGGACAATAAAAAATGGAACTGGTTTTATATATAACTGAGATGGTGCACTGGATACAGGTGTGGCCAGCTGTGGTGAACTGTATGATTTAATTACATTTGTCTAAGAATATGTTTTTGGTTAAAAACATATTATGGTGTTACCCTGGAGAAAGATATTTATGTTATTATTAGTGTCATGCAAACAAAACTTCACACAATATTTAGACATAAGCCTTTAAAAATACCTTTGTAAAGCTGATTCTATACAATATCCAGTTGTTGAAATATCAGAGAGGTGTTGATTGAACTGTTCTCTTGTCTTTTGTCGACGTCAGGTTTACAGTGTAACAGAATGAAAAAAACATAAAACATCCACACTCAGTGTCCACTGACTAGCTTGTGCTTTTAGGCCCCCGTAAAAAAGAATCCTAAAAGTATCATGGGTGAAATCATGTTATAAATCATCTCCATGACAACCAAACCCAACTCCATCTTAAAGTTTCAGAAAAAAAAATATCATGTGGCCCTCGGGTTCAGATTGTTTTCTCACAGCACAAACTATCACTTCAGACTCAGAATGACAATAAGGTTTATAACTGTCACTTATAAGGAATTTGCCTTGGTGTTTGGTGCATAAAGTAAACATATTTAGAAGAAATAAAAATAAAGGCAAAGTACTGCAACAGTCAAGAACATAAATACAGAATAGATAACTCAGCACGTTCTCATCCCCAGGTCATAAAATAACGACACTCTGTCTTACCCCTCGGTGTGTGATACCGACGCCACCCTTTAGCATCCTTTTAAGAGGCTTTCAGGCTTTCAACAAACTCCAGTGTAAACCCATCCAGAGCAATACTCAGTGCTGAGCAACTGATGTAATATGAAGAGCAAGACAAAAGGGCCTGAAGAAAGAGAAGAGGATGGACTGAACACAAAAGGAATTTAACCCAGAGGGGCATGGTTGTGTCCCGTGTGAAACCAAAAGTCAGCGTTGTCATTGTGCAATGATGTCACACACTGATGCATTTAGGTCATGCTACGTTATTGTCAATCGTACTTAATCTACCTATACAACTAGTTTTGCTGCCTGAACCTACCCGCAACTGTTTCGGAACACTGATCATGGCTAACATGGTGTTACAGCTGTGTGTCACACAGAGAAGCTAAAGGTGCCCTGTGTGTCGCTATGAGACGCTGAGGGGCGCGATAAAGTTTTGGTATTTGACGACCTGGGAATGACAATGGGGTGAAAAATTACCGATTACTGATATCTTTATTCCTCATCTGATGGGATCCCTGGGGGAGAGTGACAGTAATTAATGGTTGATCATAGTTACTTTGTTAGCCGTCTCCATAGGAACATCTCTCCTCTCTCTCTCTATGGGGCTGATTTGCTGTGTGTGTGTGTGTGTGTGTGTGTGTGTGTGTGTGTGTGTGAGACAACCTGTAAGGAGGAGATAAACCAACTGTGGAGTGGAGAGATGTAAATAGGCCACAGACTCTCCCTCAAGTTACCCACCTATGCTCATAAACAAGCACCGACACCTGCAGTGCAACACAGCTCTCCACAAGTGCAGATTATTATTACGCAGTGCGCTGAAGACTCTGACGTAGCTCTTATTCAGGTACGTCAGAGCATAATCATGCAAAGGAAAAGGATGGAGGAAGCCCTTGTCAAATACCAGATTACCATGTCCCTTAATCTCCCAATCCAAACAACAATATGAAAGGTGGATGGCAGTTGCTGTTTGACCTGGTTTAAGCCCTTTTGTGTAATCTGAGATCTGATGATATGAGAAGGGGAGGGAGGGATAAGGAAAGAAAAAAAAAGAAAAGATTAGGAGGTCCTCCACGTTGGACGGAGTGTGAGAAAAAAATACAGATTAAGATGACGAGATTATGACGTCAGATGATGTTACTACAAACACTCTATAACACACACACACACACACACACACACACACCAGTCTGTAAATGTCTTTCTAAAAGACAAAGGAATGTTTGAAAATGTGCGAGAGAGCTGCATTTGGTAATGCCATGTTCTTCGGAGGCGATTCTGTTTTGTTTTTCTTCTGTATTTCTGTATTTCAGTATTTCTGTACAGCACACTATCTTTTAACTGACATTAAAGAAGGGACCACATGTCCCTGAGGACAGCAGTGGGTCCACAGTGTCCTATAGTCCGATGGAGAAGCAAAAATAGTATAACAGGCACATATTCTCACTAGAAGAACTTCATCCTACACACACACATACACGAATACACACTACAAATAACACTAAAAAGTAATAGATATACAAAATAGAGAGGCCCCTTTGTGTTCTTTTCACAGGCCAAAACAAGTCTAATGCAGTGGTGGCATGTACCTAAATTTACTCAAGTGCTGTACTTAAATATAATGTCCAGCAACCCCAAGGTGTCCTTGACAGAAATCCAGGGAGTCCCCAGAAAAATTGTGAATAGTTTATTTTCACTATTTAATACACAACAGAAGTGAGCCCTGTGTCAGTAAGAATCATTAGCATGACTATTCTGATCGTAGGTTTCACTTCCTACACAGTTATCTCCTGGTGTAGTTTACAACTATAGAATTCAGGTTTTAGTCATATCTAACAACCAAAATATTTTTAGATGGAGGCCCCTGAAGCAAAATCTAACCAAAAGGGGTTAATGGCCTAATGTCTATCAATGTCCTTGAAACCAAAAAGGTTGAAAACCACTGGGTTACACAACTTAACAATGTGTATATACAGTTGATAAATTAATTCCTCTATAAATGCTGCTTACATGTTAATGCATAGGTAATAATAGTCTTGTAAAAAACATACATGATACATGTGACAGTTCGGTATTTTGATTGTTTTAGATCTTAATTTGTCTGTACTCCTATTTTGTTTTTGATCTGAATTTCAATGTGTGGGACCCCAGGAAGACGAATATGGATCCTTTAATAAACAATAATGACCACCTTTACTTTTTACTTTTATTTTTCATTTTAAGTATGTTAATGTTTAACACTTATGTAGTCTTTGTGCATCATCTGAAGTCTGTTTCTGTTGTGATCCCACTAAAAGTATTGTGTGTAGTTCCTACAAAAAGGAAAATAGAAACAAACTGGAATTTCTGTCATAGTGGACATTAATGTTTAATACTTATATACTTTTACTGTTGTAAAACTTTGAAACTTTTACTTGTAATGGTGTATATTTATAGTGTGGTATTGCTACTTTTACTAAAGTATAATAAATATTACTTTGTGCTGCAAAAATTAGTTCAAAGATGTGTGAGTTCAAATCAGTTTGATAGAGGATATTTTGAGCCACACCATACATCTGGGTCATACGTTGCTCCAAATATGTACCAGTTTTAAATCATATAGATAAAAGCAAAGTTTCCATCTTTGCACATGCATCACTGTCAGAGGAAGTCTTAAATGCCGATCAATGGTTCACACAGTGCAACCCAAAGTTATGACGGGGCAGTTTGCAAACTAAGCAGCAGCTGTGACGCGTGTTCGTTTCATTGAGGCCACAGGAGCTGTCCAGTGCTGAAAATCAATCCAAAGCCTGCAGGAATAATCGACAGCTGGGAGCGGAGAGGTGATGGGGGGGGCTGGGAGAAGAGCTGAGTACTACCGTAACCTTGAAAATGATTTTGGCCTTTAAAATCTTTTCCTCTATCTGTTTACACTCTCCAGATTTTTTACAGTCGACTTACTCAGCCACATGAACGTTTTGTTTAAGTATTGATTGTGTTTTCTGAGTAGTTGCTTGTTTAGACAGAACAGGGACAGAGAAACTATTGCAAGAGGTGGCACTACTACTTACTATGCAGTTTTAAAATTTTAAGATTTTAAGTGGAGTCAGGAAAGTTAACATGTTGTAATTATTGATCATAACAAAAACAAAAATGCCTTTTCGGGATTCAAGATTTTTAAAAAAAAAATCTTTCCAGTAGATCCAACAGATGTTACAAAAAATAAAAATAAGAATATGAAACTATAAACTCACCCAGGTGTTACTGTCGACTGAATCACTCGAAGACTAATATTGGCTTCATCCTCATAAAAAGATGTTTGAGTTATTGGCACCGTCCTCTCTTCTTCTCTCCTTTGTTTTTCCTTTAATAGACAAACACCTCTTTAGTAAATCTGCTGGCAGATTTCTGTTGCACAAACTTGTACATGTCTCCAGTCTGAGCTTTGTTTTGTTGCTCCATAGTAGCTGAACGGAGTCGCTCCTGCAGCCTGCTGGTTGTGCATCTGCTCTGATCCCTGCCAGTGTGTGTGTGTGTATGTGTGTGTGTGGGAGAGAGAGAGAGACAGAAAGACAGAGAGAGAGAGAGGGGGAGAGAGAGAGAGCGCGCTCTGATTATGTTCCTATTTATAAATATATATGCTATTGTTTTCCCCAGAGTGTGGAGATGTGGATTGTATAATTTAGACTTTAGCCCACTCAGACTTGCACTGGCATCCAACAAAACACACCAGTGACTATTGTTATCTCTAGGAGAGTTCAGAGTGTTTCTGAGGCATTTTACAGTGTGTTTACATATACTGACTGTGTGGTACAAAATGGGGTTTCTTTTGGTCTCATATTGAATTACAACAATGATTAAACAGGCTCAGTGTATAACTGTGGGAATGCACAATAAGTTGAAGTTTTTGCATTTTTATCCCTTTTTGCACAATATACAAAGATATGTACAAACACACATTTTTAAAGGACAAAGGAAGCAAAATAAAACATCGTCCCCATCTTGAATTTTTTGAGCCAGAAGTGACCAGGTTGAGAAGGGACAACAGGGTGAGCTAACCCTAACGCTAGGTGCTAGCTTGGTTGGCACAGTGCATTAGTTAACTGTAATAATGCTAATGCTAATTTTTGCTAGCAAAAAACAGGCTTTAAAACCATAAAACAAGAGTACTTACTGGAAAAACTAAATATTTGACTCCTTAGAGGGTCTTTCATTCAACAAAAGATAAGATAAGACAGTACTTTATTGATCTCAAACTGGGAATCTGGGGAAAAAAAGGCTGAACAAGACCTTTTTGGGACGACCAAAATATTACAATAATTTTCATGAACTGAAAACAACCTGAAACAGCAACAGCTACGGCTACGCCTATACTCTGTCAGGCTGTTCTCACAAATTGTTCATATGTTTTCCTATGAAAATGAATGCACCTAAATTTGTATATATCCCACATATTTTGAAAGGCTGCAATCATGTGACCAGTGCGCTGACAAGGAAGTACCCCTAAGCAGTCTTGTAAGAAGGCAGTTTGGGTGGTTGATGGTTAACAAAAAACCTTTCTCAAGGGACTGTCCAGAACTGTGAGAACTTTGAGTAAATTTTGAGTCATTTTAAGGTACAGTGGTGTGAAAAAGTGTTTGCCCCCTTCCTGATTTCTTACTTTTTTGCATGTTTTCCGNAAACCTTTCTCAAGGGACTGTCCAGAACTGTGAGAACTTTGAGTAAATTTTGAGTCATTTTAAGGTATATCCTTACCATGTTTCTTTTGCTAAACCTACCCTCAGTGACTTTATGTTAGTTACTTAACTGTACATTAAGGACGTAACGTCATTTGTGGGGCCTTAATTCGTAGAATATCAAATTAACTGTTCTATGAGAATACACTGACTCTGTGAATCTGGGGTTACCAAACCAACACTGTCTTAATTATGCATAATTTTAAACCTTCAAAACTTTTAAACATGTAGGTTATATAAATATGTTGTTATTGTGCAAGTCTTTGGGCAAATGGGACTATTATTTTTTCCTGATACATAATGGAAAAAACAATAGTCTTATATGCCCAAAGAACAGATACAGTATGATATGAAAACTCACTTTTCAGCCCAACAGTCTGACTGATGTTGAAAAAGTTCTTCAGATTTGTGCTTAGGCAAGCCCAGAGAAGAACCTCCACCAAAGGAAATAAAAAACTTCATTTGCGGGCACAAATGGGTTCATTTTTCATTGAAGAACAATACAATATTTTGTCTGATGGATACAAAAGTTAACTGATTTCATGGTTTCAGATCCCTACCAAAGAAATCCAAGATACAGTTGTGTGTCACGGGTGCTCTACATGGTGATTTATGATTTATAATTTCTTTTATGTTATTTTTTTATAATTATTTAAGATATCGTATATTTCAAAGAGAGATGAGTCACATAACTTAGAGAGAGAACTTAAACTTGAGTCAGACTCAAATCATGAATCTGGTGACTTGCACTTCCACAAAGGAGGCCTGCAAAAGACACATGAATAAAGGAATACTTTTAGAAGAGACTTTTATTCCCTAGTTTGGGTAAAGCTCAGAAAAATGCTGGCTCTACATTTCTCGCAATGCACCTCAATAGCCTCTTCTATTAGACTTCCCCTATCAGCTAATAGTTCTAACTCCATAAACAGCACTTAACAACAGCAACAGTGCTAATAGAGTTAATGATGTGAACTGGGGTGATCTGGAGGGTGGGGGCCACAATGTCCCCATACCAGGGGTTACTGCTGTATGCGTGCAGTGCAAAGCAGCAGTGATGAGTGAGCTAGTGAGATACACCCATGCACTAACATGCATGCGCTGCCAGACCAGTTTACCACAACAAATCACAGAGATGCTAAAATTACAAAACACACAGAGGTAGCGTTACTTCATTCTCTGCTCAGAACGTCAGAACTCAACTGTTTTACTGCCATTATATTCTCTATAAACATTTATCCTCCACATTTGAGAAACGCATTGGCCGAAATGCAATCTCTGAACCCACTGACTATTGTGTGACAACTATTAAGCTTTATATTACCTTTTTTAAAATTTGCATTCATATGCAGATATCTTTTATCGCGATTAGCAAAAATAACCAGCACATGGAAGAGGAAGTCTTAGCTGGGATATCCACTGGCTACACTGGATCAGACCGAAATGTTGGCCCTCACCCTCAGGAGCTTTGTTTTCATCAGACCGAAAGCCTAAGGGAGCGATCACACCGAGATGAAACGGCAGAAACGCGACGCCAGTAAAACCATTGTTTTGCTATGATACCGGCGTTCAAGCGTCTTTTTAGACAGGCGTTTTTCCAGCATCTTTTTAGAGGCACGTTTTTGTAGACGCGCGTTTTTAGGCACGCGTAGATGCTGAAAAGTTCAAATATTTTCAAATTTTTGAGCGTCAGACGCCAGTAGCTAGCGCGCATTGAATAAGCGCTTCCAGAGTTTCAAGCGTCTTTGAAGCGTCCGCGTCTCTAGCATCTCATTTCTGTGTGATCGCCCCCTAAGAGTTCCAAGATTGCTGCTATACTAATGCTTTTAATGTTGCATACATAGCCTTTAATATAGAAGTCACATATAAGTCACACTGTGTCTGTGTGTTGTAATCTGAGCTTCTCTGTTGTGTGTTACAGTAGATAGTCCAGCTGTGTGTGCATGTTAGTGCATGTGAGTCCCTGTGGGTGAGTATCCTACTGGCTTGCTCATCACAGCTCGTGACTTTTCCTCCCCAAGCCCAAATATTAAAACTTCCATTAGCCAGCGAACTTTATTTTCCTGACAATGGATAAACTTTGAATCAATTCAACAGCAGCCAGATACCTCAGATTATTACATTTAGATATAAAGACTCTGCTGTGATCAACAACAAAAAAAAGACAGCATCATGTTAAACATTTAGGTCAGAAATTACAAATCATTGTAACCATGACAACACATAAAGACACCCAGTCCATTTCATTTTAAATGTTATAATGTTTATTTGGAAGTTACCGCAATATTCTCACTTAAATTTCACCTTATTTGTTGTTAAAATGTATAGTTACCATCCAGAACTGACTCAACAATCATTTGAGTCAAGTGGAGGCTTTTACAATTTACCATTTTTTGGAAGAAACAAATTACTTGCATCGTCAACCATGATGACTAAATCGCCAGTCCACTGAAGATAATCAGAGAGGCAGAAGAGAGTAATTGCTAAAATCTCTGCAGCTTCTATCTGTTGATTTCTTCCTTGTTCTCCATCCTACATCTATGCCTCCAGCAGCGGCACCCAACCAACAACCACACTGTAACAAGTCATGATGGAAATTGTTTTACTTTTTCCAGCTTCAATCTTATCTTATGCTTTTACTTGTCATTTACACAAATACTTTAAAAGTAATAATGATATATAACATTGGAGATGCTTTTTACGGAGAGGTAAAATTATGACGAACTTCAGATGAACTCAGCTCATTGTCATTCGTCTCAGGCATTATTTACATGCAATCCCATGCCAAGGGAGGTGATTATGTCATTAATGTGTTATGTCAGGTTTAACAGGTTACATAATGATGATTTGTGTTTACCTCCCTTTGCAACGTCTGGAACTGTGATTCATCAAGTAACTCTCAAAATTAGGAAATAAGAACACTGGTGCAGTGCCTGTTCAAAAGTGCCTGTTCAGAACAGGCCGATTGCTCAGCCTCCATTGTTGCTGCATGCAGCTTTCCTGTGTTTCCCTCCTTGTGTCCCCTAGCAACATTGAAGTACGAGCCCCATTTGAGTGCAAAAGGTCACAAGAACATTTTATGACCTCAGTGAACTAAAAGGTATTTTCGAGAACAAAAGTGTAAATGTTCCGTAGAGCTCAAGAGCTCGTGTTGAACATTGTACCTCCGAGGATCCTCAGCAACACACACAACAAGTTTGAAGTCTATCAGATGAAGAACTATTGTTGAGAAAATAAAAGGACGGACCGACCGAGACTTTTTTATTTTAGTTAGGTACACTGTTGACCTGGTGGTTGCAGAAAATCTAGAGGTGTAGCAATAAGTTGGTTAATCAGTCTATTAAAAAGAAAGTTAACCAGCAACTGTTTTGATAATTAATTAATCATTTGTTTCAGTCATTTTTTAAGCAACATGTCAAATATTTCCAGCATCTCAAGTGTGAAGATTTACTGTTGGTTTTGGACTGTTGGTCAGAAAAACAAGTAATTTAAGGTAGTCCCTTTAGCCTCTGGGTCTGGGAAGTTGAGATGGGCATTTTTCACAATTTTATAGACAAAATGATTAATTAGTAATGAAAATATCATTAATTGCAGCCCTAAAAGAAATTAGAGGGGTGATAATACAGTATATTCTGGAATATCTGTGATGATTTGTTGATGGTTGAGGCAGCAAAGTCCATCCAGACTTAATAGCTAAAAAAAAGAAGAGGCATTTTCTTTTGGCAGCCTGGTTGAGGTTTGGTTTGTGTGTGTGTGTGTGTGTGTGTGTGTGTGTGTGTGTGTGTGTGTGTGTGTGTGTGTGTGTGTGTGTGTGTGTCCTTTCAGGGACACAATGTAAGTCCCCATAATGTCAATGATTAAATTTTAGGATGACGACTTGGGTTAATGTTAGGGTAAGGGTTTGTAGGATAAGGCTCGTGGTGGTTAGGGTTAGGGGTTAGTCTTTAGGAAACAAATGAACGTAATGTCCTCTGAAGTGATAAAAAATAATCTCTCCTGCTTTAGTTAACCATTCATCCTAGACAAAATGATAAAATGACTGCAGCCAAAATCATTGTGTACTTGATGCACTGGACAGATTGAACACCATCAGTGTCTGTAAATAAATAGAAAAGCATTAATAAATAAATGTCGATTGAGCGCGGCAATGAGGCCGGCTTCATGTTTCTTATTTCAGACCTCTTTGAGGTGTTATTGCCAATTAGACACAACTCTTTAGTTTCCATGGAAACCTTATTTTTCTCGTCTTTCTGTCCTTTCTCTTGCATATAAATACACTCCCTCTCTCTCCACACGGTTTATATTTAAACCTCCTTTCTTTATAGCTTCATGAGACAACAGGTGGGTGTTGCATTGCACGGGGGGGGGGCGGGGGGCGGGGGGTTGGGGTACAGTAATATCGGACTGAGCAGTGTGGGCACGGGTCAGAGGTTAGAGGATTAACTAAGTGGGAATGAGTGGGCTGACAATAACTCACAGCCAGAGGAACACAATGTCCTCCATTTAACAAGTCTGAATGAAAGAGTTGTTACTGTTGTGTTAGTGAAGGTAGCTGTTTGATGATTCATGTGCACAAAGTTTTACAATCAAATACGTGGTGGCATTTACGCTTGATAAATGAATGTGGGTTGTACACATGATAGTATAATAACATAAAGATAATACATTAATACTGCAGAAGCATGAGGATTGCTCTGTTTGAGCAGGCTTTGCAGCCACACTTTGACTGCCAAAGTATTTAATAGAAAACCCTCTAATTAGAGTGTGTTAAGTCGCACACCAAGACATGAAGCTGAGGTGAAGGAAAGACCGTCCTCACTGCCAACCCGGCCATCTGTGTATAGAAATAGCTCTGATCTAGGTGGCAGTGAGATATTAATGCATTTTAGTGGCATATTTTGCTGGAGGCACTCCTGTATTTCTGTCTCCACCAGGACCATCCATCACCTCTCCTGATCACATGCAGAAAAGCATTAAAAACACACACATGCATTCACACAAACACACACAGGGTTTTTCCCTGAGCAAACCTCATTGAGGAGGGCAATGACAGAAAAGCCCACAACATTATTAGGATAACTCTTCCCTTCAGTCCTTTTAAAATGTGATAAGCAGATGATGGGAGCTATTTTCTGTAGTGCCGGCCGTCTCTGTGGCCCTGCTTGATGACTCCCCCTCGAATGCCATGAGAGCCAATTTACTCAGAAGCAGGCGGACACCTCATTTCTCACTGTGAGAAGTGATCCAGGTCAATGTGTTTTTAGAAAAGCGGTCTGAGGGGGAGGTGGGAGGAGGGCAAGGAAGGAATATGAACTATATTACAGTGTTGCTCTGTCTATTTGAAACACCAACATGCCATGAGCAATCTATTGTACTGTATTTTATTTTCAACTGATTCCCAATCTATCTTCCCAAACTTTTTGAACATTTGATGAAATAACACAAAACAACTCCAAAGATCTGTGTGCACATTTTTGGCGAGTTTTGTATAAATAAGTGCATTACTTTAACTTCTTTCAAGACAGGCTTACATAACAAAATTATTCACAAAAGAAAGAACCAGACTGAACTGTTTCTCATTAAACAGAGAGATATCTGTGCTGACATTTACTCTGCGTGTCATGTTCCTATACAGTGTTTTAATACATGACACCTATGCATAATTTAATTCATATATGTAGTAACACCCTGAAATGTACCCTCACTCTCTAACTTTCATAAGCAGTATTCAACAATTTGTAAATTCGTAAAAAGCAGTAACACAGTACAATGTAGCTGTGAGCATATAAGGACATTTTTAAGTGTTAATTATTGTTTTTGTCAACAGCTATAACATCTCAGGTGAAGCATGTTGAGTGACAATTAAATTTAACAGTTGTAAATCCTCAGTGTATCCTATACAATGATACATGTGCATATAATACGAAAATGCACAGACAATGGTTTGTATGCTATCTAACGCATTAGTGTCCAATGAATGCTGATGTCACATTACATCTACTTAATGTAAAGTTATGTATTTAACATTAAGATCCATAGGTTAGGTTTAGGAAGACTCAGAGTTCACTTGGTTTAACATGGTCCTGAACACCGGGGAAATTCCTGTATGTTTAACCCATCCACCAATCCCACCTGTGTCCTTAATAGGACTTTTGCTCTGTATCCTACTTCCTTCTCTAATCCCATCAGCGCATCGGTCATGTGATCGCAGACTTCCTGATTACATTGGTTATATACAAGTTGTGGTACATTACTTTGTGCAGGTATACATACAAACAATGCGGGGGAACAGCCTGAAATCACACAAAATATGTCTTAATATATTAAATTCAAATATGAAATGTGAAACATGTATGTAACATATTTTTCAAAAAGATGAATTCATAAGTACTTCATCTTCATTCTCCATGACAACTGGGCAAACTCCATCTGCAGATGAAGATCATAAAATGCAGTGTAGAGCTCTGGGATGAATGTTTTGTTTTTGCCAAACTAATATTTCAAGAATGAAAAAGAAGCTCAACATGTCTTTATGCCTAAACCTATCTATGAATGATTTGTACATGATTTGTAGATCTTTAATACGACACTGTAAAGATTTGCTAATAATGAATTATTGTATAATTAATTAACAATTAATTAAGTGTATTAATTTGTAAACTGTTTGTACACTGGTTGTGGATGCCTTATAAGAAAGTTTTTGATGAACACATAAATGCACACTCAAAACCCACCCTTACATGTGTTTACAGCTTCATTAGAGTGTGTTATCATCAATGTATTACTTGTTTATATACTGCTTATAAGTGCTACATGGTAAAGTTAAAGTGATATTGCAATCAAATAAGAGAAATCAAAATCTTGCAGCAGTTTAATGAGGTGGCTGCTTAATTGTTGATAATGATTTCATGATGAGGCATTTTCAGGGTAAAAGAAAACATTTTTTCCATGTAAATTAAAATGTAAACTTCAGTGTAAACTCTGCTCTTCTCCCATTTGTGTAGTAGAATTTGACAAACAGCTACAGTGTCTTGAATGAAAACATAGTACATAAATGTAAAAAAAAAAAAAAGTGCAGCCTTGTCGATCTGTCAGTGAAAAAGAGGTTGCTGTGAGCAGGAATACTAGTCACAATCAATACTTGCCCTGGGTGAGGGGCAGGATCAGGGTTAGGAGTGCTGGATCAATTTTTGCTCTTTATACAGAGGTGATCACTGATGGGGATTTAATTAATCATCTAAGATTGGTCTTATTATGAGAGACTCTGTTACATAGTTTTATTTCTCTGTTTTTCTATCAAGTGTTTTTTCATGCTTTTTGTACTCCAGGAGACCGAGTGATGGAAAGAGAAACAATCGATTGCATGTGATAAATGTTGCAACTCTGACGTAAAACCCACAACGCTAAAAGCTGGGCACACAGCACATGACCTCACGTTTCCATGAATCTCTGAGAGATGGCTTTTAGATAACTCAATTAAAAAAGGTGAACAGTTATAAGTTAAAAAATCAGGCAGTGGCATGTGCCAGCTTTAAAATCACAAGTTCATAACATAGGCCTGATGGTTTAAATGAATTTTCCTCTAGCTCACAGATGATTCCACATTTAACTTGAATTATGTAACCTGGCATAACAGGAAAGCAGTTATATTGTGCAGCTGCTTTAAAAAAAAACCCAACATGTTAAGGATCTGAAATTAAAATGAATGTGGAAATTAACAAAACTTGCAAAAAACAGCTGTATGTTGCCAAGGGAGACGAGAATGATGAGAAACTATAAGAACTGTAAAACCAAAACAACGAGCTTAAAGACACTATAGCTCTCTGCAGAGCTGCAGGGTCAGGTGATGATCATCCTCTGTCTGCAAGATGACTGCATATAAAAACCCTAAAATCAAGCATTAAAAAGCACAGAAGTACAGATAAATAGTTAAACAATGACATGACTATGACATAAAAGAAAATGAAAGAACTAGAATTACCACTGTATGTCTTCACGCACCAGTCAATTTCCTGTCATAGTTTACAGCCATGTCTGTGAAAACATAAATGCTTCACCCACATTTTAACCCCGACCACACAGAGGATCTATACAGTCAGCACAGTTAATGATTAGTGTAATCAAGTCAATATCTAACCATATGTCTCTCCTCCTGTTCCTGACTATAAATGATGACCAGTAGAGTGTTTTTGCAGGATATTATGATGTCCCAGTGAAGTTGCCCTTTGACCTTTTGCATATAAAATGCAACATGTCATCATTTTATCCTATTAGACATTTGTGTGAAGTTTTGTCATAATCAGTGCAAGAATTCTGGAGTTATGGCCAAAAAATGGTTTTGTGAGGATACACTAACCTTGACCTTTGACCTTCAATAACCAAATGCTAATCAGTTTATTCTTCAGTCCAGGTGGAAGTTTGTGTCAAATTGGAAAAAAATTCCCTCAAGGTGTTCTGAAGATATCACGTTTACAAGAATGAGACAGAAGAGGTCACAGTGACCTTGACCTTTGACCGATGACCATCAAAAACTAATACATCATTGAGTCCAAGTGGACACTTTAAGAAGTTCCCTTGAGGCATTTTTGAGATATCTTGCTCTCAAGAGTGGGACAGACAGATAAATGGCGGGATGGACATAATGCCTTCAGCCACAGCTATCGCCAGCGCGGAGGTAGTAAAACATGCAAAAGCACATGAGCAAAAACTATTCATGAAACAAGACATAAAAGCTTTGCTCTAGATTATGACAGCATATTTGATTGTCCAGTAACCACTTTTTTATAGACTTGGATAAAGCGTTGAAAGATGTGATGTTCCTCAGTTCTGTGGCAGCCTGGTCTCACTGGGTGTCAAAGGGGCGCTTGGGGCACCATTAAACCTCTGTGTGAGCCACGCTGAGCTTTCAAACAACTCCAGTGTAAAACCATCCACGTCATCATTTGACCATTACTAGATTACTCAGTGCAACAGATGTAGTAAAATGAGGCCACAAGTCCATTTAGTGCAAGTGGGACGGGGGAGATGGATCGGCCCAGCATGCATAGGACTTTGACCCAGGAGACCGGTGTTCATGTCTTTGGCTAAACTAAAAGTCAGTGCTTAGTTATTTTGTCACATGACTCGTTAGTCACGTGAGGTGCTCACCGACCGACTGACTAACCCTACCCCACAATCTTTTCTTAACCCTTCAACATAGTTTTTTGCCTAAACCTAACCACCGACCCTTCTTAGTCATGTGAGTCGACTCATGTGACTTATTGCCAACCCCTGCATCAAGATACAATGTGAAAGGCCACCCTCGGCATTATTATAATAACATGGTCCTACCTGTCAGCTGGTAAGACAGTAGTTCATGTGTTAGAGAATCCTGGCATTAATGTAAACTTTGAGGCCATGATTCTCATGAACTACTGTCTCTATAAGCGACACCTGTCACCTAGTCATTGATCCATTGTTAATAAACAGTAATTTGTGCAGATTCAAACTGAAAAAAATCAGGTTGATGTGTGATGAAGAGAAGCACCGGCCAGAGAGAAAGCATTCTTTCATCAAGGTTGGAATGCCTTCACAAGTCGCTTAAGTGACATCATGACTTTCTCTTTCAGAAGGGGAGGGACTTAATTCAAAACTCTATTTACTGCTCAGTTTTGAAGTAGACTAAGCTACTGAGTGTCCACTGGACAGTGAAAGTGTGAATGAGGGTGTGATTTCAGACACTTAGATACTAAAGTCCTTCCACACCAAGAACAACAGCTATTATTGTTTTGAAAATTGTTCTCACTCATGTGGATGGTAGAGCCCACACCACTATACACTATAACAACAATGACTGTGGCAAATGATATTGCTGGGATCACTTTAGAGCAATTAGATGAACAATAGAAACACTGACAGCAAATCAGAATTCATCTGAATTTACAGGGTGTCACATTCAACATGGCAGATGACATTAGGATGAGACTCATCGCTGTGGATGCATTTTCCCTAGCTATTATTTAAAGCAGTCTTGATCAATTTAATTTTCATATCAGCAAAAACAGAAAAAAGTGAAGCTCTAAAAATACCACACTGAAAAAATCTATGGTCACGGTTATTAAAGAGAAGAAACTTTAATATGGTAATTAAAATGTTAACCTTTCTGTTTGTTTTAAGTTTTGTCAGCTGAACTTTTCCGACTGCATTTCCATGGATACTGGCCCCACTCTCTCATTATAGCAACGGCTGCCTGAGAGGCTGAATGTAGCAACAGTGAGCATGTGACACACAGCAGATGATAAAAATATCTTGCCTTAATTGTCACTTTACTTGCCAAAAATGTTTAATTATACTCCCGCGTCTTGGAGGTTTGTTTGATAGTGTTACATGACAAAATGTAGGCTTATGAAACGGTAATTAATCATCACAAAGTAGGATATGTTTAACGTTACACAGGCACACACGCACACACACACACACACACACACACACACACAGTAAACTCACTAATCATTTTGAAACAAGCCACAGAGTAAAGTCACTTATAAATACACACCATCTCTGTGGATGTTCGATGAGCAGGGTGGGCTTGTTTTTGTGAAGTGGATGTTCACGTGTGTGCACCTGTGTGTGTGTACGCAGATGAAGTGAAGAAAGAGAGAGCTACGGAGAGGAGTTGAATGTGAGCATTCAAATGTGCATGTTTGTCCTCAGTTTGTGAATATTCCTGTACTGTATCTTCGGTGCACACACACACACACACACACACACGCACACGCACACGCACAAAGGTGACAAAAGGCCCCCTCTTGTGGCTCATTCAAACACTGAAAAACAGCCTCAGCACATTGTTCCCCGCTGGGAATTAACTCAACTAATGATGCCAACAGTTTTCAGAGACACACTCTATTTGCTCAGAGGAGTTTGGTACAGAAACTAAAGTCAAGCTATTGAATTTAGGTCACACCTTACATTACCCTGATATTACCCTCTATTACCTCTCTGTCTGTAGTATCAGTTTGTTCCAGCTTTTCATATTACAATATATGATGTTGACACTGACAGAAATACTCAAACAAAGACTCCATGTTGATTAAATATATATGTATAAATGATCTATATCCTAGATGCAATATTTTGCTTTTTTTTTTACCCATTAACCCCTTATGTTCTGGCCCTACCATTGCACTTTTACAGAAATGTAGATACTTTTACAGGTTATTGTCTCTGTACTGTTACGACCCCAGTATTACCTAGTTGTTGCCTTGATATTATCCCTTTATTAGTTTGTTATTAGGCTACTGAGCTGTAACGTTAAGTGCAAGTCTACTGTTAAGACTTAAAGAACTCTGAGAGGGAAAAAAAAGTAATATACAAATTTTCTTTGTCAAGTATTAATTGGAAGATCAATGTGACTGTTGAAGCATGACGCCAAGAAACTGGTCAAACCATAAGTTTGACTCCAAAGGTAAGAAAATCCACCAACCAAGCACGTCTAAAACTCATAAACAGCTTCTTTGCACACGACATCAGACATTGGTGTGCCATCCAGATGAAGGGCACACAACTGAAGGCAAAGACTACCAACACTGCACAAATGTCTCTTTACAGCTGTTCCAAACAATCCAACTGGGAGAAAACGAGGGCCAGTTTAAGTCCCTAAAATAGTAGGACGTAAAAGGGAGAAAAAAAGAAAAAAAAACCACTGTGAAATATCTGCAGGTGTAAATCAAAACCCTCCATCTTCACAATGAAAGTGATGTGAATGTTATAGTGTTGCGTTAATGATGCCTGTGTTTTTAGGCTTGACTCAGATTTTCAACGGTGTTCCACAAGACCTCTGGAGACAGTTGACCTAATAGGTAGGAAATAGCAGCTAAAGTTAGCTAGTCACCCAGTAACTGTTAGGCTGACATCAGTGCATTGCAGCAGTGACTCTTGTATGCTTTTATTGGCTCACCGTGTTAGTACCAGTAGGTTGTCAGTACAATGTAGTTTGTAACGATGATCATCTCCACATTGTGCAAATCTGTCATGTTGAAAAAGAAATCCCTTTCTTCATTTTGTATTGATTACATCCAAAACGAGTTTCAATTTTCTGACAATACCTGCTGCCTGCAGATTCATCCAGCCTTTTAATGTTGTCACTTTCCTCTATAGCCAGTTTATGCAGTGTATGGATTTTTCACTTCCTGCCCTCTGCATTTTGGCGCCATAAGAGTAACATGTTATATCTTTGTTTAAAGGTTCTGTATGCGCCATTTGGAGCATTAAAATAGTGGCAAAATTGAGTAATGGTGTCTTGATTAGACAATGAGGTCAAGCTTCTGTGTGTGCTGTAATCTGAGGTTCTTTGAGGTTTGTTGTGGTAAACTGGTCAGGTGCATGTTGTGTGTGTGTGTGTGTGTGTGTGTGTGTGTGTGTGTGTGTGTGTGTGTGTGTGTGTATATCCCACTGGCTAGCCCCCTGCCGCCACTTTGCACTGTGCTGATAACAAGACAGCGTTGCAGAGGCGTAGCACCCATCCTCCAGTTCCCCCTTGGTTTACACCCATAGCTTTGTCAGCACTGTTGCTGTTGTCTAGCGCTGTATATGGAGTTAGCACCATTAGCTGCTAGCTGCTGGCTCAGCAAAGTCCATGATGAGAATCGTGTGCAGACTCATACACTCTGAATTTCACATAGAGCCTTCAGCATTGAAATGATGATTTCGTTTAACTTTTGTATTATTCCCAGGCACTGTAACCCTTACCCATCCCTGCCCCGCTTCCCTATCTCTCCTCTTTGTGGCTGCACTGTCAGAGATACCATCTGTGCAGTAAAACCACCATCCATAAGACATCTGTCAGTGCTATGTTTCACTTTCTAAAGATGATGATATTTGATAGGACACAGTCACCACATTGGGCCAATGTGAGAACCAATGACTGTTTTCTGATAAAAGACCCTAGCCTCTGTAGCCTCCAGGATCACACCAGACCATTCCCAACCTGGTGTGAAGAAACTAAGCTTTCAGTAAAGGATCTTCTCTTTTAAAAAGAAAATACCACACTTTTCTGAATGAAAGAGAAGACTTGGGACCCCATTTAAAAGGTAGAGTCATATACTACTACTACTTGTCATATATTACTGTATTAGATTTTTCTATGTGCACCTTGTCATAGATACCTTACGCAGGAGGATTCCCTCCAAGTAATTGTTACTTTATACTGTCAAGATGTTCTGCTCTGAGGTGTAAGGGTATCCCATCAATAGTGGTGTGTGTTTCAGTCAACAGGTTACTTGAGTGCTCACAAACTCTTCTTAAGAGATATTACTGTTAGTGACATGAAGACCTAGTTGAGATCTATTTATAGTTAAAACATAACAAATATACTTGTAAAAATACTTGAGTATTATTCTGCTTATATGCGATTCAAATGTAGATATCTAAAGAATTAACCTCTAATCTCTTAGAGCCTGCCTGATCATAACTAATAAGAGCACAGCTGCTTTGATGGTAGGTGTTATTCATATTATGCTAATGACCAAGAGCCACCTGGGAAATAACCACACAACTTCTATTGAAAATAAAGGTTATTTTAGCACTAAGGTGCCTGAGAATACCCAGCTCAACACCTTAATGACAGATTCAGCATGATCGACATGGCGCCCCCTGCTGAGGACTACTACTGTCATCAGTTCCAGCCCAACACCTTTGACCCCTCCCGCTGCAGCTCCTGCCTGCGGCCAGATCATATGCACCTCAGCAGCAACACTGCCACTACTGCTGCTGCTGCTGCTCAACAGGACGGCTCACAGGAGTGGGTATGTACATGAATATTTCAATATTTTTGTGAATATGGGTGTGTATTTAACAAACTTAATAGAATGACATAAGAATACTCTAAAAACAATTTAGGAGTAAAACAGTGAAGAATAATTATTAAGTGGCTCACCTTACAGCAAATGCAGATAAACGTTTAAGTACTAGTGTGTAGGATTTAGGGGCTCTGTTGGCAGCAGAAATGAAATATAATATTCAGAATTATGGTTTTATTTGTGTATCATCAGCTGAAACTAAGGTCCTTTTCAACAGAGCCCACCATGTTGTATTGCCATGTTTCTACAGTGGCCCAGAACAGACAAATCAAACACTGGTGCTAGAGAGGGCTTTCACATTTTATATTACCTGAAGGCCACAGGAAGAGGTGAGGGAAGGGGTATTCAGATGGTTGCAATCTGCAAACTCACTGCTAGATGCCACTAAATCCCACACACTGGTTCTTTAAAAATTAAGGAATAGCTTAATAAAGTTGTCTTACTATTGAGACGCTCCTCTTGCTTACGGTCATTATGGGTTTTTACAGGCTCTCAAGGATGCAAGGGCAGCAGGAGGGTAACGTTAGAAAACTACAGAAAAATTGTGATGCTAGCTGATATTTGGACATTTTCATTACATAAAAATAAATCCACTTGCTGTAAACCAGTATTATTTGCCATATGTCAATGCTAATACAGACTACACAGTGTTAGCTCTACAGGTAGTAACAAGATGAAAGGTGAGTGTCCAAAACTATCAACAGGCAGCAGGATTTTAAACAGACCCTGAACATGTATCCATCCACTAACTTATTATAATCCAGAGCTCTGGTGGCTATTTCTTCACCTGAATTAACTATTTTCTTTCTACTGGACTACACCTGCCAACTGTATCACTGTGCAGAAGGAACCTGCACCTGGTGGACTGAGGAGGAACGAAACCTACTTGTGTTCGTCCTCCTCCGCTGACCTTTAACACTGGCTAGCTCAGTGATGCTGGTGAGCTAGCAGTAGATGCACGTTTCCTTCTGCACAGTGATACAGTTGGTAGGTGTAATTCAGTAGAAAGAAAATAGCTCCTCCATGAAACTGCTCACAACTAGTCTGGGGATAATCTTGAGTAAGGTCATGATTCCTGACTGTCACTTTAATTCATCAATGATATCTAATTATGAAATAATTATACTATAAGACACAGTAGCCACTCTGCATTATGATTCCTTCTATAACCGAAGTTTGCTGCTGATACTTCTGTACTTTTATGTAAGTGAATGCAGGACTTCAACTTGTAATGTATGAGTATTTTTGCCCTGTGTTATTGTGTTTTTCTAAAGTAAATCATTTAAATACTTTTTCCACCACTGTTGGCTACATACATAATAAGATGCTGGCAAACTGAGGCCAAGGAAAACAAGTCTCAGGTAAAATTTTATCATCGTCACCAGCTGATGAGTAAAAGTAAAGAAACAGTATTGTTCGATCATTGCAGGGAAGAGCT
Organism: Epinephelus moara; assembly: GCF_006386435.1. Lineage (NCBI taxonomy): Eukaryota > Metazoa > Chordata > Actinopteri > Perciformes > Serranidae > Epinephelus > Epinephelus moara. The sequence goes on from NC_065510.1 coordinate 38,993,767, forward strand.
ATCTGATTAAGCTTTTCATCTTAAATTTGCTAGTAAGAAATAAAGTGAATGATTGTTGCTGTCATCACCTATTATCATTGTCCAAAATTGCACTCTGAGAAATTCAGGCCCTGATATTTAATATCAGCAACAGCCAAGTTTATGTGACCGGAGACCATTGTTTAAACATTTATGAATAAAGGGGCTTCAGTATAACACCTTACATACTGAGGTCAAACTCTGATTATATAGGTTATAAATAACCAGGTAAGGTGCTCTATAATGACATTCAATACGACTGGTATGTTAAAACTGTCCTACAAGTTTCACACTGAGGCGATGATGTCAATATACAACACAATCAGCAAGTGAAACTACTGTGGAGGTGGGAGAAGGATAATACATCAAGGTGGCATTTGATTCTGTATCATTAATTAATGAAAGCTCATTACAATCCTTCGGGAATGGGTTGTAATCTGATATACCCATGACACATGCAAACATGCCCCCCTCACACCAGCCCACTGAAGTTAAAGTATACAGTGAAGTAAAGTCAAGAAAGTTCTCTTTTTTTTTCTCTTTTTTTTAATCAAAGTTGTTACTGTAATGTCGACTCACTTTTGATCTGAAAACAAAAGATGACACTTTACATCCTTTGAACCTGCATCCAGTCAAGAGATCAAGAACTACAACGAGCAAAACTTCAGTCGTTTGCCTGTTAATGAGAGGTAGAACTTAAGGAGGGATCAAGATAAAGATGAGAAAGAAGTTGAGTGGGCGGTTCTGGTAATGCAAAAGCACTAGAGCAATGAAATAATGATGAGCATGACCAGAGACTAGCTTGAGTTACGTCCTGTGCAGACTAAATGTATTGGCTTAGCTAGAACAGAGGGAGAGAAGGAAGAAGTGAAGGAAGAAAGCTGCTGAAAGCCTTGCAGTAGACTTAGCTCAAGGACAGCGAGCAGTCACAGTAAGTATATTAATGTTTAGACTTGGGACGTTGGTTGGCTGTGTATCAGTGTCTACAGGGTAAGTTAATGTTGGTTTGTGTTGCTTGTTTTTTAAAATGTGTGGGATAAAAGACACCAGCCAGTAGGTAGTCGTTGTGCTCAGCTTTTGTCAGGGTCAAGTGGTGTAAGTGACTCTGCTGGTGATGATCAAATGTGATAAATGTGCTCCGTTGAAAACAGGAAGACTTATCAAAACACACTCACTTTTAAGAAATGGTCAAATTAAAAGATTCTGCAGTCACCTCTAATGACATTGACATTTCTGTCCCCTAAAATTTGATGTAATTTTTATTATTTTGTTTAAAAGAGTCAAAATACCAGTTTGACTCTCGCTGAATTATCCAAATGCTAAAAAATGTGATTCTGTCCACAAACCAGGATGCAGGTGACGATACTCGTGCCCTGTCTGAGGTGACCACAAGTGCCAGTAGTGATGACGTGAGCGGTTGTTGGACCTACCAGTGGAGTCCGGTCCACAGTCTGAGTCCTGAGTGGGAACTTAATATCTGTGACACTGACATACAATCCAGGTGACTGTATCCTGTATCCTGATTTTAGAAACCACTTTTTACCAAGAGCATTCTCTGTGAGCAGTGAGCACATGTATGTATACTGTGAAATGACATGCTCTCACTCTGAATGACAGCTGAACCTGTGGGGTTTGTCCCTGAATGAACTGTTTAACACTGACTTTGTAGGATCTACCTAAAGTTTGATTATACATGAGAATTATACTTAGAACTCATTTTCTTTTAAACGATAAAAGAATGATGAAATATGTCATTTGAAAGAGGCAGCACAAAGTGACAAATTATCACCCTAAACTGCAGTTCCCACAGCTCTACAGAGCATTTGAGCATCTTTCTTTAGCCCCTTAACCACTGCACAAAAAAACCCCACTAACCTCTATAATGTGGCTTTTGTTTTTAATGGGAAAGGTTACAATCGGCATACACTCTTGGGACAAAAAACTCTGCAGTAGTCACCAGTATTTATCGGCCCCAGCTCCCATTGACATTAATTTTGGTGTAAAAGGGGTATCTAGGTTTTTTTTTTCATGGCCCCCAACTTTACAGTTTTGATTTCACTCTCATAGCTTTGTTTTCAGAGGGAGCAGGCAGCTGTTTTTAGCAACAACAAAAAAAGCTCTGTTAGACCCACTGCATGTTACTTGCCCAGCACCAGACAGTTACCAGCTAGCTGGTGAAGATAGTGGAGTATTTATCAGCTTAAGAGCCACTTATTTCCCTCAGGAGTTGGAGGAGACCAAAACACAGAGGTAAAAGGAAAGACAATATTGGACTTAAATCCATTAGATGCCCAGAAGCATGACTCCAAGTGAATGCTTATGCTGCTCTGTGTCTGCTGGATGTGTAAATAAGAAACTGTTTGCCACCTAACAACTTCACAAAGTGGTAATGTGTCAGTGTTGTGTTTGCAGCTTGTTCTGCTGCCCCCAAGTGCACAAAAAAATCAGTTACTGCTGCTTTAATGACAATGTCAAAAACGACCCTCTCACCTGCCTACCAACTTAATCACCTATGGCCGTACAGTCCACAAGAAGAGATCGGCGGATGCTACACGCACATGCAGACCACGCATTGAGAAATACCTTTGCAAGTCTACTCTCTGACTGTTACTCACATTAAAAAGCAGTCCACTTCCACATTTGGTACAGCTGGTTTTCTACAACTGATGCAAATTGTACCTTAGTACACATTAACCATACTCATGCACACCTTTTTAGTAGACATGGGCATGGATCGATGTACATGACCTGGTACAGTACACTGTGTTCACCCCAACAAATGAACTGGACTTTGTGATCAAGAGTACCCAGATCCAGGCCCTATGTCCCTAATGTGAAAACCTCCTTAGACTTATGAAAGTGTACCTTGTTGCACTCTAGAAGTTGTGACTGTGATTTTACTTTCACCTATACGACCAAAACATTTGTTGTGGTAGTTCAGTAGTTAACAGCACTATAATTTTTCAAATTCTTTATGACATTTGTAGGCCTTTTCACTGGTCACCAAGCAAAATGACTGTCCGGCAAACATATTTTACAAGTGACAACTCCATGTTTGCAGCACCTTCCTCATCTATATATCTGTGTTCATGACCTTGTGCTGCCCTTCCCCAGTTCTCCAAACCAGTGGGACTGTCCAGAGAGGAGCAGATCCCTCAGCTCAGAGAGGCACTGTGTGGCCCAAAGAGATATGACCCGGTTGGATCCGTCCAAAGCTGATAGCTCCTGGATGGATGAGAGGAGGGGCAGAGACAGGTCCCGCCGGGCATCAGGTACAATAAGAGATATACACTGCATCATAAAACTTGATATTTCGAAAATGACTTGCTTCCTTAAATCCACAAAAGACAATCTAGACCTTGACACGTGCTCATGATCTCTCAAAGGCTGCATATCAAGACAGTGACCTTAGGCTTGTATGATTTTCAGAGTCCAGAGGACACAAGGAACAAGAGAGTGGCTACTTCTCTCCAGACAGAAAAGGTGATGGTGAGCGGCAGACGGAGGAAGTCAACAAACGGTTGTATCGTTACTATGAGAGGGGACATCCTCTTCCAACCAACTACGTCCCTGAGCCCAAAGCCTGCGTCCCCTACAGGAATGTCAACCTTGGCATTCCCTCCCAGAGGAGAAACCCAGAGACGTATATGCTGGAGATATGGAGGAGTGAGTCCCCAGAGAGGTACACATATCACTCCAACTTTAGACGGGGAGCTAGTTCACAGAATAATTCACCAACACGTCACAGCTCTGTGAGCCCAGATCGCTACAAGTTGACTGAATCTCCTGTGGGAACCCAGCGAAAAAGTTCCCTCTCCAGGAGCCAGGTTCGGTCTCATGCCTCGTCTCCTGGCTCCTCTCAGCTTCCATCACATGGTCTTTCTCGCCATACATCCGGCAGGTCAAGTCCATCCCGCAGAAGGGGGTCTATCGCCTCTCGGACTGCCTCGCCCTCTAGGGCAACCCCTTCTCACAGGCATACAGACTCTTTCCATTTACAGAATGGTGAATATGATGCTCAAAAGAGAAGCAGCAGAGAGTCAAGGAGTCCATCACAAACTTCAAACAAACACAGTTTGGACTCTGAGAAGCTGTACAGGAACCTGGAATCGATCTCCCGCCGTGGATCCTCTGCCATCCAGCAAAATTCATATGAGGGATCTCAAGCATCTCCGCGAACCAGAACAGCCATCAGCAGCTCGGCTCACACTCGCACTCGCAACAGCCGTGAAGTATCACCATCCAGGAATGGCTACAGTACACACAGCCACACCCCACACAGGGAGCCCCACTCCAGAGACAGCAGACTGAGTCCTTCCCAAGGCTCCTGGCAGGGGTCATCTCATTCTGTACTCAGCCTCCCGCCCTCTCGCGGTTCCTCCACATCAAGACGAGGCCTGGACTCTCAGATGGTTGGCAGTTTATTGTCACCTGTTGGAATCACAGAAACTGACAAAGGCCATGAGGGGAATAATAAGGTCGGCAGTGACAGAAGCAGGAGCAGTGTGAGGCGAGGCATGGAGGCCTTACTGCTCTCTGAACCCAAGAAGGCTGCAGTAGAAGTGGAGGAGGTATGTACTGTATGTCAGGTAGTATTTGTTTTCAGCCAAGCTAGCAGCGTGGGGTGTCATGCCATTGTTCTGACAGTAAAATCTCCTATTGGACCAAAAATCCATTTGTCCAATGGCCCAGTGCCCAGAAAACAAGCACCCATTACTCAAAAGGCCTATTGCTCCAAAAATACACTCTATGCCTGCAATTAGAAAGATTAATGGCCTGCAATCAGCAATCTGCAATATTTTTTCCCTAATATGGCGAAAGCATGTTCCATCCTACTCTGCTTTACTCTGCCTTTGATTGGTTATCCCTGATATTCTTATCCTATCCTAACCAATCTTACTCCTCATGCTTAAATATAACCAACCCAACCAATGAGGGCAACAAGTACTAGTCAATCAAAGGCGAAGTGGGGTGGGTCATACCTTTGCACCTGGGAAGGTCTGATGAATCATTCTGTGCAGTAATTTGCTATTTGCTTCTGTTTTGGAGAGTGTGTATCCTCAGAGCAATGGGCCTTCAGAGTATTGGCTGTTTGTTTTTTGGGATAATGGGCTGTCAGACAAATGGGGCATTTTTCAGACTGTTTGGGTTTCAGAATAATGGACAGTCGGAAGCAAGGACATTCCCTTAGCGGGGCCCTAAGGATGGTAATGTCAGTCTGTCTTTGAAAAAAGATGTCAGGCGCACACTAAGACTCGATGCAAAAATATTGTAATACTTGAATAAAAGAAAATATTTTTGCATCGAGTCTTAGAGTGTGCGCCTGACATCTTTTTTCAAATTTGTATTTTTTTGTCAGTGGTCAGCACCTCTCCAACCCTGGTGTGTGCTCCTCCTCTCTCTTCACAATGTCAGTCTGTCTACCACTTGATCAACCAGACTGAAATATTTAAACCACTACTGGATGGATTGTCATGAAATTTTGTACAGACATTCATGGTCCCCAGAGGTTGAAGCCTACAGTGAAATGTTTCCACAGCTATTGGCTGAATTGCATGCTCCTCCCCAGGATAAACTGTAATAACTTTAGTGATCCTCTTCTCTCTTTCTGACCTGTCACCTGGCACCATCATCACGGCAATTTTTTTTTCCAGTACTGTTGTTAATTATTAATAACCTGCAAAATGAATGGCATTCCCATCAGCCTCAGCTGTACTTTGTGTTTGGTGCTATTTAGCAAATGTTAACATGCAAACATGCTAAAATAAGTTGGTGAAAATACTGAATGTTCTGCCTGATAAACATCAGCATGTTACCATTGTCACATTGTGACCCATACAGTCTATGCTGTGAACATATTAGCACACTAACATTGGAATTTAGCACAAAGCCCAACTATGCCTAAGTATAGCCTCACAGAGCTGCTAGCATTACCGTAGACTCTTAATCTTGTCATGTTTCATGTCAGAGACAACGCTTTATACTGCATATCATGTAAAATGTTGATACATTTTTATGAACCTGAGGTGGCGATGACTATGGACGACTACATTGTCCTGGCTGATATTCCAACGATCCAGCTGGAGTCAGAGGAAGAGTTTCCAGGGATGAGAAGGAGGAACCAGAGTCCCAGCCCCTGCAGGGACCAGAGGATTAGGACTTACAGGTTGGTGATACCTTATGGCCCTGTATCATACAATATCATGGTAGAGCATCATGGATAGCCATAACAGCAGACCCATGACCATGCATCTATTCTGCATTCCTAGTATATATATTTCTTTAAACCATTCCTTTGGCGGCTGAAAGATTCGTAAAAATATTTGTGTAGCAATTAGTAAAACACTTTGAAGAAATCTTTTGATCTGACCATAAGTAATTGCCTTAGTTATGGCCAAAGAAAAGAGGAGTGCTCTAGAGGCCTTTGCAGAGGAATGTGATAGATTGGTAAGAAAACGTCGTAGTGTGTTTGTCAAACATTTCTCTGCACTTTTATTTGGCTCTGAAGACACCAAGATGAAATAGACATCTACCGTTCAAGGCTGGAGTCAGATGAGAGGGGGAGAGGCAGAGAGAGAGGCAGAGACAGACGAGAGAAATGTCGGGACTCTGAGAACGGGCGATCATCTCGAAGACAGTCAGCCACATCTCTTCATACACAGGTAGGATGCATTAACTGCACAGGTGTTCACAATAAAATCCATGTTGAAACAGCAGAGCTTGGAATCCCATGTCTGTTTATTCTATCAAAGAGTTCAGATGATCAAAGTGGAAAACACAGATCTTCAAAGGTGAAGGAAAGAGCTTCTCCTGAACGCCCACAGACACAGGTGAGCATGGTCCCATGACTCTTCTGCATCTGTATAAATCACGAGTGTTTGGAGGAAAATGGGTCATTCATACATTCATTCTAAAGTAGACCTGTGATATTTATTTCAGCTCATTTCCCTCGGGTGCCCTTCTCACAGGAGCACCTTGCAGGACAAAAAGCCATTAGTTAGCACTCTATGTTTTAGGGCAGCATGTTCATATGATTTATCATTTTTTTTATTATTAGATTCTAGGATGGTTCAAGCCAGTGTATCTTGCAGTGTCAGCGCTGCAGTGTCATGCCTAAAACGGCTGAGCCAACAAACACAGAGAGATGGATGATCACAAAATGAAACATTCAAAATGTTACTTCAGTGCTTTGAATCACATGCAACCTTGCAAACATTCATAGTAGTTCACAAACCCTGACATGACATTTCTCTTAATAAGAGCTACGTGTGATCTCACATTTGTGACTTCCTTGTTTTTCTTCACATCATGCATTTCTTTCCCTCTCAATGTCTCTGCCTGTCCTCTCCTCACAATGATGCATGGTAAGTATGTTACTTTGTGCTCACACGCTTTAATAGCACCTGCTTGTTTTCAAGTCTGTCTAATAATATTTCATTAATTCCTCTTTCTCTTTAAAACTACCTTCCTTTTTTAAGTTCCCATTCTGCAGTATGTTTCCCGTTGTTCAAGCTTTAAAGTTTTGCCTGCCTTCATACGCATGCTTCAGAATGATGTGGTTATCTCACAATGACACGTTCATCTGCTGCTGACAGTTTCCGTTTCCTCTAGTTTCACAGTAAAGTGTGAGACAGAAACCACAGCAGAATGCTTTCAAAGAGCTTAATCGTAATGCTTTAATTACAGGTGTTGTTACTGGAAGGGGTGGATGTCCAGACTGGATGAACATGGCAAGGTAAATTGAAGTTTTTAAAATAATCATTTAACTCCTGTTGTAACCACAATCTCATTCACCAGACAGACAGTACTCAATCCAACTATAAAGAAGTCCATGTACTATAGGAATGAAAATGTAACTAATTTAATGTTGTCAATGTTTACTGTGTTTTGCTCAGTGGAAGAAACTCTGGTTTGTTCTGGGTGATACTTCGCTAAAATACTACAGAGACTCAGAGGCTGAGGAGGTAGGGCCTGATGTATAGCATTTCTGGTAGAACGTTTCTGAGATGTAAAACCTGTAGCAATTCATTTTAATCTACATGCAGTCATTTGACAGGGTTTTACGCAGGTTTTGCCCCCATTACATGACCAGTATCCTCAGTTTGTCTAAATTGATTGGGTTCAGTCTTCTTTGGCATTTGTTACTTACTTACTTATTTGACTTGACTAAATTTAAACTCTCCTTGTTGTGCTGCAGTCAGATGATCTGGACGGAGAGATCAACCTGACATCCTGTTTGAATGTGTCAGACTGTGATGTAGAGAGGAACTATGGACTCCAAATACAAGTATGTCTTTACTGTACTTGCGTTTTGCTCATTGTGCTGTACAGTAGAGCATCAGACAGATGGACAGTCAGACACCCCACACACCTCCCCCCATTTTCACATCAATTACATTTTTGGCTGCTTCCTGTTTAACAGTGTGTGTGTGTGTGTGTGTGTGTGTGTGTGTGTGTGTGTGTGTGTGTGTGTGTGTGTGTCTTTTGATCTCCTCCAGACAAAGAGAGCAGTGTTCACTCTCTCTGTTATGACCTCCAGAATACGACGTAACTGGGTGAAGTTACTAAAGCAGGCGATCCAGAACAACTCACAGTGAGTCTGACTTTAAACTGGGATACAGTGGTGGAGGAAGTGTTCAGATCTGTTACATAAGTACATAAGTAAGTATCAATACCACAATGTAAAAATAAGTACTATACCAAAAGTATTTAAATTAAAACTACTCAATGCAGACAAACTGCTATTGCGAGTGTTATATTATTGAATAAATAATTAGATTATTAGTGCTGATACCTTAACCACCTTAATGTTGTAGTTGCTCGAGTTAGAGATATGATTTTCATGTACTGTTGGGTAGTTTGATAACATTACTACTACATTACTATTATTTATAAGATCATCATATGTTTTGTATGTAAAATCTTAAACTGTGGTGTAACCAGTAATTAAAGCAATCACATAGATATGGAGCAGTAAAAGTATAATATCCCTCTATATTGTAGTATAGAAAATTGGCGTGAGTTTTAAATACTTAAAGTTACATTTGGTAACTTTTATGAAAATAACTTTTGTGTCATATTTGCTGAAACTGTCACTACAGTTTACATGAGACAGATAGTCTGTGAAAAGAAATCTTGTCCCTCCTCCTCTTCCTACTGCCTCTAATGGCATTCAATAAAACTGATTACGGGCAACAACCAATCAGAGCCAAGGCGTCCATATGCAGCTGTAAACCAAACACTGCTCATGAACTGCGGTTAAACTAGGCAGGGCTATATTTTAGTGTACTGTTTAGCTGTGAAATGAGAAAGTGTGTGACCCAGCCGCCATGTTGGAAATAGTCAACTAAAGTACCAACCACCACCCACCAACCAGAACAAAATGTCTCATTTTACAGCTAAACAGTACACTAAAATATGTTTCTGGAAATATTTGTGACGAGGAATAGGCAATGTAGGAACAGAATGTGGAATCATATTTGATCAGCAGTGCCTAGTTTGACAGATTGATCGCAGTTCATGAACAGTGATTGACATGATTGACAGCTGACTCCTCGGCTCTGATTGGTTGTTTTCGTTCCTGTGCAGCAACGCCATTAGAAGTGCTATGAGGCAACAGAGTAGGGAGAGAAATATGATTATTTCTTTTTACCCATTATCTGTCTCATTTTGTGCTGTGTGGATATAGTAACAGTTTAAGCAAATATGAAGAAAGTTATTTTTTCATTAAAATATTACCAAATGTAGCTTTAAGTAAAAGGAGAAGTGCCTACAATGTGTACTTCAGTACTTTACTAATTGAGAAAATGTACTGTGACACATTATTTTCTTGCTGAGAGACTACTGTGTACTACAAGTACATATTTCACAATGAAACATATTTCAAAGAAGCCAAGCCCATAAAATTAACTTAACATTTCAATACTGTAATATATTTACTTTAATTTCAATTAAATAAAAAAAAAAAAAAAATACTGTTCCTCAGGGGCAATTTAAGGTTGGTAAAACTAAATGCTATTTATCAGTCTGTCCACAGAGTAAACTCAGACTATTTTACTTTGGCCGTTCACGTTTTAGGCTTCTTGAATAAAATCAAAGTAATATATGTGTATTAAAGAAGGAATGAAGCCAAATAAATCATATTTTAAAATAAATTCAGTTCAGACAGACAAAGCTCAGTTTATTCTTAATCTAAGAAACAACCATTAAATTATCTCACTATATGGTCCTTTTAGCAGTTATTCTGGAGCTTTTGATCGCAAGCAAAATACTAAATAAAACTTCTGCTTCCACTGACAGTGCTCATAAAATCTGTCGTCATTTAATCTGTCACAATATATGACTAATTAATGACAATTAGTAATGTACAAACAGGACATTCTTCATGGTGAAAATGTAATGTTCATCATGTTATTCCAGTAAAATGTGTTAAAATCTTCAAACTAACTCAAATAAAGAAAAGAAAAGAAAAACAGGCATTCTGCTGGCCTGTAAATTCCTGAACACAGTGAGGAAATGCAGACAGTGTGATTGGGTGGTCCATCTGTAGCAAACCCTCTCTATCATCTTTCTTCTGATGTGTAACACTACCCTCCTGTCTTTCCCTCACTCTGACCTCAGCCAATCAGACACTGGCAGCGAGAAAGAGAACCCCCTGTCCCGGAGGCCGTCGTCATGCCAACCCCCTGCTCGGTTCACCTGCAAGGACTCCGGCTATGAACTAACCACTTCCACATCCACCACCACAGCTGCAAACTCCCATCAGGCCGACCACCATGACCAAACTGTAGATCTGGACGGCGACTTATCTCCAGCCAGTCAGAGAGAAGAAGGGGAGGGCTGGGACCGTGAGCAAGCCAAGCGATTGGAGGAGAGGAACAAGTGGTTTGAGGAGGAGGTCTCCTTCAGTGAGATGGGCAGCAGGTGGGACTCCATGGAGCTGAAAAAGGGGAGTGTACCTGTGCCTGTTATTGAAACCTTGGACTCAGAGGTCAACAGGAAGTGGGTAGAATTTGAGACAATGTCATTTAGGGACATGAGCGCGCAGACTCTCATTGGAGCCCAGGCTTATCAGTCAAGCACCCCACAGGCATCACAGTCTCTCGTTAGCTCCCAGGCGTATCAGTCGAGCCCTGAAGAGGCTGAACAGTCTCTCACCGATTCAAAATCTAATATATCAAGCTCAAAGGGGGCTCTTCCATCCATAAATGGAGCCCAAACTATTCAAACAAATAAAGCAGAAGCACTTCAGAAGGAGGTAAGACCGTATTTACAGCCACTGTCTTAAAAACGTTAAAAAGTGATGAGTAGAAACACTAATAGATGTTCCTGTAATGTGTTTACAATGCAAGGAAATTACATTAATATTCAGAAGTGATATACATCTCAAATTTTCCCTCCTCCACCCATCTCCCAGGCCCTCTCTCTTCGAAAGCAGGTGGAGAGCATCAAGAGGGAGCGTGCAGCCATGGGGATAGAGGTGGACAGCCCATGTGGCCCCGGGGCCCCCTGTAGGGCCAGACTAGAAGCCATGGAAGCAGCCCATCGGAAAACACTGCAGGAGCTGCAGGAGAAACACGCGAGGGAGATCAGGGAACTGGAGGAGCAGAGAGACAGGATGCTGCAGGAGGAGAGCCAGGCAGCTGTTAAAGGTGAGGCAGGAAGTATAGATGTATGACGCAACAGTGGCTTCTGGGGGAAGTTAGCATGTCTTTCTTATGCCTCTTTGGTTAAATATATCCTCCAGCCAGTCTCTATCTGTATTTTTAGTGATTTCTTTTATTACTGCATTATGTCTTTTAAAATAACGTTGTATGTATATGCCGAGTTCTTGATGTCTGCTTTCAATTAGCTGTCTTGTGTTGTTTTCAATCCTGTGTGTTAAAGCCAAATACAGTGTAAGTAACACATTAACTGACTGTTCATCAAAGCTGTGGAGGCACTGAGAGCAGTTCACAGAGAGGAATTGCAGAGAGAGGTGGAGAAGGCCAGGAGGTTGTCTGGAGGAGCTGCACACGTGGATGCTTCACACAGAGGCCACATGTAAGTTCATTACAGTCACTCTGTTATCATTCTGAACGTATTCACCATCTCAAGGGATCTCGCTGCAGGCTTAAGACGTTCTACACTCGACCGTGACCCCTTGCATGATAGTGCATTATAATTCACTCCATAACTCGTGTGTTTGTGCGTCTCAGGCCGCAGGCGGACATCTTGCACAGTGAGTTAGATGTGCTGTCAGAGCGCTACTCCCAGAAGTGCCTGGAGCTGAGCCGCACTGAGCAGAGCAGCCAGGGCCGAGAGACTGAGCTCGGTCGTAAGGAGAGAGAGCTGGAGCAGCTCAGAAGAGAGAACCAGGTTTACATACATGCATGATTTGATACTGTTTGAACACAATACCATACTGTCTAGATCATTACAGTAATTTTGCTCTTATAGGAATAAACTACTTGTAATAGGGAAGCTACACTCATAGAAAGAAAGGTACTAACTAGAATCATATATGGTTCTTTGGGTTGTCTCAGTAGGAGAACCCTTTTATAAAGGTTCCACCTGGAAGCTTTTTGTTAGTTCTAACTAAAACCTATCCTAAAGGGTTATACCCAGAACCATCTGTGAAATATTCCACCCAGAACCCTTCTCTGAAATGATCTCCAGAAAACTCTTCTATGGTGGAATGGTCCTACCCAAAACCCTTTCTGGGGGCTCTATCCAGAACCTTTCCACCTTCTAAGGGTGCTAACAAGAACCCCTTTATATTCCAAGGATTTTATCTAGAACCCACCTATGGGGCTCTAAAAATAGTAATTGACTACATTACCCATAAATCTCTCTTCAGCCAATCATAGTTTTATTTTAAAAGGTTAGCCTGGGGCCATGGGAACCATGTCCAGCAGCCTTGGGCTTCATGTGGCTCCAAAAGGGCCGGGGCTGACGTGGATTATAAGAGTTTTGAATGGTACTCTTAATCTTACAAATCACTCTTTCTTCGCTAAAGGGTTCTTTAGAAACCAATGTTTCTGGGTAGAACCTCAGCCCTTTACAAAGAACCCCTTTGGAACCTTTATTTCTAAGAGCGTACAACAGTCATAAGAATATTTATCCATGGCATAATTTGAACCAAAAATCTCTTTTCAGGAGCTTAAGGCCAAACTGGCAGAGGAGATCAGCCGCATGCGCTACTTCATCACAGGGCAGAAGTCGGACACTGTATCTCTTGGCAACACTGAGCACGCTGCATCAGAAGTAGAGGTATTGATAGTAATACATTTAATAGCTGTGGCTTAATTAGATGTAATCTCAGCTCATGTGAAAGTAGGTGATGCTAAAACATCCTCATGCCAACCCACTTTCATTTATTGCACCTATGATATTAATTTGGGCTTGAAGGACAAATGTTGACATTGCAGTCTGTCATCATGGGGAAGCAGAAAACAATATTTGATGAATTTGCTGTGGGATTTTGAACCCACTTAAACTAAAAACAAATAAATCAATGCATTTTACTATTTTGTCTCGTGTACCCAGTAATGGCTCCCTGTAGCAGTATTATCACCCTTTCTGGTGACCTCATTTGTGTTGAGCATCTGTGGTTGGCCACATGATAGTGCAGCACATACTGCCATCTACTGCTTGAATACAAGCCAGCACATCATTTGTACTGCAGTGAAAGGTTTTATAGCTAGACTTCTGATGGTGGAAGATGTATTCAGGACTTTTACCTAGGTAAAAGAAGCAATACAGAAGGGGTAAAAATACTCCATTACAAGTAAAATTTAAAGTATTATCTGCAAAATGTACTTACAAGTATAAAAAAATGATCATTTTTGTTATGCAGACAAATGGTCCCTGTAATTGTTATTGTGTTATTATTGGATCATTGTTACTGATGCATTAATGTACAAGTAGCATTTTACTCTTGTAGTTGGTCACTATGGAGCAAATTTTAACTTCACTGTTTGCTGTTGAGTAGTTTTATCTATAGCAATGCATCATATTTAATTAGCTTATCGTGTCTTGTATGTAAAATTTGAATAAGCAAAGTGACTATACAGTAGCTGTCAAATAAGGTAGTAAAGTAAACAAGTACTAATGTTCCCTCGGAAATGCAGTGGAGTAAAGTATGAAGTAAATAGGAAGTACTCGATTACATGTACCTCAAAATTGTGCAGTGCTTGGGTAAATGTATTTAGTTACTCTCCACCCCTGTCTCACATACATTGCGACTTTCCATATATATTTCAAAATTATTTTTAGAATGTTTTTACCTGGTAACTGTATGATTTCACATTTTGTGTTACAGACATTACTAAGAGCAAAAGACAATGAGGTGCAGTATCTTAAAAAAGAAATCACCTGTCTACAGAATGAAGTGCGGTCTCTTACCAAGGTATGTTTCACGATCTGACTTCATGCCAACATTACCACTATACAAATGATCCAAAATAATAAACTCCTATATGCTAAACATTTGCAACGTCGACATAAACTTTCCTCCCTGCTTGACTTTGATGTGTACATCCATATTGTTTCCTTACTCTAGGAGAAAGAAGCAGCTTATGAGCGTTATAAGCAGGCCTATGTAGAGCTGAGTGACCTGAGGGGACGTAGCCAGTTGGAGACGGGTTCCCTCAACGAACACTTGAGACTGGCCAATGCTGCACTTCAGGAGGGAGCGAGACAAACATGACCAACAAGGACAACTGTTTAAAACTTAAATAGAAGAACAAAGACAGAAAGCCAATATAAAATATTAACAAAATATAACAATAAAATAATTACATTACAATAACAACATGTGCTGTTATGACTGGATATGACTTAGAAGAGTCAGAATAAGAATTAAGGCAACTATTGTGTATGACAGAGCAAAGAATAAAAAACAAGTGCTTATCCATGTGTAATCAACTCCCTTTATTGAGTTAAAAGACAAACATGCAAACAAGAGTGAGGGCATGACTAGTAGTTTTGGTAGCCTCACAGGATATGAGATTTCAAATGAGTATTGTGAAAACATCATAAATAGCAGAGGAGAGAGAGGAGATAGGTGGAGGGATATGTTTGGATGCCAAAGTGCCCCATCTTCCCCATCTTCCTTGTGCCCGCTGGTGTGCTCTCACTCGATATTGCTTAGCACCCTGTGGATGTAAATTAAAAAAATGTAACTATCATTTCGACTGTTACCAACTATCAATGTTGCAAGCATGCCACACACTACACCCTTTAACATGTAGCTTACACATCCTTTGTACATGGTTAAGATTGTGCATGAAAAGGTCTAAGCAAAAGAGTTGAAAGGTTAAATAAGGTGCGGCCAATGTAAACTTTGACTTTACCGTTTATTTCCTGACATTAGCTCAGTCATCGTCGTCATCGTCCTCAGGGACAAAGATGTCATGCTCCTCCAAGAGAGCGGCAAAGTTCTTGCTGATCAGTGTTCCCACATACAGGAAAGGCACCACCACTGCTGTCATGCGGATAAGACCAAACGGTGTCTGGAAAACACAAGGAGGATTAATTCAGAGTTCACGTAGGATGGGACAATGAGCTACTCAGAATACATACAATATGAATCCCCACCTCAGTTTAATCTAGGATATTTTGGTCAAGATTTGTGATGATGAACAACTGTTTCTCCAGAAGCCAAATACCAAAATGTAATCTCCAGAGTTACAATAGCAGAGAAAACATGCACTGCTCACAGGTTTGGTGGATATCTCTTAAAACTATTGCCATGAAAAGGTTTTCTTTGGGGGGAGTTTCACTCATTGGAATCCACGGCAGAAGGAGACAGTGCTTAGGCTGTACGTTCTGAAAAGCCCCTTGAGGCAAATTTGTGATACTGAGCTATATATAAATAAAACTGACTTGAGTAGACATTGGGTGTAACGAAGCAAAATTTGTCGGCAGTAGGCTACTCAGAAAATCTTCCATGTAGACACTTTTGTTTTTGCTCACATTTTTTACAAGTTTAAGTTAAAGACCTGAGACTTTTTTATGCACTCAATGGATACATTTCCCTTAAATGTTGGTTTCAAATGTATTAAAATCCGTGTTAGTAAACACTTTTATTTTTCAAAGATAATCCATCCACCTGACAGGTGTGGCGTATCAAGATGCTGAATAAACAGCATTATTGCTACTGAGGTGTGCCTTGGGATGGTCAAAATGAAAGGCACTGTAAAATGTGCAGTTTTATCACAAAACACAATGCCACGAGTTACAAGGTTGAGGGAGTGTCATTAGCGTGCTGATTGGAGGAATGTCCACCAGAGCTGTTGCCCATGAACGCAATGTTCATTTCATTACCATAAAACATTTCTGATGTCATTTGTGTGAATTTGGCGGTACATCCAACCAGCGTCACAACTACACAAGTTGGTAATGATGTAATTAAATTACCCACGAAAAAACTTGAACAAGGTGATACTGTAGCAGAGAAGATATAAAAACTTGCAGAGGAGATGGGGAAAATGGGGTTAATGGGGGCCCATCTGCTTATTTTTACCCTGAGGCCCCACAGCAGGTTTATCCAGCCATGGGTGGAGCAATCTCTTAACACATTTAGGACAATGTTGTCTCTCTCAGTGTGGCCCTTGACACGGGGTTTTCAGTTTTGTTCCATTTATACTGAATTATCTGGGGAAGAGAATGTAAATAAAAGGCCACTGAGGACTTCCGTTTAGTCTTACCATGACATAGTCAACTTGACCTTTGAGAGCTTTGCAGCCGTATGTGCTGTTCAACTGTGAGATTATAGTGCATGTAAGAGACGTTTTATTCGCACTGGAAATCATTACACTTGGTAAATAAGACGTGCAGCTGTAAATACCTACCTACCTATCTCCTGTCCCTCGACCTCTTTTACCATGACAACAACGCACACCAAGATCTGTAGTGTTTAGTTAACGTTGGCTCAAACAAAACAATTTATCAGAGACTAATGTAATAAGTATAGATAATTTCAATTGTTAAAATAAAACCTCCAACTAAATCAATAATGACTTGAATTAACAATAAGGGGTAATTACTTCCTGAAAGTAGCTCTATATACGTGTAAACATGCGTTCATTGGCTGACTTGACCAACCGGGCGCGTCTCCTGCCTTTCTATTCGCCACAGCTGCTGTCAATCAGAGTTAAGTCCCGCCTACACTACCAGTCATATTTCCCGTCGGTTTTCACTCGGTAAAAAGGCAGAATAAAACTCACTTTATCCGGTTTCGGTAAGATTGCCCCCGACGGCGTTGATACTACGGTCCTACTTTGAGTCGCCCTGGATATGTTCGATGTTTTCGAGCCGGTGTTACGGCTCATTATCGCCGCATTTTTGGCGAGATGTCGCAACGGGAGCCGCAGCATACTGGTCGCCATTTTTTCCTGAAATGTCAGGGAGGGTGGGACTGGGATAATTTATATATGGGCGTGTCTTAAGACGTTTGACAGAAAAAAACACCAACAACAGTAAAAAAAAAAAAAAAAATTCATAAATTATTTTGATGCAGTTATTTGTTGCGAATAAAATCTATCTGTGTCGTGTAACAAAGACATTTGTGGTCATTATGATAACCTCATTCACAAACAAGTAGCTATACACAGAGCTGCTATATAATTTATGTATTTAAAATAAATTAACAATAAGCAAATGAATACATAAAAATAGCTTACAATTTTACAACAACAAAAAAGTACAGCAAGACAAATATATCTATTGAAATAAACAGTGAAAAACTGGGGGATCAATTTAAATCCATTATTTGAAATTAAATCTTCTGAGGTGTATTCTTCATTTATTTATTTATGTTACATTTTCACAGGATGATCAGCAACATGGCCCATGTTAGAAATCTTCACATCCACCCCACTAACCCTTAGATAACATCACATCAAGTAGGCATGTTAATCTGCACATTAATAACCATTTTCCTACTGACTGACTGATAAAACTCTACATATACTCAAATTAAATGAGTGCAAGCACAGAGACAAAAATCAGTCTAAAAAACCCATATAAATCCAGAACTTTCTTTAGATTTGATGTAATTGCTTAAAGGATACACTATTTCTTTAACTTTACGAGTACAGTTTATATTTTAAAAACAACAAGCCTCTCCTCATTGTATCACCAAGTGAAGACCAAAATAATTTTACTGCAGGAAATGTAGCAGTTTAAAGCATTTCTGATGTGCTGCAGTTTATAGATCAATATCTCAAATAAAAATGCCTCTATTGCTAGCATTTTTCATCTCTGTTTGATTACATTTAATCACAAACAAAAGTTTACATTCTACAACTGAAAACTGACACAAGGTAGCCTACATTCTCTATATACCAATTCAAGTATGTTGGTTTAGAGTGATATTTAAATGTGGCTATCCAGCAAAAAACATGAACAAACAATTTAGTATTTCTATACCAGTATTGTGGAGATGTTAGCGACAGAGGACAGTGTGTGAGGAAACAACAAGGAAAGCCTGAGGCATGCCCTTCCATGTGCCTACATGGAAAGCCTAAAGCCTGATTTATGGTCCTGCGTTAAATCAACGACGTCGCTACGTCGTAGGGTGCGTGGCTACGCAGAAGGCTCGCCGTAGCCCCCGGCGTAGCCTGATGTGCACCTCCCCAAAAATGTAACTACACGTCAAGGCGACGCAGACCCAGCGCAGACCGAGAGGGCTGTGATTGGTTTGCTTGGTAGCAACGCATTTCCGGTTCTGTATTTCCAGATTGCGCCATCCCCACCATCTTTAAACATCTTCTGTTGCAATGTAGATGTTGCAGTATTAAAGGTAAAGTAAAGTTCCACTGATTGTCACACACCTGAGTGTGCGAAATTTGTTTTCTGCATTTGACCCATCCTCTGAGGGAGCGGTGAGCAGTAGCGGTGCCGCGCTCGGGAATCACGTGGTGATCTAACCCCCCAATTCCAACCCCTGATGCTGTGCCAAGCAGGGAGGAAATGGGTCCCATTTTTATAGTCTTTGGTATGACCCAGCTGGGGATCGAACCGGAAAAGCCGGAAGCTAAACAAAGAATCAACTAGAGACGACGATAACCATTCAGGAAAGGAACGCAGCCTCCTACCGCTCTGGCGGTGAATTGTACCGCGACGAAATGGTGACGGAGAAGTTCGAAGGGTTCACGACGGTGTCACGGCAACGATGTAGGTACATCGTAGGTACGCCGCAGGACCATAAATCAGGCTGGAATAAGGCAGGAAGAGCGGCAGCAAAGACCCCCCAGGAATAACAAACAGAAATGACATTGATAAGTCAGACACAACATGAAAAGGAAGAGCGGAGGGGGAGGTGGGTTGCAAAGCTGCTTGCAGAGAAAGCAGCAACAGTAGGCAGGCCAGAGCAGTTTAAATAGTGCGCCCTGAATGAGATTTGCAAATTGGTTACATAATAAGAAAGGTTATGCAGAAATCATGTGATCTATCAGCTGACTCCCTTCCACCAGTCAGCTGCTCCATCACTTGATTGGACTGTTTGAGATCAGCTGATGTAGCTGGGATGTGAGCTTGACATGTGCCCTGCATGAATTAACACTGCCCAATTTTTGAGTATTTTGGCAGGTGTTTACATGCCTGTCAGTTTGTGGACAGATTTTGTCAACACCATAATGTCACAACTGTGGAAGATGTAGTCACCAAACTTTGCAGGTGTGTTGTTGAGATTAAAATGAAGGTTGAGTTTGAAGATGGGTGTGGTCCAAGCAAAGGGGCCGGAAGTAGGGGGTAGGAAGTTAGTTTAGTTTAGTTATTTGCACATACATGACAGGAAAAGAAAAAGTAGGAAAAGGAAAAAATAAATTATAAGTTAAAACATTGTGCAGGAGAGGTTAGAAGCCAGAAATGCACACACAAACACACACACACACACACACACACACTGGCAAACATTTGCACGGATAGCTGTATAACAACTGGAGTTTTCCCAACTCTAAATGTTTTTGAAGCAGCATATATAGTTTCATCTTGGGAAACACAGTTTACAGAAAATAGGCTACATATGTAACTGTTATTCTAATCTAAATACATAAATAAACTACTACTAATAATAATAATAGTAGATAATAAAATAATAATAGGATAGTGGGGACTATTGACATGAATGTGTGAATTCTGAAATAATAACACTCACCATATGACCTACCTATAAAATTCAAAGCAACAAATAACAACGTGTATAACATTATTAATAATATTTTGTATTATATGTCCTTGTTACTTCAAATTAAATGTCGTTGTGGACGGGGATGTTGTTAGGTCCACGCTTGCTTGTTTGCTTGCTTGTGAAATCGATCAGGAATTCTTCAACAAAAAAAATCTACAATTAAAGAATAAAAACAATGTAAAATTAAATTAACAAAGTTTATGGAAGAAACATAAATATTCCAAATACTTATGGTATTTTATACATCACACAATTTGATTGAAAAAAGTTTATTTCCTTATATTTTGATAGTGATAGTAACGTCACCAAACCGTCCAGCGCGCGAGGCTGACTGCAGCACTTCCTCGAGGCGGGTTGACTAGAGCGCGCTCTGCGGTGACGCGCACGGAGGGGAAGTGGAAAGGCGGAAGAAAGGACGTTGAATAAACTTGCCAACTTCTAGCTGACTGGCTAGAAATACAGTTAGATACGATGTTACAGACGAACTGGTTACTTATTTCCATACAGACTTAGATAGCTAACCCACCGCCCTGTCTACATTCAGTCACCGCTCTCTCTACTCGCCACACGACACGACCACGGGACTCCAGCAGTTTTCAAACAGACGTTGCACTTGCTGAGCCGACCCGAAGCCAACCAGCGTCACAAAGTTACATTTAGCTGTTGTTAAAGTGTTGGGATAACCACTCAATTGTCCCAACGTGACACAAAACCAACTCGCTTGCTTTTTCTCCTTGTGGGAAAAGTTGTCCGTGGTTGTTGGTGGTGGAGGAGCCGACGAGGCCTGCAGTCGAGGTGGCTGCATGTGTGAAGACTGTTGCTGGCGAGGAGTGACTCACACAGCGCTAGCTAAACACTCAGAAACATGTCGGCCCAGGCACAGATGCGAGCGATGCTGGACCAGCTCATGGGGACGGGGAGAGACGGTGAGAGGACCGCTGGCTGTGTTGAGATCGGTGTCTCGTCGGATAAGGACAGGAGTTTGTGTTGTTGCTAGCATTAGCCGGAATGCTAACCGAAATGCTAGACAGTGACTGTGAGGCATGCTTTGCAAACCAAGCTAGCTAACATGAGCATAGCCAGCCGGCTAGCTACCTGTTGTGTTCGAGTGTACATAGCAAGTTAAGTTGCTGCTAACATCTGCCACAAAAAAATAATAACATTTTAGCACTGTACTAGGTCATGATCAGTGTGCTGTTGTGTTCGTGGCTCTATTTATTGCCACCATAATTTCTCGTTGTGTCAGACTCTCCGAGCAGCTAACTTTTTGGATTTACTGGTAAGGTAACAGATGTGTGACTCATTGGTTGCAAGTCTGCACCTCAGTGACTTGGTAGGTATCGTGTTATGTGTTAGTCGGTGGGACTGCCTGACAAGTCATCATGTCTTTATGCTCTTGTGTTTTTCTTTTTTAAGGAGATACCATGCGGCAGAGAATCAAATTCACAGATGAACGAGTCTGCAAAAGTCACCTCCTAGATTCATGTCCTCATGATATTTTGTCTGGCACCGTGAGTATTATGTTTATGCACACTCTCAAACACACACAGAGCATTGCTATGTCATGCCAGAAAGTATTAGGACAGCTGTTGTCATTGGTATTGGGTCTACTCCAGCACACTGAACTAAAACTGACACAATGCCTTTATTTTTCTGGGCTGTGCACATTCATATTGTGTGAGCAGTGTTGAACACATCTGACCCCCATTGTTTGTATGCCCCCATAAGTGAAAAGGGAAGATAACTGCAGTCCAGGACTGACAATAAGAATAGTGTCAGCTATGGTTTAGGTCACAAGCAACAGTCAGAATTTGCCAGTAACTTTTAACTTTTCCAATTACTTACTGCCCCCTAAAACTGGGAGGCTGTATACATAAAAAGGGCCATCGTTCCAACACTTTATTAAAGCAGTCAGCACTTAAACCACAAAATCACTGTTCAATTTAAATTACGCTGGAGTACAACTGAACACAAAAAGGTGCTTCTGTCTCAGTGCGTCGTGACTGCAGTGTGTGTGTGTGTGTGTGTGTGTGTGNATAAAACCATATAGTATGGATACTGTAAAGAAGAAGCCTACAGGCAGTGTCAAAGACCTGGGCCTGCAGTGCTGTGACTCAAAGGATATTACATTTACAGTTGCAAATGTGATGCCATTTAAAAATGCTCCAAATCAGGATGACATTTTAAATTTTGGAATTACTGTAATGACAAATCTTACGATGAGGGAAATGATGAAGCATATGAACAGTGCATGGATGTCTTTATGATTTCTGCAGAGAATGGATCTGGGAGAGTGTATGAAAGTCCATGACTTGGCCCTCAGAGCAGACTACGAGATTGCCTCTAAAGAGCAGGAGTACTTCTTCGAACTTGATGTAAGTAGCACAGTACACACACACTTCCTAAAATCCCAGCTCCCCATCATTTATAGCTCTCAAGAAAGTAGCTGTTGTGATCTGTGATTGCACTGAGTAATAAAAATCTTAATATTATAAACTGAGTCCAAAGTGAGCACATGCCAAGTACCAATACCCACATAAAATGAGCTCTGATAAAAACTTAACTAGGGTCGCTAGCCAGTTGGCCACTGTGAAGCCCGTACTGTAATGATACGACTCTTGCTGTCTGTCATATCTGATAAAAGATACTGACATCAGGATGTGAACAGATCGATGACAAGCACCACTTGTAAAGTTGTGTTCAGCAACATCACAGTTCGGGGGACAGTCAAACATGTGCAAGTGCAGATTCATGTTAAACTAGTTTATAAAATAAACTGTGATTTTGCGGTTTCCCTCATTATCATCACAGTGCAGGGTAAAACGGTTGTGGCTGTGATAACATAGGTTGGTAAATCCTGTTTGGTGGTATTGTAAACCACTGTGCTGCGTTTTAAGAAGTCAGATTTATCACCTGGGTTATATTTTTTATTCTTCTCACCCAAACTTGTAGCAACACCAACGCAGCACCTTTTTTTGGTTGTTTTGTCTTGAGCTCACAGTTCTATTTTCAGTCTCAGTACCTGCTAATCCCAACAGTACATGTCTTGACTGAAACTGCACATCTTTATCTTAGCCCCTTTTACACTGCCAGATTTGCGGCGAGTGTTGGGCCGTTTTGCAGGCAAGCTGCGAGCTTTTAGACACACAGAGCCGGATTGGCGAGTTGATCGGAGGTGCCCAATTTTCCGCCGCAAAGGGGTAAACATATTTTGCCAGAACCTTTTTGGTTTAAAAAGAACGAGGCGCCCTTCCGCCATGGGAGGGGCTGTTGACGACTTGTGGGCGGAGCTGTTGATGACGCCACACGTGCGACCCACTGCTGGCGGACTAACAGGAAACAGCTGATAGCAGGAATTAGCGAGCAGCTAGTAGCAAGAGGGAAACGCAAACCTGACAGACACTGTAAAGATGAGCAACTGGGGAGACAAGAAATTGCGCGCCCTCCTTGCCCTCGCAAAGGAAGAGGCCATTAACCATCAGGTGACGGGAACCGTGAAGGACGGGCCAACTTATGAGAGAGTCACTGAAGGACTGACCAGCCGCGGCTTCCCTCCCACGTCACTGTTTATGTCACACGCTGAGCTGCACGTTTTGTTACTTGCTCACACCCCCATTGCCCCGAAAAAGGCGCATTCTGTATGAACAAAAGTAGACAGGCGGCATTTCGCTGCACTCCCCGATTTTGTTTTTATACTGCCAATGCTGAAAAAAGACTGATTGGGCTTTCCTGCAAATTTGCACAATTCCTATTTAAAAACGGCAGTTTATTGCCTGTTAATGTTTTGATCCAGCTTATTATTAATCAAACATTTCCATCCCTAAATCTTGTAGGCAACAGCACTCACAAAAGACTAGAGTCAAAATCTATGTTTTAATAGGGCAACACACGGCCAAACAAAATGACAAGACACGTTTCGGCCTAAGCCTTCTTCAGTATAATTTATTTTTTTTATTTTTTTTATACACTGAAGAAGGCTTAGGCCGAAACGCGTCTGTCATTGATTGGCCGTGTGTTGCCCTATTAAAACACAGATTTTGACTCTAGTCTTTTGTGAGTGCTGTTGCCTACTAGTTTCTTTGGAATCCCTCTGTAACTGCACCTATCACGATTGGAAATATTGGAGTTGTGCGTCCTCCTTCCTTCAGCATCCCTAAATCTTACAAATGGCTTTTCTGTAGTGTATAGTTATCCAGACTGACAAGGCTTCTTTCCTGGGAAACTAAGGATAACTGGTTGGAAGAGAGTGAATTAATTCAGACTGTGTAGAAGTGTCAATAAGATGATGACCATCCAGGAGAACGTAGGATGGTTGCCTTCTCCTACACTGTTCAACTGATGAGCTAGTGATTGCAGAAGATGGGCTGATGCGGTGACCCAGTTTTGAGTCACTTCCACCCAGTGCAGTCATTCACAGGACTGTTTAACAGAACAGCAGATCACACTTAAAGCAAAGCTGTCTTCCAGTGATGGAAACCCCTGTGGTGGGTGGATATCCATGCAAACACCTCCCCTGACTTCCCTGTGGTTCTTGCCTGAATAGCTGACTGTGAGAAGGGACTTAATGTTATGAAGCACGTCACATCAGACTAGTTTCTCTTACAGAGTTTATCTTCGCCCCAAACAGGAGTCTGAAGATCACTGGTGTCATATGTTTTACAGATTGTAGAGCTCTCTGTGGCAAATTAGTTGTATTTGGCTTATTAATTAAATTTGACTAGACCAGACTTGGGGTCTAACTTGTAAGTGATACATACTTGTGTCAGAGTTTTGTCTTAAGTGCTGCTGTTGAATTGTGAATGACTCCATAAGAAGTTGGAGGTCTAATTTTAAGGATGATGGAGGACAGGATTAAAGAATAAGAAGACATGGGTGTGTCTGAGGATGATTTTTAAGCTCCCAGCAGATGAACCGTGTTGGCACACATTAATAGCTGGCAACGACTGAGCATACATATTTAGTACTAGCAGTAAATGACACATTAAGAATTCTACAAAGTACTAATGAAATTTCCACAGCATTTGTTTGAGAAAGTTTGTTAAAAGCTGCATTCATATCAGATTTTTATTACTTTTTTTTTTCTTGAAAAGAGGTTTTAGGATGAACTTAATATGTTAATCATCCTTGTTCCACCCCAGTGTACATTCTAAGCACACAAAAACCCATTTATGTTAACACCTTCAGTGTTCTCTCACAGGCTGCTGAGCACCTTCAGTCTTTCATCGCTGACTGCGACCGCAGGACTGAGCTGGCCAAGAAGAGACTAGCCGAGACGCAGGATGAGATCAGCGCCGAAGTGGCTGCAAAGGTGAGAAACTCACTGTGGACATTGTTAGTGAGATTATCATCAGGTTTTTATGAAGGCTGTGCTCTTCCAGGGTATAATTAATCTCTTGGGAAAATTCACATCCACGCCATCTGGTTAACATGAATCTGTACGATCTGTACAAAGTGACATTTTTTACAGTTTAGAGCTCATTTTTTGTCTCTCTTTGCCTTCCCATTAATAAAAGGCTGAACGTGTCCACGAGCTGAACGAAGAGATCGGGAAGATGTTGGCCCGGGCGGAGCAGCTTGGGAGTGAGGGGAACGTAGATGAAGCCCAGCAACTGCTGGAAATGGTGGAGAAGACTCGGGGCTTAAAGAAAGAAGCAGAGGTCAGAGAGTGAATAATGGCTTGGTTGTTACTTGTTTATTTTGTTAGTATAGTTACTTAGTTTTACTTACAGGTCACCAACTACACCTGAAATATTAGTTTGAGACTGTGAAGTTGTATGGTTTATTTCATTTTCATTTTCTTTCCTCAAAATGGACGATGACAGAAATCAGTATTTTGATTTGATAAAGATTGCCTTGGTTTTTAATAGGTGTTGTATTTATTAATAAATCTGACACCCAAGTCTAGTCTTTATCATGTAGGCATGATGAAATGCTAATTAATATCTTTGATTTTCTTTTTTTTATGTCGTGCCTTTAATTTGTCTCACAGTCTCGTAATTTTTTGTCGTTGCAGGATGTGTACAGAAACTCGATGCCAGCATCCAGCTTTCAACAACAAAAACTAAGGGTGTGCGAGGTGTGCTCTGCCTACTTGGGTCTTCATGACAACGATCGTCGTCTAGCTGACCACTTTGGGGGCAAACTGCACCTCGGCTTCATTGAAATCCGCGAGAAGCTTGAAAAGCTTAGGGTAAGTGGTGTACTCTAACTAGCTTGTACAAAATGACTTTTAATTTGCATGTTTATTGTTCAGTAAGACGTAATGCCATGTTTTCCTTATCTGTATCTTACTGAACATAGAACAGAATCAGATGCTACTATTTTTCAGTTGGGTGTCATCTTTGTTTTATCCAGAAAGCGGTTATAGAGAAACAAGAAAGAATGCGAATGAGAAGACGAGAGGAACGGGAAAGAGAAGACGAAAGGGAGCGGCAGTGGGAGTTGGAGCGGGAACGGGAAAGAGAGCGGGAACGAGAACGGGAAAGAGAGCGAGAATGGGAGAGAGAAAGAGAAAGGGAAAGGGAGCGCAGAAGGTAAGAAACAGTCTTAATTACATAGTTACTGCACTCAAAGAAAAAGTTCAGTGTCATCTGCAAACTGTCTGATTTTATGTTTCTGTCATAGGTCGAGATCCAGAAGTGGAGATCGATATACAAGGTATTGCCTTTACCATAGTCACTTAATTAATTAATTTATTTATTTATTTTTATCAGACATATGATGGACTTAGAATTTCACAACATAGAAAGACTTACAGTACAAAATACTGCTTTAAACTGTTGCTCTGCTCTAAAACTTCTATTCAGGCATGAAACATTTACGTAAATTCCACACAAGACTGACATGTAAGGGTTTTGTAGCGAGCGTCCATTGTTAGGCTTGTTGTGGTTTTATTAAGAATACAGTCTTATATGAAGAACTTTTATCATTTTAGCATAAAAAGGGTGGTATACAAAGCCAGCTGTGATGCAGCATTGACATTGGGAAAGTTATGTTGTTTGAATACCCACTCTCAGAATGGTGATAAAGTAAACAGGAATAAGAAGTTCAGAGGTTGATACAGATCAGATTCTTGAGTTGTTACTGCTCACATTAAGATGTTTGAGAAGAAGCTGTTGAAGTAAAAACTGCAAACATGGATTTAGAAATGTTATGAGGCTGTTGGTAAGAGCCATACGAGTATCTTATCATATGATTATCTTAAAATAACGTACTCATCTAGTCAGTCTTAACTAAGTATTGTCTGTGGCAGGAGTGTTACTGGGGTTTCAATTACAAAAATGGTAACAGTGAAGAACCTCAGAGAAATAAACTTCTGGATTACCTTTTTGGAAAGTAAGACCACCCCCAGTTCTAGCATCATAAGAATGTTATATTAAATAAAATTGTTAATAAGAAGCAGGTCTAGGCGCTATATAAATGTGAAAGTATCAAAATGCTCAATCCACAAAGAAATGTCCATATTTTAGAAACCTTTTTCTTTAAATAAGCCATCAGGACTTCCATGAAGTTGTGATGTCATGTGCAGAGAGCGCAGATGTAGAATACCTGGAAACACTGACCAACCAGAGCAAAAGGGGGCTTTTTTTTTTTTAGAGGGGGGCTTCAGAGACAGCCGTTAAAACAGAGCGTTTCAAACAGAGCATGAATACAGGCATATTCAGGCAGACAGTATGAGAAAAATAATGTGTTTTTTGAACATTAAAGTATGTAAATATGTTTTAGTAGAATTTCAAAGTATGAACCTGAAAATGAGTATAATATGCGACCTTTAGTTGGGCTGTTGTCTACCAACTAAATTGATTATGACACAAGATGCTTTAGGGTGCTTCAGTATAAAACCTTTATAGCTTATAGCAGTGCAGTAATTTCCCTTAAACCTAAATGTATGTTTCTGTCCATAAAATTACTTTTCTAGGGATGGAGGCACTTCATCCTCCCATCGTTCAAGACGCCACCGCTCCTCTCGTTCCAGAGAAGAAGGCGGAGATCGGGATCGGGAGAGAGAGAGGAAACATCGACACAAAGACAGGCATCGCTCACGCTCCCACTCTCACAGGCGCAAAAGAAAGAGGTGTGGCTTTTATCCATCACTGAAATGTACACAAAGTATCATCAGGATAGGATGAGTGGTCTGAGAGTGGGCCCCCTGAACAATCATTAAACTCAGCTACATACAACTCACATTATGTAACAGTGACCAGTACAGCAACCAGTACGCATCAGCTGCTATGTTCACAAAATATGAACCAAGTGAAATCTAGCCAAAGTCAATAAACTGATGAATTTGGTAACAACATCATCGGTCTCGCTTGTTTTAATGTTTTGCATTTTTACTGTGAAGCATTTTAAGCTACATCTCTGGTATGAAAAGTGCTCCATAAATAAAGTTGATTAGTAGTAGTAGTAGTAGTAGTAGTAGTAGTAGTAGTAGTAGCATTATTATATGTGCGCTCAGCGGTGTCCTGTTAGAAAATTCGATTTTTGGTCATTTATTAGTAAAATAAACAAAGACATAATTGACAGATTATTCAGTAATAATCAAAATAATCATGTTCAGCTCTAGATTAATTTATAAATTAATCTAGAGCTGAATACTACTGTAGCTTTAACCCAGCAGCCACAACTACCATCCAAGAATTAGAAATATAATTTTAGAATGTTTTACAATGTAGTTGATTATGGACATGGTCACAAACTCCTTATTTTGTTGCACTAATAATCTATCCAGTTTTGATACTATGAAATTGAAGTTTCACTGGTTACATCCCTGCATGTGGACAATAACAAGTGTCAAACTCAAATCAAGCACATCAAGTCCTCAGCTTTGTGCTTGAAACGTAGTTGTCATGACGATGATCAATCTGATTGTTTTTCCTCAGGTCCTCTAGAGACAGATCATCTCACACCCGTGACAAAGAGCCCTCGCCATCCCAGGAGAGGTGTGGAGAGGGATGGCGCGAGGACAAGGCGGAGTGCGGAGACTGGGAGGACAAGGAGAGGTCTCCCTCTTCAAACACAGCCAAGGGAAGGGAACGAGAGAGATCCCTGTCGTATGAGCGGGACAGACGCTCCAGCTCTGAGGAACGAGAGTCTGGGGAGATATGAACAGGAGTGGACACCTCCCAAAGTCTTTGATTTGGATATATTAATTAGAGAAAGGAGCATGGAGAGATGAGTGTGCTGGTGCGAATGTGTGTGTGTCGGCTTTGTATGTTTGTCCATGTTAGAAGTGGGAGATGTACATTAGCAGGGGATGGATGCTGGAAACTTAAGGTGGGGATGAGGGAACAACTTCTGTGGTGGCGGTCAAGCAAAACATGCAAAACCAACTTTTATAAGACTCTGAATTGTGATGCTAGTCTGACCTGGAAGCAGTACAGTCATTTTTTATGTCATCTTGTCGATCTTATGTACAGTTATTTTGACAGTGATGAGTGAGTGAAGAGACAGCAGCCCTACTTTGAGTCTGTTTGTATTTTACTCACATGAAGTGCTTTTATTTTTTTATTATTAGTTGGACCTTCTGTGTTGATACTGTTCTTCCTGTTCCATTAGGAATCCATCAGTTTCAGCAGTTACAGATTCATTTACATGGGTTGGGCTCATTAATGTGGCATCCCTCGCAGTAATGTTTGAAATGAGCTGTGAATGACTGAAGGCACTTCTGATGTTTGTGTTTTATTTGCTGCCTTCAAGCCATAACAATCTGATTAGGGAAATCCGATACACATCCCGGAGCCTGCCTTTGATTCAGGATGCAGTGATGAAGCTCATACTTTGAAAATAAACTCACTTGTCCCCCTGAAAGAAGTCATCCAAATATTTTCACTCAGTTCCTGACATGCAGATGCATACAGATGATGTGCATCTTTACATACTGACACGTAAAGGCCCAGGGACTTGTGTCCTGTTTGCTGTGATATGACCTGGATGTACTGGGGGAATGTACTTTGCTGTGCCACCATAAAGTGAATAAAATTTTCTGCTTCTATTCAAATACAATGTGTTCATAGAGATTTCTCTCCTAATTTAAGCTCCTGTTTATAATTTGGAGAAATTGTTTATTGTGTATTATTTGTGACACAACCAAAGGGATGTGGTTGGAGAGCATATGCTGTAGCCAGAGAACCAGTTCTCCCCTTATTTTATCTTTACTCAGGTCCATAAAGGGTCCAACACAAAAAAAAACATTTTTTAAAGGTTCAGTTTGTGCGTTCTTTAAAACCTTTTTGATCCCATTATTTAACACGGGTACAAAAATATACTTAAATATATACTGAAATGGTTTGTGTGAAAAATAATCCAGATAAGACTCAATTGAGCTCACTGTAGGATCAAAGTTCGGGACGATTTGTTCACCTACCAGGGTACTGGTGGAAGAAAGATTCAGATCTTTTATTTAAGTCAAAGTAGCAATACCACGGAGTATAAATACTTTATGAGCAAAAGTCCTGCGTTCAAGACTTTAAAATACTAACATATTAGTACTCATGCAGAATGACCTGTTTAATATTTTTTTATTACACTATTGGATTAAAATTATTGATGCTAAAGGAGGAGATAAGTTTAATTCCTTTATGTACTGATGTATGGCTTAATTCATAAACATACACCATAATGCATAGTTGATTATATTTTGCATTAATAATATTAGATTTTGCAATAATAATAATGAATCTGCAAAGTAGCTAATAACTAAAGCTGTCCAAAAAATGCAGTGAATTGAAAGTGCAATACTTGCCTCCAAAATGTAGTGGAGTGTAAGTATAAAATTACATTAAATTAAAAATGTACAGTTCAAAGTACCTAAAAACTGTACATAAGTACAGTTGCTGCTGTGACTGCTTTGTAGCTGAATATTCCCTGTCGAGAGAAAAACCAGCTGCATTCAAATCCTGAGGTAATTTGACATCATTTATATATATCATCAGGAGTACAGTCTACCTGTGATCCATCATTAGGAGTGAGCTGCAGAACACCCAGCGGCCTGTAGGTGGCAGAAAACAACCATCTACCTATGGGAAACGTCATGACGTCAACTGGCGAAAGTATCATGACGTCAGACGCACGTTCGAAAAAGAAGCGCGAGTGAACAGCAGACCCCTGAAATGACCTGAAGCCGGATTTATTTAGGAAATTTATGGACTTTTGGACTGTTTAAAGGGTTAATATATCAATATGTCGGTGTTGAAGCCGTTTAGTAAGCTGCCTGGTTTGAAGACAGCGAACATCTTGGTGAGTCTGAGTTTCGTTCAAGCTGTAATGTTAACTGTTGACAGCTACAGAGACAAACCGCCGTGTTTTAGGGTCTGTCGCGTCGACTCCTTGAAAACAAAGCAGGGGATAGGAAGGTGAGACTGTTTTAGCTGCTCTCAGGATGAGCTAACAGGAGAATTAAAGTGTTTTAAAGAGAGGTAAGCTAGCTCAGTTGTCAGAGAGGACTTGTCCCTATTGTAATGGTCATTTACTGTTGCTGGTTGTCTGTTCTGGATAGACACTTTGCTCCCCAGACCCTCTTTCATCTAAACAAAGCACATATCTAATACTTGTAATCCTATCTGACTTAGGTATACACTCAAGTTTAAAACACTTTATTTCACATGAAGCTCGCCGTGACATAGCACCTCAAATGTAATAAACACATCAAAACAAAACCATTCAAACTTGTGCTCAATTAAAGGTATGGAAGTATTACACTAATTGCACTTAAAAACTAAATAATACATTTTTAAGAGTTGTGTACTCCAGAGCATTAAATTACTGATTTGTTAATGTATGTGCAACATTTTAATGTTGTACCTGATCTGAGTGACATTTAGCAACTTTCCTGTTTTAATACACCTGTATTTATTGAATGTGTATGCTGTCAGATAAGTCAAAAATAATTTCTCACTGAAATATAGTGACGTAGAAGAATGTTGCACACAGTGTAATAAAGGACCAGCATCTACCTGAGTACATTCAGGCTGCTGTGTTACTTTTCACCACATGTTCAAGTAAACATTAGAAAAATTGATACTGATTTCATAGTCTATTTTACTTATATTTATTCTTATTTATATGTATTTATTGTGGATAGTGTCGTCTGTGTTGTGTGTTTTTATGCCTCTGTCAAAGACAAATTTCCATTTTATGTAAAGTTTGATGGACATTAAAGAAGTCTAAGTCTACAACATTATGTCACAATATTTTTGTTTGACAGCACGGTCTCGATACACTGCACCAAGTATAGATTTTTTTTTTATTATAGAATATTTATATTACAAACGCAAATTAAATTGTTGTTAGTCTACAAGACTGATAAAATCAATGTATTTTTCAGTCCACTAGAAACAATCTGCTGCAATAAAAATGATTTGCTGTGAGACGAAAAGGCTGAAAATTGTATCTAATAAGATGAAACAGATGCTGAAAGAGTTTTGAATTGGAATACATCACAACTTATGTTATCACAATTCTCAGCATATCGCAACACGTTTAAAATCACAGTAATATTGTGACAATATTGTATTGTGGGGCGCCTGGTGATGCCCACCCCTGACATTAAGCCATATGTTTAAATGCATCTTGAAGTTAAGAGTATTCATTTGTGCTTCTTTTTGTTTTCTTTTTAAATGTTAGTGTGTTGTAGTGCTGAGTGTTACCATCCAATTTTGTGCTGACTCAGAGTGTTTTTCCTCCAGCTGGTGGAGAGCGAGGAGCAGTTTCAGCAGAGTTTAGCAGACGCTCTAGTGGAGGAGACTGCTGTCACTGTGAATGTGTGAGTACTGCTTCGTCCTTAGTAACTGCTGAGGTCAGCTTTCTGTTACAAGAAATGGTCGTTAAACACACAACTGGAAACACCATCTGCTATTCTGGTATTGGAACTGGACTTGTATGGTATTTATTTGGTATATGTTAAAACACTGCAACTGAACCAGTTTATTTACTAATACTTGAGGGTTGAGCTTCAAACTGTTAAGCTGTGTTCATTGTATATGAGAGATATTGTAATTACCAGTTATGGATAGGAAAATAATGTTGTCATCAGATCATTATTACAACTGGAGCATTCAGATTTTTCTGAAAGCTCCGATATCCAACGTGGCACTAAATAATAGGGCTTGATAATACATAGTGTCATATTGCCAATGAATACATAGTATTTTTAACCCTCATACGACGGTATTTAAGTTGTCTGATGACATGAACACATGCAAGTTGTAAACATGGGAATCTTTTCCATTTGTACCACCCATCCTGTGTGACATGAACAGAGAATGACCACCCCTGTTTGCTACATATCAGTGACAGTGACCATAATCAGCCTATTGGTACCCATCAGGAGACTAGCAAAGAGTCTGCCTCTGCCCATGAAGAATGATGAGAGCCGTCCAAGGATAGACCTGGTGGTGTTTATCATCAACCTGGCCTCAGAGCTCAGGTAACTTTCAAATCCTCACATATTTTTATTTTAATCTCCTCACCTGAACACACAGGTAAAATATCTACCCTTGTAGATTTAGTTTGCCTGAACGAAACTCAATTAATCCCATTTGCATGTTGTCCTTAAACAAGTTTCTCAGTAAGAGATGTATTTTTTACACCAAAACCTATGTTTTTCTCTTAAACTACACATATCAGTGTCAAACTGAAGCCCATCTTTTATTTGATTAATAGAGAAAATTGGAACTCAGTAGCATGACATCACTGTTCTGTTAAATAGGACCATCCAGCTGTGTCTATTTTTGTATTTTACATAGTGTAAGTAGTGTGTTCTCCAAATGTTAATTACAAAATTAATTACAGAAATTAATATTAATTAATTGTAACTGTGACATGTATTATTTTGTTTTGTCACAGTTTCCAGTCAGCAGAAGCTTCCCTGAAATATTTAGACCCTGGATATTTCCTTGGAAAAGTCTGCTTCATGGTCACTAATGGTATGCTTAAGTTCTTAAATTATTTGTTTGCTGCCTGCAGCGTCTTGAATCACGTGAAGGAGCAGAGGGGATGAAATGGAGCATCAGTTCCCTAAGATGGATATTTTTTCACTATTTATATATTGTACCTCATCTCTCCCTATACTGTTGGAAATTGACCAATTTTTAGCTGAGCCTTTGTGTGTGTGTGTGTGTGTGTGTGTGTGTGTGTGTGTCACCTGCTGCCCTCTTGTGAATCTGTCTCTTTTAGCTCGTAATGCTTCAGTCCCCACAGAGCACATGGACGCTGTCAGAAAACTGGCTGCATCCTTGCACTGCCCCTTGCTGTTTGCAGAGGATCAGGTTTGTATCAACTTTTGTCACAAACATTGTAGATGACTTAAAGTTCAGAGACATATGTATGTGTAACATTAGGGCAAGACATAGAGTGTTGCTATTGATGGCTAAAGTGGAAACACGGCATCGGCAGGTCTTGAAAAGTCGTAAAAAATGTTGGCTTTGGTTTCCTCAACAAAAAGGCCTTAAAAAGTATCAAGAAGTGGTAAATTTGATTTACAAATATCTTTAATATTTTCTCTTGTTTGCCATGGGCAGTAATATTATGTATTACAGCTGCAACTAAGGATTATTTTCATTATAGATTCATCTGTAGATTATTTTCTCAATTAATCATTTTTTCAAGATTCAAGACTTTTATTTGTCCCGCAGCTGCAATAAAAAACAGCAAGGGCTAGACACACAAGATGAAAACCACACGTACACAACCACAAATAATAAATTAGAATTACTGCCTCGCAGTTGTAGCCATGACAGTTGATAGTGCTTCAATTATGGATGTGTCTGCAAAGGAGCTACATATTCTAAAACATGGATGCTTCACACATCCTCAACTCGACACCACAGAAGATCTGTACAATCAGCACAGTTTCAAGAGGGACACCCAAGATTAGTGTCACCAATTAAGTATCTGACAAAAGGTCTCCCCTTCTGTTCCTGAGATATGGTGTTGAATAATGACCAGATGTCACAGTGAAGCTGACCTTTGACCTTTTGGATATAAAATGTCATTACGTCATCATTTTGTTCTAGTAGACATTTGTGTGAAATTTCGTCATAATTAGTTATGGGGGGAAAAAAACATGTTTTGTGAGGTCCCAGCGACCTTGACCTTTGAATACCAAAATGTAGATAGTTTGTCATTGAGTCCAAGTCGACAGTTGTGCTAAATTTGAAGAAATTCCCTCAAGGCCTTCCTGAGGTATCGTGTTCATGAGAATGGGATGGGTGGACGGACAGACAGGTAACTCGAAAAACATCATGCCTCTGGTCACAACTGTCGCCGGCAATATTTTCCCTAAAGTGCAGATCAGCAGAAGCGGTTAGTGAGGGGCTCTAACCATCTGTGGACTGAGGATTTCAAATAGTATTACTTGTGCTAGAATTGGATACCATACAAATATATTGTAACTTATAAGCATGTTTCATGAACAGTTCTTTCGCCTGATCTGTAAAGAACACAGCAGGTCTTTTTACAGAGGACGTTTTGACATGTTACAGGAGGACAACAGGTCTTAGTATTGTTCATGCTTTAGGGGACAGCTGAATAAAGTAGAAATTGTTTATGTTATTAGTAACACCTCTGCTTTTCTTCTATTATGTCAAGTCAAAAGT
The DNA here is from genome assembly GCF_006386435.1 of Epinephelus moara. Lineage (NCBI taxonomy): Eukaryota > Metazoa > Chordata > Actinopteri > Perciformes > Serranidae > Epinephelus > Epinephelus moara. Next base: position 39,029,557 of record NC_065510.1, read on the forward strand.
TCTGTCAGCAGCAAATGTGCACACTAAACTCTGTTCACTTTTTGACAGTTTGACATGAAGCAGAGTATTTTTATCAACGCAGTCATCTTTTTCAATATTAACTTTTAACAGTCATCTAATGGACAGGCTGGTAGTTTTACTGAATGTTCATTTTTTGTGTGCAATTCATCAATTAAAGACTCTGCACGTACACAATACACCCGCACAGGTGAGTTTTTTGTATTTTAGCTAATAAGATCTCTTCTCTTGAATGCGAGTGTTTACAGGCTGTACTGTATTTACAAATCCTTCACTGACATGATGGAATTTACAGTATGGCTCTAATTATCTTCACCAAAAACAGGTCTGATCAGTTAGATTGAAAATACCTGTGTGGGTGTGCAGGGCCCTGAGACTACACCATGCTCTGGCATCATGTAGAAAATAGTAAGAATTTGTCAAATATCTTCTTTTGTCAAAGCAGCAGTCTAAAACCCTTTGATATATCCTATACACGAAAGATAAACATTAGAGAAGCTGACTCAGCACATTTTTTGGCATTTTTATGCCTCCACGCTGGCAACAGCTGCAGCCGGAGGCATTATGTTTTTGGGTTGTCCATACGTACATCCCATTCTTTTGAACAGGATATTTCAAGAAGGCTTTGAGGGAATTTCTTCAAATTTGGCACAAACGTCCACTCAGACTTGACACTTGACACTGAACTGATTAGAATTTTTGTGGTTAAAGGTCACTGTGATTTCACAAAACATGTTTTTGGACATAACTCAAGAATTGATGCGATAATTATCACAAATTTCACACAAATGTCTAACAGGATAAAACAATGAAGTGATGACCTATTTTATCCCAAAGGTCAACTTCACTGTGATATCATAATGTTCTGCAAAAACACTTTTTCTGGTCATTATTTAGTATCAAATCTCAGGAAGAGAAGAAGGGACGTTTAGTCAGGTACTTACTTGGTGACACTCACCTTGGTGGAGGCATTCAGCTGCGAGGCAGTAATTCTAGTTTTATTATTTGTGTTTGTGTACTTGTGGTTTTTATCTTGTGTGTCTAGCCCTTGCTGTGTTTTATTGCTACTGTGTGTCACGACCTGGCTCTAAAGCCGAGACAAAAAGGCAAGGGAACGCAGGATAAATGCCAATAATAATTAATTTATTTAAACAAAAGTTAAATCATTTAACATAAGTTGAAGCAATGGGGTGTGGATGTCAGTGAAATCAGTAGTGAAGGTGTGTGCATGCATGGGTGGAAGGTGTAGTGAGTTGAGAGTGTTGGATGCCTGAAAAGAAAACCAATGAATCAGCAACAAAGGATGATGGCAAGAGAGAGACTGCCAGCCAGGCCAGGCAGCAATATAGAATGTGGAAGCACCGGGCCCAGGTGATTCCAACTACCATGATGACCCCGCCCACATACCTGCAACTGACAGAGAGGGAAAAAGATAAACAGAAGCAAAACAACATAAGACAGACCAGGGGCCGTCACACCCCCCTCCATAAGAACGGGGTCCTGAAGGGTAACAAAATACCATAATACCTAACCCAAATGGAAAAATAACCCCACAACAATTTATCATTTACCTCTAAAAAATCACTGGGCTAACAACCCCCGAAAAAAAACTATATACACCACCGACCATATTCTCACGAACACCGACCATCAGATGTGGAACTGGCCTGCTCCGACGGTCCAACATCCCCTGCCCCAAGCTCCCACCCCCGCAACCGGTGCACCTGGGAAGCAATTTAAGAGGTGTGAGAAGGCAAGAGGAGAACCAAGGAGAGGCACAAAAGGTCACACAGGTCAGCTAATACATTTCAGTTATTAAACTTGGGGAGTCCTGGATAACGCGTCCCCTACCACGTTGTCAGACCCCTTCACATAGCGGATGTCAAGGCAGTATGACTGTAAAAACAGCGACCACCTGATTAGTCTTTGATTTGGACATTGCAGTGAATTAAGAAAAGTGAGAGGGTTGTGGTCAGTGAAAACGACAAGAGGGGTACTGCTGCCACCAACATAAACATCAAAGTGTTTCAATGCCAAGATTAAAGCCAATGCTTCCTTCTCAATAACTGAATAATTAAGTTGATGGGGATTCAACTTTTTTGAAAAGAAGCTGACTGGTTTGTCAATGCCAAGCTCATCCACTTGCATGAGGATGGCACCTTCACCTACATGGCTGGCATCCACATACAGCTTGAATGATCTATCAAAACACGGGGCAGCTAAGACAGAGGCGGAACAAAGGAGTGTTTTGACTTGCTCAAATGACTTTTGGCAGACTGGGGACCAGACAAATGCTGTCTTCCCTCTCAATAAATCAGTGAGCGGTGCCACAACTGTTGAAAAGTTCCAACAAAAACTCCTATAATAACTGACAAGGCCAAGAAAACGCATCAACTCTTTCTTTGTTGTTGGTACTGGATAGTGCTGGACAGCCTGCACTTTGGCACCTATGAGACGCACCTGGCCCTGCCCCACCACCCAGCCGAGGTAGGTCACGGTCGCCCTTGCAAACTGAAATGAACAGCTCCTGGACACGTTCCAGGTGAGACTCCCAAGTGTCAGAATACACAACCACGTCATCTAAGTATAATGTGCACCCCTGCATGTCCACGAGGACGCGGTTAATAAGACGCTGGAATGTGGCCGGCGCACTCCAAAGCCCAAATGGCATCACAGTATTGGAATAGAGACCAGTCGGTGTTATAAAGGCGGCTATTTCACGCACTCGCTGGGATAAGGGGACCTGCTAATATCCTTTTAGGAGGTCCAATATACTGACAAACTTCGCCGCGCCCACCTGGTCGATACAGTCATCATTCTGAGGAGAGGAAAGGAATCAGGCTTCATGACATTATTGACTTTCCGAAAGTCAGAACAAAAGTGTGGTGTGTTATCTGACTTTGAAACAAGCAAGCATGGAGACGACCAGCTGGAAGAACAGGGCCCCGCAGTCCCATTTTCCAGCATATATTCTACCTCTGCATCCAAAAACTTTAGTTTCTCTACATTTACACAATAAAATCTCTGTTTAATTGGCCTGGCATCACCAACGTCAATATCGTGCTCAGTTAAATGGGTGCCACTTGACGTATCACAAAACAAAGACAGGAAACTCTGAATCAACTCCACCCTGTGTGACTCAAAAACCAAAGGTCTTGAATCTTGAAAAAATGATTAATTGAGGAAAAAAAATCTACAGATTAATCAATTTAACTGGTTGTGGAGTCATATAACTACAAGGCAGTAATTCAAATTTGCTACAAAAATTACTGAAACTATTATAGGATTATCAAAATAGTTGTTGATTAATTTATCATGAAATGATATGTATGATCATGGAACTGGTTAAAGGGTATTAAAATTATGTGACATTGGAAAGGTCATTAATTGAACTTGGTGAACCCTGCAGAAACCCTGAGGAAAATATTTGTGCATGTAGATTTGCAGCCGAATGTGTCTCTGTGCTGCTGTTGACAATAAACCACCAGGTGTCTCTATAGCGTGTCTTTCTGTTTCTTTAAAAGCAGTCTTGTGATGTTCTTTCCCCCCAGACACTAGACGGTGTGACCAATGCTGCAGACAGGCTGCTGACCATCCTGAAGGTGGCAGCCGGCCTTGTTCCCATGGCTACCGCTCTCTACCTGTCCAACCTGACTCGCTGCACCGTGCCCCCAGACATCGACCAGCCAAGCTTCGATTAGTTCCTGTGGACCTTTTCTCATCCAGTCTAACTTTTTCATGCATATATATATTTGTAGTCGTCCATTGTGACTGGACTCTTAAAACTGATAACACATTAGCATGTTATTTCCTCCATTCATTTGACATTACATTTTTCTGCTTTGGTTTTGAGCTGCTGTAGTTTGTGTCTTCTCTCTGCAGTAATGGTTTTTATTTTCCCTAAAGTGCAGATCAGCAGAAGCGGTTAGTGAGGGGCTCTAACCATCTGTGGACTGAGGATTTCAAATACTATTACTTGTGCTAGAACTGGATGCCATACAAATATATTGTAACTTATAAACACGTTTCATGAACAGTTCTTTCGCCTGATCTGTAAAGAACACAGCAGGTCTTTTTACAGAGGACGTTTTGACATGTTACAGGAGGACAACAGGTCTTAGTATTGTTCATGCTTTAGGGGACAGCTGAATAAAGTAGAAATTGTTTATGTTATTAGTAACACCTCTGCTTTTCTTCTATTATGTCAAGTCAAAAGTTCTGTCAGCAGCAAATGTGCACACTAAACTCTGTTCACTTTTTGACAGTTTGACATGAAGCAGAGTATTTTTATCAACGCAGTCATCTTTTTCAATATTAACTTTTAACAGTCATCTAATGGACAGGCTGGTAGTTTTACTGAATGTTCATTTTTTGTGTGCAATTCATCAATTAAAGACTCTGCACGTACACAATACACCAGCACAGGTGAGTTTTTTGTATTTTAGCTAATAAGATCTCTTCTCTTGAATGCGAGTGTTTACAGGCTGTACTGTATTTACAAATCCTTCACTGACATGATGGAATTTACAGTATGGCTCTAATTATCTTCACCAAAAACAGGTCAGATTGAAAATACCTGTGTGGGTGTGCAGGGCCCTGAAACTACACCATGCTATGGCATCATAAGTATCAGTCTGCTGGCTGTATATCAGGGCCAATAAAAACATGCTGCTGCACAGCTTCATTCAAAGCTGCAAATTATTTCTGTATTGTACAGTGTTTGTAATTATACAGAACAGTATGCTTTCTGTTTTTATACTGTGTAGCATGTGTGTACTTACATGTTTTCATGGTTCACTGACATTTGAATTATCTATTGGATGCTTTTACAGTAAAACTGGGAGTGTCAGTACTGGCAATTCAAGATGTCTACAATTAATAAAAGCAAGACTGATCATCTGTCTTGGTTATACTGGAATCCTGAATTGAAGAAAATTTTATTTATGGATTTTTAAATATATAATGTACTCTTGGGTGAATTCATGGATGTGAGAAAACATTCTACAGGCTGCTTCTGATCCAGCTGTAGTTTATTGTCATGTACATTAAAAAGTACTGTGTACATTCAGTGTAATTAAATATTTTATGCCTTGGCTCTCTCTCAGCATTTAAAACCTATAACTAATACAATAAATAAAATACATACTCTGAGAATGAAACAATAGCAACATATAATAGCAGCATATAATAAACATAATTAAGAAATAATCCACAGCATCCGCAGTCTTTAGGTGCTCCTATCCAGTAGTCTGACCACATGGGGGTAGAAGTATGTCTGAGGCAGGAGGGCCGAGCTCTGATGCTCTGCAGATGCTTCCGTGAGGGAAGATAAAGAGGAAGGGCTGTGTGCTGGATAACTAGTGTCCAATGAAAACACTAAATTTTGTTTAATATAAATAATTTGGTCCCATGTAATGAGACTTCACATCAACGGTAGTGAGGGTTGTTTATGTGGAATTTTTCATGCATTTACCATATTGTAATGTACAAGAATATCTTGTTAAAATAGTAATGATGATGATGATCCCATACCATCCCTTAGACCGACCCATTTAAAAGAAACATAATGTCCTGTTTTTCACAGATTAGACCTCGGTCATCTGTCCTGTTGAACATCCGCGAATGTTTTGACCTCTGTTCTGTCAACAGTTGGTCTGATCTCGGAGTGTGATCAGAAGCAATGTGCCTGGTGTCACGTCTGCATGCATGCACCAATGCATTCGCACACAAACACAAATGCTATTAATAGTTGGGTTATCAAGGCAATTATGCATCATACAGCCAAACATTGTTATGGTATCAAGTCAGAAACTGGAAGGAGTCCATGGGATGTAAAGGTCAATGATAACTCAAATACCAACACTTTCACTACACATACACAGTAAGTCATCATAAATGCACTGAACAGAAGTTTAAACACAACACTTTTGTTTTTGTCGCATTTTTCACAGGTTTGAGATAGATTTATTGACTTTTAAGACTTTCTATGTACTCAAAATACTTTTTTCCCTCAAATTTTGGTCTCAGATTTGTTAAAAATCCAAGTCAGTGAGCACCTCTCCTTTTCCAAGATTATCTGTGTGAAGTTTCTGGATATTGGCAGGTACTGAAACACACTGTCTTACAAGCTGATCCAAACATGCTCAATGGGTGACATGTCTGGTGATAATGCAGACCACGCAACAAGTGGGATGTTTTCAGCTTTCAAGAATTGTGCACAGATCCTTGCAACATGGAGTAGCTTATCGTGCTGCAACATGAGGTGATGGCGGCAGATGAATGGCACAGGTCTCAGCAGGTCTCAGGATCACGTCACAGTTTCTCTGTGCATTCAAAGTGCCATCAATGAAATGCACCTGCGTTTGCCAGTCCATAACCCCACCACCACCATTCAGCACCCTGTTAGCAACATTGGTAATAGTAAACCACTCACACACACAAGGCCATACACACCATCTACCCGGTACAGTGTAAACTGGGATTCATCTGTAAAGAGAACACTTATCCAAAGTGCCAGACGCCATTAAAAGGTGAGCAGTTGCGCACTCAAGTCCATTATGACAACAAACTGCTGCAAACCTATTATTGCATCAGCTGTTTGGATGGCTGCCCTCAGATGATCTTGCAGGTGAAGACACTGGACATGGACGTCTTGAGCTGGGGTGGTTACATATGGTCTCCAGCTGTGAGGATGGTTTGATGTACTGCCAGAAATGACATGGGGGCATTTTATGGTAGTGAAATTAACATTCAGTTCACAGGAAACAGCTCTGGTGGACATTCCTGCAGTCAGCATGCCAATGGCACACTCCCTCAAAACTTGCAACATCTGTGGCATTGTGATGTGTGATCCTGCACATATTAGAGTGGCCTTTTATTGTGACCAGCACAAGGCACACCTGTTTAGTAACACCTGTTTAATCAGCATCTTTATCCTATGAGGTGGATGGATTATCTTGGAAAAGGAGAGGTGCTCACTGACTCTGAATATAAAAAAGTTGCTTCCCGGATTTGAGAGGAATATATCTGTTGTGTGCATGAAAAGTCTTAAATCTTTAACTTTCACCTGTAAAAAATGGGAGCAAAAACAAAGGCGCTGCATTTAAGTTTTGCTCAGTGTAGCAATACTCGATCAGACGACCAAAAGAAAAGTTGTCATTCTGCAGGAATTTGTTCATAAACTAAAAAATTGCACAAATATGAGGGTGCCCGAACAAGGCATGCATGTCCAAACTAATTGATGAGTTGTCAGGGTAATTCAATACAAAACAAAAATGCCAACCTCATGGTGCTAAAGAAGAAGTTTGGACATCACCAAAGTATTCATCCTCTGGGGTTTGTCATGGCAATTCATCCAACAGATACTTCAGTCTGGTACAAAGTGGTGGACTGACAGTCCAACATTTCCATCCATACAGGCCATGCTGCTAGCTTTCCTCTCTTAAGTGTCATCATAATGGAATATCTCTCTATATATCTGTAAATTGTGATGGGTAATTTTTGCCATTGTCTGACATTTTATAGACCAAACGTTCATGTTGAAAAATGACTCGATGACATGAGGTCAGTTCGCAGCCTTCAGCGGGTATTTATTGTAAACACAGCTTACAACTTCACACACCACAACAATTAGGCAGCAGTTCACCAAACATTTTTATACTCCTCAGACAAACATAATACCTAACTTTCCGTGTGTGTGTATGGTGTGTGTGATTTCCTGCCGTTTCCAGCACTTGCGTTGTTTTACCTTAATACTTGGCGTTCTGCCACAGCTCGCTCTGCCCAATATCACACAATGTTTACTATAGATAACTTTGCCTTTATCACATTGCCCCATCCAAGGTTGTTCAAACTATGCAAACATGATTTGCTTAATAACTGTCTAACATTTCTTGGCCTTCTCGCCCCCACATTCAATTGTTTAATTGTCAAATTATCTTTTGTTGTTGTAGCCCAAATCATGTGTAACTTTAGCCTTTGTAGCCTGGTTCTGTCCAATTCAGGCTCATTATCTCGCCTTCAATAGTCAAAGGGTTTCCACATAAACCTGAGTGGTGATGAGATGCAAGGCTGTAGCCAGCACTGGGGGAGAACCACTCCCAGGATTGGAGATGTGTGCCCCCAAGTATTCTGTGACAAGAGGTTGCAAGTAGGCACTGCTTTGTTTTCAGGGTTTACAAGTATAGATTAACCTCACAGTGAATGGACTGTAATATCAACAAAATAATGAGAGGTTTAATTAATGGTCCAGTGTGTAGGATTTGGGGGGGATACATTGGTAGAAATGGAATAAAATAATTATGTTTTCTTTAGTGTATAATCACCTGAAAAACAGAATCGTTAAGTTTCCATCACCTTAGAACAGAGCTGTTTATATTGACATAGGGAGCGGGTCCTCATTTTTTAAATGTTAAATATTTTAAATGTGTTTTAAATTGCTTTATACAGTATTTTTACTGGTTAAGATCACCTGGTCTATTTGTTTTGGAGAGAAGGAGACCTCTGTGGATAATTTGGCAAAAGAAAAAAAAAAGAGAGCACAAATTAAAGGGGAACTAAGCCCAGTTTCAAAATGCATACATACTGATTTCATGGTCTAGGGAGAACAACTCTCTCTTACTGTGCGTTCACACCAAACGCGATGGACGCGATGAACGCCACAAGTTTCCATTCAAAATCAATGTAAATGACGCGATGACACGCGATGTCGCTTCGGGCGACGCGTTTCAGGCGATAAGAGCGACGCGATGAAGCAATGACGCGTCCATCGCCTCATCGCTTCATCGCGTGTGTCGCTTGAAGTTGAAAAATTTGAACTTTTCAAGCGACATCGCGTGACGCTGTGCCGCGACATCCAATTAGCGTTGATATCTTAGCACCTGTTACATTGAGTTTGTAGGCGCTCCGCAACTGGGATGGAGCGCCTGTAGTTGGTGTCCAGGCGGGAGATCCTCGCACCGATACGGGCCAACAAGTCCTCAAACTGGGCCAGCGTCAGCCTGAAGTACCGCTGGAAACGACCGTCATCCAGACACAGCTCTTGCAGGAGGTGATGATATTCACCCAGCTGTGTGCGTTTCTGGAGGATATTGTGAACCCAGACACGGCGGCGTTTGGGTCTCCAATCCAAATCAGATGTCCACAACAGATAAAGAGCAGCTACGGTAGTTAACTCAGCCATGGTTGACGAGAAAATAGCGGGAGGTGAAGAAAATTGCGGGAGGAGGGTTGCGTCATCGTGATTGAAGCGATGAAGCGATGATCAAAAAGGTGACATTTGTGATCAAGCAACGCGATACTCGCGGTACGGGCGATGACATCGCGTCCATCGCGTTTGGTGTGAACGCACAGTTAAGTCCAAAAACAAGAGTGCTAGAACTCAAATTTACGATGTCATCAAGTATAAAGTTTGGAGCCTCTCCATAGACAATAAATTGGGAAAGATGTTCTAGATGATACTGAGAGCACCCAGGGGAATGTTCTGGGTATACGGGTACATTGTCTGATTTAGAACTGAGAACATAACAATAGAATAAATGTCATTCTGGTATTAAAAAGAAAACAAACATTCTGTGGGTTCACAAAATCAGACTCTCTCTCTGTCTATGAAGCAGCTCCAGACTTTATACTAGGGATGTACGATGTTGGATTTTTTACCGATGTCTGATATGCAGATATTTAACTCATTGGACAGATACCAACACCAATGAATCCACTTTTTTCCCCAACTAATTTTAGCAATTGTCATGTTTCTTCTGTTGTGGAATTAACATCTTATGTATGCATACTCTTATCGTGATGGCCCACCCTCAGATGGAGACATGAAATACATTACTTTTCAATATATGTAATATTCATTCATTGTGCAGAATAAGAAAAAGCATGTTGGCTGATTCTGCTCATTTTAAAGCCGATATTGCCCGATACTGATGACATGCCGATGTTATCGTGCATCCCGACTTTATACCCTTTGACATCACAAGTTTGAGACTTGCTTCTCTGTTGTCTGGCTTTGGCAGAGAGTAACTCATGTTGACAATAATGATTGAACTTTCCTCGGCCATGGAAATAACATGTTGGAATTCTTATTTAGGATGTGTTTACATTTAAGTTGTCAGAGAAAATAAGTGAACACACATCAGCAGGAGCTGGGCTAGCAGCCCATCTGTGGCGTGCCAAACAGCATTGTAAAAACACTGATTTGTAACATAAAACTACTTCATTCAGTGTTTTACTGGTTTAAACCACCTGGTCTGTTTGTTATAGACAGAAGGAGACCTCTTGGGATAATTTTAGTCCCGTTAAAAACCCTCCTGAACAATGAAAACTGAAGGAAGTCTCACTGGGAGTTCACACTTGGCACATGGGAGAAGTTTCACCTAATCTGCTTCTTAAAGCCAGGACACGTGCAGCAGCAGGGGTCACATCCACACCGAACCACATGACTAAGAACTGAAAGATAATACTTAGCGTAAGTGTCTTTTGTGATACTGCCAGACACTTGATGATAAGAGTTTTAAACTTGGCCTGATTCCTATCTGGACTGTCAGAAGCTGGCCTGGCTTTCAGGGTGAGTTCTCACCAAGGAATCTTTTCTCTAATACTTTATTATTTATAGTATTGATTAGTTCAACCGAACTGATTTATAACTATTACCCTTAGCATCGATGGTGGTGAATACTACAACAGTGGGGTTAGTTCTCAGATCTTCCTTAACAACAAAGTGCATCTAACATTTTTAATTTCCAATCAAGGTTTCTAAGAGGAAAACATTATCTAAAGAAAATAAAGAAAATGGACAGAAATTAGACAAGTTAAGAAAAAAGAAAAAGGGGATATGAATTTTCTATGTTTTTAGATATTAAATATTCCTCTACTCAGCCAGATACAGAATTACAAGTGTCCATCCCTGCTCAGAAATACCCGTTTTCATTTAAAATTCTGCAGTCATTTCTTCCATTATGTAGGCCTACACCTGTCTCAGTCTCGTTGCAACTCAATAATACTTATTTTCCCTGCAATTAACAATAATACCCTGAATGTATACAGGTTATTCCCATAGGGTATAGCTTGCTAAACTGTATATCCCAACATAAATACAGTGAATTCAAACACAAATCAACATCTAAAATTACTGCTATCTCATGTTTAATATTCACCCAATATTCCTGCCGTTTTGGACGATCCCAATAATTGTCAATAGTATGTTTTTGATATTCAAGAAAGGAATAAAACATGGAAATGTAATTGAGAAATATCGAGCAGAGCAGAGTGACAGAATTTTATTGTTAATATATTGCAAAGGTTTTCAGTTTGTTTATTAGTCAAGAATCCCAGAGAAGATCAACCTCATTTAACTGTACTAAAAACGTATTACTGTAAAGAGCAGTTAAAGACAGAAAAACCTACACCATTATACAGAATTCAACACAATAATGCTACAATAAAAGATACATTGTGTTCTTTATGATCTTCATAGTAATATTTAAGGCTGTAATTTACAGTGGTGCTGTAATGAATTTCCTTTCATTGCAGATTAGTTTTTTACCAATGATCAAACCATTTATTTTTCTAAGAAAGCTCTTGCATGCAGCATTTTCTATCATCTGCCCCTGGCATCACTTTGACCTAACCTAATCTTCATCCCCTGAAGCCCAGCTCATTGTTAGTGGCCTCAATATCAGCCTTGACAGCGCCCATAATGTTCCTCGGGGCTTGCTGCCTGGTGGCTTCAAGTCCTGCGTCCTCCATGACTTTACCAACGATCTCTGTCGTCAGCTGAAGAGACAACACAGAAAAAATACACACAAGGTGCTTTGAAATCAGGTTTGGGGTTGTATGCCTCCGTAAATCAGTCAAGTTGCAGGTACAGTTTGCAACGATGTCTGTTTAGATTCATTATGTAACCATGACAATAGACAATACAAATTCTAAAACATAGATGGTTCCTACACATCTTCAGCAATCAGCACGGTTTCAAGGTGGGCACCCAAGATACCAATTCAGTATCTAACCAAATGTGTCTCCTTCTCTTTCTGAGATATGGTGTTGAGTAATGGCCAGAAAAGAGTTTATGCAGAACATTATGATGTCACAGTGAAGCTGACCTTTGACCTTATGGATAAAAAAAATGTCATCACCTCATCATTTACCCTTTTTAGACATTTGTGTGAAATGTTGTCATAATTAACATATGAATTCTTGAGTTGTGGTCAAAAATATGTTTTGTGAGGTCACAGTGGCCTTGACCTTTGACCTTTGACCACCAAGTTCTAATTAGATCATACTTGAGCCCAAGTGGAGGTTTGTGCCAAATTTAAGGAAATTCCCTCAAGGCCTCCTTGAGATATTGCATTCACAAGAATGAGACAGATGCAAGGTCACATTTACCTTGACCTTTGACCACCAAAATCCACTCAGTTCATCGTTGAGTCCAACTGAGTGTTTGTTCAAGAAGAAGTTCAGCACACACTTCAGCACAGTGGCACCCAGGGCAGAAACAGCTGAGTCACCAGCCACATCCCCTCGGATGACACCAGCTGTCACAGCTGTCATGCATATGTTTTTTCTTTATCTGTCTGTCTCGGTGTTGACTTCTGGATCCCTGGTGTGATGAGTTAATTAGTGAAACTTGGAGCACCTAGCCAGTCTCCCGTGGGAACCTGGCTGTTGGCAGTCATCTCTCTTCCTTCATTCATGCACAACACAATACCCATAATTAATAACTCACTCACAAATGAATCTGCTGTCAACTGATAACACTGACTCACACGCCTCATGTCTTTTGGATGTTTATGGGGTACACCAGTACATCTGTACACCTTTCAGTTTACAACAGTTTAACACCCGACCTACAGGAAAGAATGATATCCTGTTGGAGGCCCTCACAGGGTCACAAACAGGCTCGTGTGGGAATTGTAGTCCGCCTCCACTTGACCCCAGTAGTTAAGCAACATGTCATCATCAGTTATGATCTGAGGAGATGAAGAGACATAATAAACGATTCTACTCAGGAAATAAGAGAACAATCAGAGAATAATGTAATTACTGGATCACAACAAGTTCATACCTATTTTTCACACCTACTTTGTTTTGTTTGATTTGATCAAACAGTGATGCACCACTGAATTTAGGGGCAAGTCAAAACAAGAAATAAGTGGATACATGAACTCAGTTGTTCTCACGAAGCCTGTCATGTAACCGCTGTGTAGCATGTTCAGTGAAATCAGACACACTTTTGGTTTTGATGCTCATAAAGCTGTCATAGAGCGTGTAATCAAGACTTATGTTTCTTCAATATTCTTCTATATTTCTTTGAGGACAGTTTTCATTTGGTGATCTTGTCACTTAAAAACTGCTATATTTCTTTGAACGTAATGTACAAAAAAAATCTCTACAAGAAGTTCAAGAATTTCTCTGCCTCCTGAATGTATGACAAATAATTCTGCTCTATACTGTGCTCTGGTATCAACAAATATTGGTCTGCTTGCTGCATATCAGGGCTATTAAGAACATGATGCTGCACAGCAGCTCTGCAGAACAATGATCTCTCAGACCTGCACAAAACTAACAGACTCAACCAAACAAAGTTACAGTAATAGACTCATGCCATTTGTGATGAGGGTCTGTAAGAGGATGCTGTTTTGTTTTCAGGGGTTAAAAGTATAGATAAACCTCACATTGAAATGATTTTAGCATCACCAAAAAGATGAGAGGTTTGACTAAAGGACACATGCAGCAGCAGGGGCCACGAGCACATTGGATCAGGTGACTGAGAAATGACAGATAATTCTCTGTGGGAGGGTCATTAGTGATGTTGGTGTGTTCAAGTGGGGTTTTTTATGAGTGTGTGCATATCTGTTTGTGAAAGTTCATGCATGTACGTGTGTGTGCAGACACTTGATGTTAGTTTTAGACTTGGCCTGATTCCTATCTGGACTGTCAGATCCTGGATTGGCTGGAGGTGAATGACAAAAAAGTGTGTGTGTGTGTGTGTGTGTGTGTGTGTGTGTGTGTGTGTGTGTGTGTACGTGTGTGTTTTTCTACTAATTTTATTTAGTATCAAAACCATACATTGATCACACACAGTCTCAGATGTTCTTTGTCAACAAAGCTCATCCAACATTTTACTTGTGTTATTTATCAATCTACATTGTTTTGGTGTCAGTTGCAAAGTGTTGGAGCTATCAGCCGTACAGATGTCTCCCTTCTCTCCAGTGTAATACAAATGAAGCTCAGCGTAAGTTCAATCAGGAAGACTTTCTTTGTGCTCATTCATTCATAACTCTCTCCATCCCACTACCACTGCTTCCTCTAATCAGCTGACTATGGGTGTTCACTCTTCTAGTTATCCAATCAAACTTTGCCACGATCTCTCTCAGCCAATCAGGATGCCACTGCAAATGTTTAAATCTGTTCTCTCTTCTGCTGCTGTCAGCCATCATTTTAGGCAGAATCTTTGCACCCTCCTCCACCCCGTTCACCTCCAGCCATCGTATCCAGAGTCCAGGTCAAGCTCAACAAAGGCTCACTCTTCTACTCATCCAGATGATCAGCACTTCTCCATCTTCCTCTCATCGTATCTTTACCAGCACTACCACCACCAGCATGTCGACTTGGGCGGGGAGGTCCCTATTCGACTATGGTTTCATCACCCTCCTTAAATCTACGGGGTCTAACCACCAAAGACTTTTCACATTTTGCATTCTTATGTGCACATGTTAATAAATAAAAATGCAGTCTCGCTCCTGGGGGAACTCGGAGTGCGGGGACAGAGTTTGAGGAAGACAGTGAGGGAAATGTCAGATGAAGCAGCCAGAGCCAGCCAGTTTATCTATAAGAGAAGAAATAATGTCAGTTGGGGGCCAGCAGGGGGAACTACTAAGCAGGGTACATAACTCCTTGAGATCAGGTGGAGAGATCCACTTCCTCTCAGGAGGAAATCCAGGAAGAGGAAGGTTATTTAAGTGTGGGAGTGGCCTATTTGAATCCCTTTTGTTTGAGACCATGCTGCAAGGTGAGTGTGTTTGCTGATCCTGTAAGTTTATTTATCTCCTTTAACTTTAGCTTATACTGGAGTTATGTTATGTAGCGTGTGAAATAGAGTATGGTGAATGTTCTAGGAAAGGTAGTATCAGCATTGCTTCTACCTGGAGCTCGCATGTACGGAGCCTGGGTTTGGTTGAAGGTGGCGGTGCTGTTTGGACTGAGAAAGCCAAACAGGATTGTTCAAGAGCATGGTGTAGGGCAGGGGGTGTCCTCATTCCTAAGGAGGAGGAGTCTGTGGACCTTAGCCAGTTCCGGATGATTTCTCTCTTGAATGTGGAGGGGAAGATTTTCTTTAGTGTAGTTGCGCAGAGATTAGCTAGCTACTTAGAAAGGAATAGCTTAATAGATACCATGGTGCAGAAGGCAGGAATACCAGGTTTTTCAGGGTATTTAGAGCATACTAGCATGATCTGGCACCAGATTCAGGCAGCGAAGATTAACAAAAGGGACTTACATGTAATATTTTTAAATCTTGCAAATGCGTTTGGTTCAGTACCGCATAGCCTCATTTGGAGTGCGTTTGACTATCTCAGAGTGCCACAGGTAGTTGTCAACTTAATGAAAGCATACTTTCAGGATATTAGGTTGTGTCTAAGTACGGCAGGCTTCACAACAGGTTGGCAGAGGCTAGAAATAGGCATCATGGCAGGGTGTACAATTTCTCCATTAGCATTTACTATGGCGATGGAAGTAATCATCAGGGCTTCTAAGTGGGTGGTAGGTGCAGAGAGATGGCAGAACGGGTTGCATCTTCCACCAGTTAGGGCTTACATGGATGACATGCCACTGGTGACCACAACAATGCCATGTACAAAGAGGCTACTAGAGAAGGTAAATAAGAACCTCAAGTGGGCAAGCATGAAGATCAAGCCTAGTAAATCTAGAAGCATCTCGATATGTAGAGGGAAGTTAAGTGATAGGAAGTTTGTCATAGAGATGAGGACAATCCCAACAATTAGGGAAAAGTCAGTAAAGAGCTTAGGTAGGTGGTACAATGTAGAGTTGAATGATAAGGAACAGGTGGTGAAATTTAGAAAAGATGTGGCTGAAGGATTGGATAGAATAGATAAATCAGAACTTCCAGGAAAGCTGAAGTTG
>NC_065510.1:39048181-39052223 GCF_006386435.1 Epinephelus moara
GTAAGTAAGGTAAAGGAGGTTATTGGGTTGGTGTGGAGAGCAGTGAGACCTGGCATTAGGGGAGTGTCTCTGGGACGCCAGAGATCACTGTCTAGCCTCCTGGAGGTGTCATGGGACCAACTAGATGAAACACCGGTGAAAGGAGGTTCCCACCCGATAACCCCAAAGACATGTTAGTTATCACTGCTCACTGGTCTGTATAGTTAAGCCTTGCCATAATAGCTTATCATAGGGCTTAGGAGGTTATTCACTGAGTGCTGATCCTTTTCTAGAGCTCAAACTTCTTGTGTTTATTTGAAAAATATTCTTTTACTATAAAAATGTGTCTCTCCCCTGATTGAACTATATAGCACTGAGCTTGAGCTGCTCAAAGCGCCAAAAAATACATTTGAGAAACTCAACAGCAATGTCTTTTTCCAGAACTCATGACTCGAATACTCAAAATAATCTATAGATCTCGTCTGTCTCTGAGAAGTTTCATGTTAGTACACATCTACTTTGTTTTGGAATCCATCCTGTTTGTGTGATGGCAAACAGTCATGCACCACTGGATCACAGGACAAGTTATAACAAGAAGTAAGTGGATACATGAACTCAGTTGTTCTCACGGCACCTGTCATGTAACCGCTGCGTAGCCTCATGTTCAGTGAAACTAGATACACTGTTGGTTTTGATGCTCCTAAAGCTGTCATGTGGTAATACAGAGCATGTAAACTATGGAGATATATTTGTGTCTTTATTACATGCGAGAAAATAAATTATATGAGAGGGAAAAAAATGTTTGAGAGAAAAAAAAATATTTGAGAGAAAAAGTTTTCACACTGATAGCAAAAAATAATATTTGAGACTAAAAAAAAGTTTTCAGAGAAAGTATTTTGTCATAGAATCTAAAAAAATAATAATTCGAGATTTAAAAAATGATTTCCAAGAAATAAAAAACCCTCTCAAAAACCTTTTTTTTTACTCTCAAATATTATTTTTTTGCTATCAGTGTGAAAACATTTTCTCTCAAAAAAAAAAAAATTGTTTCTCTCAAAACATTTTTCTTCTCTCTCTCAAAACCTAATTTCTCTCAAAACATTTTTCTTCTCTCTCTCAAAACCTAAGTCTTTGCTCTCGTGTCAGGATTTTACTCTCACTGTGAAAATAATGTCATGGCCGGGGCCACGTTCCTATTGGCCAGTCTCAATCGAATTGACAGCTAGGTGAGGATCGTCTTGGGAGTCGAATTCAACTGAATCATTCATCCACCATGGTGGATTCACTGGCATAGATGCGCTGCGTTATTTGGGAGTGGATATGCATACATTAACGTTATGCATGTGTGGCCAAATGGAGAGGAGAGGGAAATGAGCCGACAACACCACCTGTGGAATTGCACCCCAGGGAATACACTCAAACCTGTAGACTACTCTTAACAACAGAAGGTCACACAGATTCGTACACTGGTAAATATGGGGGCAGGAGACGGACTTCCAAATATAATACAGAGGTCCAAAGCCACATGAATGCACAGCCGCGTTACAGTGTGCTCTAATCAGTCTGTGGAAAACCGGCAGAACAGCAGTGGAAAACGGAGCGGCCGCACCGGGGCTGGAGGCCGTGGATAGCCGTCCTTCAGGATGCCCAGCTGACGGTCCACGTCACCGTGCAGCCCCACACAGTGCACAGAGGAGGAGAAGAAGCCACAAGCTGTGGCCTCAGCTACAGCAGGACAGAGAGCAGGACAACCTGTTAACATAAAGTTAATAGAACTAGCAGAAGTAGAAATAAAAAAACAGAGCGAGCTTACCGGAGCGAAGGGAGCTTAACGCACAGCGCACAGCTCAAACCCAGTCACCGTCTCACAGTGAGGAAGAGCAGACGCCACACTTTTCAAAGTCCCCTCCAAAGCTGCACACAACAGAAACGGCCAACGCCGCTGTAAACCAAGAGTCACGGCAGCTGTGACACCATAATACGCTTTAACAGTACACAAACATTGCAGCACCCATTATGAGTTCCAAGTCTGGGTACAGAAACCGGAGCACGACACACACAAAGCGCGCTTGTGTGTCGGAGCACGACACACACAGCCCTCGCCAGGTAAACGCCAGGTAGAAGTGAGCGCGCCCGTGAGGGGAAGACCAAATAACGCAGGTGCCACCACTGTGCAATTAGGCTCTGACAACTGGAAATTAGGCCCAACTGATGCCAATTAAGGGCTGAGGTGTAGCAGCGCTCACCCACATGGAATGTTGGAAGAGAAAAGCACCGTAGTAAAGTAACGCTAATGGGATAACCTAGCTAGATGTAAAGTTAACACTAGTTGGCTAGTGCAGTTAATAACACAACCTCGGTAAAATAACGTTAGGTGAGAAAAGGGATTCGTTATAGGAATGACTTTGATAACCAACTTGCTCAGCTAGCTACCCATCAATTGTGTGTGTCACCATCTTACCCAAACATTGGAGTCTCCGCTCCCAAATAACGCAGCGCATCTATGCTGGTGAATCCACCATGATGGATGAATGATTCAGTTGAATTCGACTCCCAAGACGATCCTCACCTAGCTGTCAATTCGATTGAGACTGGCCAATAGGAACATGGCCCCGGCCATGACATTATTTTCACAGTGAGAGCAAAATCCTGACACGAGAGCAAAGACTTAGGTTTTGAGAGAGAGAAGAAAAATGTTTTGAGAGAAACAATTTTTTTTTGAGAGAAAATGTTTTCACACTGATAGCAAAAAAATAATATTTGAGAGTAAAAAAAGTTTTTTGAGAGAGTTTTTTTCTTGGAAATAATTTTTTAAATCTCAAATTATTTTTTTTTTATTTTATTTTCTATGACAAAATACTTTATCTCAAAACTTTTTTTAGTCTCAAATATTATTACTTTTTGCTATCAGTGTGAAAACTTTTTCTCTCAAATATTTTTTTTTCTCTCAAACATTTTTTCCCCCTCTCATATCATTTATTTTCTCAAATGTAATAAAGACACAAATATATCTCCATAGTAAACAAGATTTATGTTTTGTCAATATTCTTCCATATTTCTTTGAGGACAGGTATCTGATTTTTATTTTTCCCAATAGTACTTAGTAGTTTTCATTTGGTGATCTTGTCACTTAAAAACTGTTTTATTTCTTTGAATGTAATGTACAAAAACAATCTCTACAAGAACTTCAAGAATTTTTCTGCATCCTGAATGTATGACAAATAACCAAAGAAACATTCAGCATGTCTTTGCCAAATTATAACCAAATTCTGCTCTATACTGTGCTCTGGTATCGACAAATATTGGTCTGCTTGCTGCATATCAGAGCTATTAAGAACATGATGCAGAGCAATGAATGATTGTAAAATTGTCTTTCAGACCTGCACAAAACTAACAGACTCAGGCCCTGTTTAGACGACAACGGTTTCTCTAAAAACGGTCTGTCCTTTGCGTTTTCCAAAACTTCTGCGTTTATATGATGATGTTATTGAAACGATCCCCATTCACACGGAGCTGCAAAATCTACTGGAAACGCTGTAGTATGCACGCCAGGCCAATGAGTGGCAGTGTAAATTTGCAAAGCAACACCACGGCATGACGCCATGCGCCTGCGCTGAAGCGCCTTCCTCTACAACACAGTGATTACAAACCAAAACAAACAACAGCGCCGAGATCCTCCCAGTGGCATTGGCAGGTAGTGGCACTGCAGTGGCAATCTGTGGCAGTCTGTGGCAATCTGTGGCATCTCCTGGCACCCGCTCGGCAGTTCAGAAACGCCTCCTTTGACTCGCTGCCAATAAGGGCGGGGCCACATTTCCTGGGAAAANCTGTGGCAATCTGTGGCATCTCCTGGCACCCGCTCGGCAGTTCAGAAACGCCTCCTTTCACTCGCTGCCAATAAGGGCGGGGCCACATTTCCTGGGAAAACCCACTGGTCCGTGTTGTTGTTAAGACAGTCACTCTGCTTTCCACTTCCGCCGTGGAGTCATGATGAATACAAAATAAAAATTAAGGGAAAAATCAGCTACTTGTTTACACATTTTAATGTACAAAGTTTTGCACA
>NC_065510.1:39056940-39066249 GCF_006386435.1 Epinephelus moara
GACCAGTGGGTTTTCCCAGGAAATGTGGCCCCGCCCTTATTGGCAGCGAGTCAAGGGAGGCGTTTCTGAACTGCCGAGCGGGTGCCAGGAGATGCCACAGATTGCCACAGACTGCCACAGATTGCCACTGCGGTGCCACTACCTGCCAATGCCACAATGGCGAAAGCATGCACAGATAATTTTGTCGTGCCACTACCTGCCAATGCCACAATGGCGAAAGCATGCACAGATAATTTTGTCTGGATGGACGACAAGGTGGAGTTGCTACAGTAACAGATCTACACTTCACTTCAAATCAACAGGGTGAGCAGCACAAACAGAGCTCACCATTGTTGTTGTGACGGTCGGCATGCCTAGTGACTGGAACCGTAATGCGCATGTGCGAAAAGTCTCCGTTTTCAGAGGAACTGCGTATTGCAAGTTTACATGACAATGCTGCCGTTTCCAAAAAGTTGCACTCTGGAACCCGTTTTCAGAACGTTGCGTTTTCAGGCACCCAAAACGCCGCTGTCGTGTAAATGATCGGCCAAAACGCAGCTAAAGTTTACCGTTTTCAGTTGAAATCGCTGTCATATAAGAGGCCGTTTACACGTACACGGTGATTTTGATAAACGGAGACATCTTCCTTCGTTTGTGCCCTTCGTTTACACGCAAACGGAGATTTCTCCTCTGAAAACGAGTCTTTCTAAAAACTCCGGCCAGAGTGGAGATTTTGGAAAACTCCGGTTGTGCGTTTGCGTGTAAACTGAGACAAACGGAGATAAACAGAGTTATAGGCAGCCGACGTCACAGTATGCGCCGGAACTTGCGCCTGTGTCAAAAGTGCGACCTATGTTGCTATGGTGACAATGGATACATGGAAGGCTTGAGCTTCTCGTTACACTGCCACCTACAGGTTTGGCATGCTCTTGTGTATATATACACAGGTAAGTGTAAACGAAGATCTTTTTGAAAACGGAGACGGTGAAATGTCCGTTTATGAAAATAGCCGGCGTGTAAACAGCCTCTCAATGGGGCCTCAAAACAATCAACAGATCTTGTCTCTGAGAGGTTTCTTGTAAGTTCACACCTACTTTATCACACCTACTTTGTTTTGGAATTTGTCCTGTTTGTTTGATGGCAAACAGTCATAAACCACTGGATTACAGGACAAGTCATAACAAGAAATAAGTGGATACATGACCTCAGTTGTTTTCACGGCACCTGTCATGTAACCGCTGTAGCCTCATGTTCAGTGAAATCAGATACACTGTTTTGATGCTCCTAAAGCTGTCATATGGTAATACAGAGAGTGTAAACAAGACTTATATTTCTTCAATATTCTTCCATATTTCTTTGAGGACAGGTATCTGATTTTTATTTTTCCCAATAGTGCTTTTTTTGTTAATAGTAGTTTTCATTTGGTGATCTTGTCACTAAACACATTAAACCCACTGTGACACAGGTGTCACCACCTCTTTAAATGTGGTGGAAATTTCCCTTTTCAACTGTTTCCCCCATTTTAACCCATGGAGTCCCTAAGTGACACATAGTGAACATCCTGATGTGGTCATGTGACACGTCATGTGAGTTTATGTTACCATGACAACATTTCCAAGATGTCTGTGTGCCTGACGAGCACATGTTACAGAACTAGCTAATTTTAAAAAGCTTATTTTTTGTTTCCAAAAGTAAGATTCAAGCCATTTATCAATTGTTTTCCTTCAATTACAAATCCCTGATAGTATTTATCCTGTCCTGATCACATTCTTTGAACAATTTGATATAAACCAAATGAGGAAAAAATATCGCTGTGACACATACATCACACCGGGTCTTTAAACAAAAAATCTCATGTGACGTATTTGTCACAATAAGAAAAAAATGTAATGTTCTGCTGTGATAATTTAGCTTAATTAAATTAAGAAACAATTGTTGCTCCTCAGTAAGTAAAATAAATTAACAAACAAGATTCTACTACAAAATATATTGTCTATATCTTATCACCATTGTATTTGTTTTTGTAGCATGAATAGCAAGAAGTTGTGAAGTGCTCAAGATGCACTAGCAGTCATCCAAGGAGATGACAATGAGTTTGAGGGATGTAAAGATAGCTCAGATGAAGACCCTGAGGACCCTGACTATACTCCCAGCAGCAAAGACATAGAGAGTGATGAGTCTAGTGTGATTCAGACGATTGTGAATCAAGTGATGTAGCTGAGGAACCACAACCCAAGATGAATCCTGGGCAGCAAAATACTGGTGTTAAAGGAAAAAAACAGTTCTCTTGGAGAAAGAAACAATTTGAAGCCCCTGAATGTACATTTAAAGGTCAGAGTGCCACACCTCCAGATACTCCTCACACCATTCTGGAGTATTTCAGGAAGTTCATTACAGCAGACATGCTCAAGTTACTGAAAGAACAAACAAATCTGTACAGTGTACAAAAATCTGAACACCACAGTAATGTTAACACCACTCTTAAGGAACTGGAAATATTGATTTGCCTCTACCTATGCATGGGTCTTTGTCAGCTGCCAGGGAATCAAGCCTACTGGGAAAATGACACAGGATGTTCCATGGTGGCCGACAACATGTCACACAATCGTTTTCACCCTACCAGAGGTGAGTAGTAACTAGTTACATTTACTCAGTTACATTTACTTGAGTAACTTTTTGGATAAATTGTACTTTTCAGAGTAGTTTTAATGCAAAATACTTTTTACTTTTACTTGAGTTATATTGTTTTAAAGCAACAATATTCTTACTTGAGTACAATATTTGGCTACTCTACCCACCTCTGAGTACATAATTACATATATATATATATATATATATATGTACAGTATAAGAATATATTTGTGTTTCTTGTGCCTTGATTTATGTTTGTAAAGATTTAATTTATTTTTTGTTTTAGTTAAAGGGGTATCGTTTAAAATACATGAATTTGGAGATTATTATTTTTGATTGATTGATTACGTTCATGTTCTTATTTTACAAATAAATCAAACATTACTCAACAGTTACTCAGTACTTGAGTAGTTTTTTCACCAAATACTCTTTTACTTTTACTCAAGTAATTATTTTTATGACTACTTTTTACTTTTACTTGAGTAATATTTTTCTAAAGTATCAGTACTCTTACTTGAGTACAATACTTGGCTACTCTACCCACCTCTGATCCCTACATTTCACTGATAACACTGATTTGTCAAACAGCCAAGCAGAGGATAAGTGTTGGAAGATCCGCCCCTGGCTCAAGATGTTTCGCAAAAACAATTCCTGGAAGTCACCCCAGAGGAGCACAACTCCTGTTCCTGTGTGTGCCTGTACCTGTTCTGGCAGACCATAATGCTTGCATTGGTAATTGCATGGTTGCTCTACCATTGCAACTGTAAATTACTTGAAGTCAACAAGCCAATGAAATAAAGGAGCTTCCAGGCAGAGGTGGCATCAAGCCTTATTCTCTTGCACTCACAAAGGGGTCGCCCATCACTCAGCACCACATCTCCACCTCCACCATCCGAAAACAGTGGTGTAGTGGAGGGTATACTCAGGTATACGGGGTATACCCACTTCTTTTTCTATCCAGTTACAGTATACCCACCTATTAGCTAAACATCCACTGTAATATATAGGAGAGTATGCCCACTTCCTCATCAGTAACCTACCTATCTACCTAGTAGTACACCCACCTCATCAATTACCACTACACCACTGCCCAAGAGAGTTCGATTTGGAGTTCCTGATGATGTTCGCTTGGACCAAGTTGCACACTGGCCTGTGAAATGTGATAGGCGTGGCCGCAGATTTTGTGGTTGAACCCCAGAGGTAAAGTTATTATTTTGACACACTTGTGGAAATCCAAATAAAAAGACCTAACTGTGTTACTAAGCAAGAAAAGACTGTCAAGCAAACTCATTTTATATTGAGGATTAAATTTACCATTAATGCCCAATGTGACGTATGAGTCACTTTACAGATCTTTGACACTGGGGGGTGACATTTTTTTTTTTTTTTTTAAATGTCAGGAATGTTTTCTTTGGGATCGTTTTAGTCAGAATTATGACCCCCATAATTTTCCTTCGAGGAGAAATGGGTGTGGGTTCTTATAGGTTAAAACTGCTTTATTTCTTTGAACGTAATGTACAAAAACAATCTCTACAAGGACATTTCTCTGCCTCCTGAATGTATGACAAATAATTCTGCTCTATACTGTGCTCTGGTATCCACAAATATTGGTCTGCTTGCTGCATATCAGGGCTATTAAGAACATGATGCTGCACAGCAACTCTGCAGAACAATGATCTCTCAGACCTGCACAAAACTAACAGACTCAACCAAACAAAGTTAAATAGCACTAGAGGTAAGAATAAAATTTGTATTTTTGATTTGAGGTGAACTGTCCCTTAAAGAGGGTATTAAAGTTATTACAAGAAATTAACAGATAAAAAGAAGATAGTAATAAAAGGCTTAGATATTTTATATATTTTTAGATATTAAGTATATATATATTTCTTGTTTTGAATATTGAATACTCTTTTATTTAGCTAGAATTAAAAAAATACAAGTGTCCATCCCTGCGCAAAAAATCATTTTTCATTTAAAATTGTGCAGTCATTCCTTCCCTTATGTAGGCCCACACCCGTCTCTGTCTCTTAGTCCATTGTTCCAGTGTAACAGGCTGATTTTTCATCTAAGAAACAGTTTTCATTTTCCCAGAGTATACCTCTATTATCCCAACATATGATACGCTGGAATGACTGACATAACAGTTATTTTGCTTTTAATGTTCTCCCGAAATTCCTGCAGTTTTGGAGAATACCCAAACACATGCGTATAGTGTGTGTTTTTAGTTTTCAGGAAAGGAATAAAACTTAAAAACAATAATGAGCAGAGCAGAGTGACAGAATTTTATTGGTAATATATTGAAAAGGTTTACAGTTTTGTTGTTAGTCAAGACTCCCAGCAAAAATATCAACCTCATTTAACTGTAATAAAAACAGTTACAGTTACAGTTAGGAGTGGATACAGTAACAGAAAAACCTACACCATTACACAGAATTCAACACAATAATGCTGCAATAAAAGATGCATTCTGTTCTTTATGATCTTCATAGTATTATTTAAGGATGTAATTTACGGTGGTGCTGTAATAAATTTCATTTCATTGCAGAATAGTTGTTTACCAAAGATAAAAAAAAAATAATAATAATTTTTTTGTCTCTCATCTGCGTCTTACATGACTTTGATATGATTTTCATCTTCAGGTGATGAGGCCCAGCTCTTTGTAGGTGGCCTTGAAGTCGGCATGGACAACAGCCATCATTCCCTTCAGGGCTTGCTGCCCATCGGCATCCAGTTCTGCCCTCTCCTTTATGATTTCAGCAGCCACATCGATCAGCAACTGAAGAGAAAATACAAATAAAAATCGCACAAACTTCTTTAAAATCAGGTTGGAGGACACAAAAAAGATGAAATGGAAGAGATGCAACTTCTAGTTAAACAGACTGTGGGGAAAAAAGGTCACACCACAGTGGTCTACTTAAATTAAAATTTTCCCTCATGTATATCATCCTCACCTGAAGTTTATCAAATGGGATCTTGAGCTTCTCTGCATGGCTTTTGGCCACAGGTTTGAGGATGGCAGCGTGGTTGCCTTCGGCCTTCAGCACCTCACCCAGTTTCTTAAGCACGGCAGAACCCAGGGCAGTAACATGTGCATTACTAGCCATGTCAGCCTGGGCGATGTCAGCAAACTTGGGGAACATCTTCTGGGTATCTGGGTGCTTCTTGAATAAACTGAGAAGAAAGGAAGTGTGAAAAACAGGGCTGTGGTACCACTAAGGACACTGAGCTCATGTCCTCACACTGACAAATAAAACTTACAGAAGTTATGATGGAACAGTTAAGTGACGAAATAACCTACAGAAAAGAATAATCTTATCTTGTTGGAGCCACTCACCGGGTCATAAACAGGCTCCCGTGGCCATCGTAGTCTGCCTCCACTTTACCCCAATGTTTAACCAATATGCCATAGTCAGCCATGGTCTGAGGAGATGAAGAGACGTGTCTGGAAAACACCAATATGAGAACTGATGACCGATTCTGCTCGAGAAATAAGAGAACAATCAGAGTAAAGCAAAGTCACAACAAGGTCACACCTCCTTTTCACACCTACTTTTTTTTATACATTTAATTTGATGGCCAGTAGCCAGAAATCATAAAATTAAAGGGCAAGTCATTACAAGGAACAGATGAATACTTCTACTACCTCAGTTGCTCTCATGTAGTCGGTCACATAACCTCTGCGTAGCCCTGCATGACTCATGTGAAGTTAAATCAGATTTAATTTGGATACTTGGACACTTTTAATTTAATGAAATAAAGATATTAAAAGCAGGGCTGATCATTTAGGCTATCTTGGTTATACTGAAACTTGGAATTGAAGGATGACTATTAAATAATTGAATGTGAGGAAACATTATACTGGCTGCTTCTGATCCAGCTGTAATAAAAACACTTTTATGAATAATATGGACTCGTGTAATGACTTAACATCAGTTCAGGGTACTAACTTTTAAGTTAGGGTACGGTCACACATGAGCGAATGCAGGTGAGTGACCATTGCCTGCCCAGACAGTTTTCATGCTGAATGGTGGCAATGCCAGGTGTTATGCACATGGAAAGCTAGCTTGCTAGCTAATGTTAGCTAGCCTGCTGATAGATAGCTTGAAATGTGATGTTACTGACTGATTGTTTTCCAATTATTTACTCGTTATGGCTGCTTCCCGACACTGGCAGACAGGCAGCATCTCTCGTGGGGCAGTTGACAGTTTTCATGGCCAATATCATAATATTGGCTGGTTAGACACAGCAATAATCAATGTCTCCTCCACCCATAGTTCTTTGATGGCAGCAGGTTTGGCAGCCTATATATTCAATATTAAACAACTGACTACAAGCTAAAGGTTGACTCATTTCATCACACCACTTCTCCTTCCTTTCTTCCTTCTGTTAGGTAGTCTTTCATCTCGTCTGGCACAAGATGAAAGACTGCGGGCTGCGCACCTTGGTAGTGTACACGGTGCAGTAACCCTGCCCACTTCAAGCCCAGGGAAAGAATGAGAAATTACAGCCCAGCCCGCCCGAAACCTAGCTGGTCGGGTCAGGTTGGGCCCAATCTAGTTTGGACAGAGAATCAGAGCTCTAATGCAGTCTATAGACCGTATGGAGATGCAAGACAGATTCGAGGAGAAAACTACAGAGAAGAGAACAGAACAGAGAAATGTGGATTACAATAAGGTGTGCTGTTTCAGTACCATTATCGTTAAACAGTGACCTCATGATATTCATTATATTTATTTGTTATTTATCATTATTATTCATATTTAATTACTTGCTGATGGTAATGTGACCTGATCTTACATCACCATCCTCCTCTCTTTCTTGCTCCTCCTCTGCTTTTCACACTTTAGTGCGCCCGACATAGCCAACAGACAGAATATGGTTAGCTAGCTTACACACTACAGAACAACATCCATGTGCACCTCAAAGTCCCAGCTCACGATCTGTCAAATGACACACATACACACATGCAGAGTGAGACTGACATCGGTAATTGTATATGCAATTGTATATAGAGCTGAGCTCAGCTATATCTAGTTGGTACCGTTCCACCTTCTGTACCAACTCCACTTCCTTCTCCACCAAAGAGGTAACATTCCATGTCCCTAGAGCTGGTTGTCAATGCCAGGGGTCGGTGTGCCAGGGTTCCTGGCCCCAATGCCTATCCCTGTGGATGGTGGGCCCACAGTGCAGCGGCTCCATGATGTTTGTTCAGGCTAAGCCCCATGGCCCAAAGCCCAGCCACCAGATGCTCGCCGGCCAGCTGCCCCCAGGTCTGGCTCCAGAACAGGGCTCCAGTTTCCCCATACTGGGTGAGCCATTCAAGCTCCTTTTAAGTCATGTCATTGGGGTTATTTGGGTCTGGCTGCTCCCCTGGGACAACTGCAAATTGCAAAAAAATCTTGTTGAAATAGTGATGCTGAAAATAATAATGATAGAACAATGATTTTTAACTATATGACCCAACCCCACTCTCAGCTGTATAGTGCCACTGAGCATCCAAGCTAAGGAGACAAACATTTCATGATCCAAGATGTATATTAAAGCTATAGTGCGTAACTTCTGTCGCCTCCCAGCGGATAATGCGTTATTACAACTAATAAGCCCGGCGGCACTTCCATGTACACAGAGTAACACTTGCCTTTGTGGTAGGATCCACTTCTGAACTGTGTCTCGGCCGCTTCTCCGCCATGTTGCTTTCTCTTTCTACCTGTGCTCTACCTCTTGCAATGACACTCTCCGCTCTTCCTCCCCCACCCTTCTTGTTGTGAGGAAGCATTTCCTGTGTGCCAGCGCGGGAATGTCGCCGGTCGACCCACAAACTAAAAATGATATATATTGAAAAATACCGCGAGATGTTAGAGGAGCCAATCGGCTTAATCAGCATTGTGTCATCTCCTCTAGTAGTGGCTTGGGTGAAACGGACATTTATGGACCTGTAGAAGTTATGCACTATAGCTTTAAAATATCACTTTGTAGATTTTAGAAAATCAAGAATACATGTGGTACCAGCCCCTTGACTGTTCCTCATTTAAAATGAAAATAATGTCCTGTGTTTCACAGATTAGACCCGAGTCCTCTGTCCTGTTGAATATCTGTAAGTGTTCTGACCTCTGTTCTGTCAACAGTTGGTCAGACTTCAGACTCCCCCCCGCCAGTGACTGGAGGCACTGTGCCTGGTGTCACGTCTGCATGCATGTACTAACACACACACACACACACACACACACACACAAATGCTATTCATAGTTAGGTTATTATCATGGCGATTATCTGTCATACAACCAAACATTGTTAAGGCATAAACTTGAAGGACAATAAGGAGTCCATGAATGTGAATGAAAACACAAATACCAGCACTTTCACTCTCTTTTTACACATTTACAGTAAGTCATCATACATTTTCAGTGCTCAAATTAGTCATGACAGTTTTTCCCTCGCCAAAAGCAGCGTTGTTTAGCCCACGTCAACATGACTGGAACCGAGGGATGCCTAAGCTTGTCTAGTTTCACATATCACTATATCACCTGTTGTGAATCAACATATATTCATCTCACATGGCGGCACCAAAAATGTTGGGGTCAACACCTTAGGCTTCACACGGAGGCACCAAATATGTTGGGGTTAAATTGGCTATCGGAAATAATTAATAATTATTATTAATAATTAATAATTATGTTAAATAATGTGACTTAATTAACA
>NC_065510.1:39067263-39102712 GCF_006386435.1 Epinephelus moara
TGTGACATCACAGAGTCACATGTCACTGTAAAAGGTCTTGTCCAATCAAGTTTTGGGACTTGAGTCTCACTGAGGTGTGAGGTGAGATCTCCTGTGGAGATGGGTGTCGCATAGCCCTCTTTGTTTGAAGACAAAGAGCATGCAGAGGAAAAAGCCTTTAAATTGTCCAGTGATGATTTTACCAAATGATAAACCATCTGTGGTCCTGTGAATCCCAACACACCTAAAAAAATAAGCGTGTCACAGCCTCTTCAAGTAAGTAATGTTGGTCTCCAATTTGGGGGCAAAGCATAACTTTGTCAGTTAGGATGAGCATTGTAAGTGAACGTGTATGTCAAATTATGAAGTGGTAGGTATCGTTTGTCAGTTTCGTATGTTCAAGGACCGCGTGTCAATTTATGCTTGTTAGTTGCACTGCGTCTTTACAAAATACCTTTCCGTTTTCACAGGAAATTAACAGTTTCTGCTCTTTTAAAAATAAACTTACAATGTACATAAACACTTTGTTTTTAGTTTTATTTCCTTAGGTTTAAGCGACAAAAGCATGTGGTTAGGCTCAGAAAAAAACATCATTGCTTGGCTTGAAATGAACTAACATACATCATGAGGCATACGTCACTGCCACACCATGCCTCACATACTAGCACGCTATATTGTTAGCAAAATAACTCCATTAACTTTTGGTTTTACACGGTCAACGAAGAGTGGCCTCCTGGTTAAAGGTCACGAGTTTATTTGTTAGATTAACCTCTCATTGAATGGACTGTAATATAACTGAAAAGATGAGAGGTGGAAATAAGGGACACATGCATTGGATCAGGTGACTAAGAACTGACAGCTAATACTGTGCATGAGGGTCTTTGAGGGCATCCAGAGTTCAAGTGGGGTTTTTAACGTGTGGTATTTTTGCCTTTGTTCGTGAGAGTGCATGCATGTGTGTGTGTGTGTGTGTGTGTGTGTGTGTGTGTGTGTGTGAAGACACTAAATGTTACTTTTAGACTTGGCCTGATTCCTATCTGGACTGTCAGATGCTGGATTGGCTTCCAGACTATGAGTTTTAGCCAAGAAATCATTTCTCTCATACTTTATTATTTATACTGAGTATTAATTAGTTCAACAGATCTGATTTATAACTCTATTACCCTCAGCATATGGATACAGGAGGTGATTAATAAAACAGTGTGTGTTTTTGAAAAGTTTTATTTATTACCAGTATATTACACTGATCACACACAGTCTCATCAAACTCATCTGACATTTTCAAATGCCTATCAAAGTTCTGAAGAGGGAAACTTTTTCATCTCCAATTGTGCAGTCATTTGTCACTGTCTCAGGCGGTAGATTTTGCAACCCAGAACTAGTTATAATTTTCCCTGCAATTGACAATAAAACCCTTGAGAAAAGTCATTCCGACAGAGTATACCTCTCGGTATATATTCCAAAATATAAGTGGATTCAGAAAATCAGTAAATCAGAATCTAGAATGACTGTCTCACGTTTAATATACCACCAAAATCCCTGCAGTTTTGGATAATCCCAAAAATATATGTATAGTATGTGTTTTTAATTTTGAGGAAAGGAATAAAACTATAAAAAAATAATAAACAGTGTAGAGTAACAGGATTTTATTGGTAATATGTGCCAAAGAGTAACAGCTTGTTGTTAGTCATCAGTCTGCCATGATGAATTTCATTTCATTGAAGATTAGTTGTTTACAGATGATTACACCATTTGATTTATTTAATAAAACTCAGTCTTTTTTTTTTTTCTATCACCTGCCCCTGGCATGACTTTATCCTAACTTTAATCTTCACCCGCTGAAGCCAAGCTCTTTGTAGTTGGCCTCAATATCAGCGATGATAGCAGTCATCAGTCTCTTCAGGGCTTGCTGCCCGGGACCATCGAGTCCTGCCTTCTCCTCCATGACTTTACCAAGAATCTCTGCTATCACCTGGAGAGGAAATACCAAGATAATCACACAAACTGCTTTAAATTCAGGTTGGAGGACACAAAAAATGTAATGCAGCAGATTAACAGATTACATTTTCCCTCATATACACCATCCTCACCTTGAAGTGACCAATGGGGACCTTGTGCTGATTGGCATGAGTTTTGGACAGATTTTTAATAATTTCACCGTGGTTGCCTCTGGTCTTCAGCACCTCACCCAGTTTCGTCAGCACAGTGACACCCTGGGCAGTGAGATCTCCATTACTAGCCAGGTCAGCCTGGGACATGCCATCAAACTTGGGGAAATGATTCAGGCTTTGTGGGAACTCTTTGAATAAACTGAGAAGAAAAGGAAATGTGAGGATTCATCAGAGATAACACACAAAACAGACACTGAGCTCATGTCCTCACATTGACAAATAAAACTTACAAAAAATGTGATTTAACAGTTAGGGAAATAAATAAAAGCATCCTAAGTGGAGTTTTCCAAAATCCTGGTGACTCTGAAGCACCCGACCTACAGGAAAGAATAATCTTAACTCGTCTGAGCCTCTCACCGCCTCAAAACCAGGTTCCCAATGCCACTGTAGTCTGCCTCCACTGCAGACCAGCACTTGAGCACAACGTCATAATCAGCCATGATTGATCTAAAATAAAAGAAATAATTAATGCTAATAATAACAATAGCATACCAAAGTTCCTAGCTCACAACAAGTTCACAACAATAGCATACCAAAGTTCCTAGCTCACAACAAGTTCACACTTCTTTTTCACACATTATTTGTTACTGCTGAATGAAAGGGCAAGTCATAACCAGAAATAGGTGGATACATAAATTCAGTTGCTCTCATGGAGAATGAATCATGTGAAGTGAAACTGGATTCACTGTGAAGATGCACAGAAAAGTATTTCTCCTCATTATCTCCTCAAGGACAGTTATCTGGATTTTAATTTCTCTCCACAGTATTTTTCATGTTTATAATAGTTCTAATTTGATGACCTTGGCAATTAAAAACTGCTTTATTTCTTTACCTTTAATGAACAAAAACAGTCTTCACTGGGACATTTCTCTGCATCCAACAAATAAAAACCATGTCTCTGCCAAATTATAACCAAATACTGCTCTAATGAATCCACAATTCTGTTGTTTTTTTCTAGTTATATTTAGTCAGTAAACCCTAAATTCAATACATTTTACCAATAAATATGAATTATTCTAAGAATCGATTATACGACTGTTACCAAAAGCAGTACCTACCTGCAGAATAGTATAATATCCTTTGTGATTATGACAAATTCTTGTTGACCTGACTTACTCCCCTCACCTCTTATACTCCCTCCCTCCCTCTGTCCTGTCACACAATTTTTCCAGTCCTCCCATCCGTCTGTCTCTCTGCACGTCACTTCAAATGTCCACAACGCCTCTAATCTTAACCTAGAAATTTTTGATTCCATGTGAGTATCATCTCTGATAGGATTACATGTCGCTCTGTGAATATTATACATATATTATGTATCATAATAATATATTATATGTGAAGATTTACTTTATGTTTCATCTCACTGAGCCTTTATATGCCAGTTATCTCATCTGAATAAAGTAGATCATAGATTGAAAAGTATGCTGACTGTGTTTGGGTCAATCAAGGAGGCAAAGACAACCAGATTGCCTTCTGTTTTCCTCAGAGCTAAGTAAGTGCCGCAGTTTCCAAAGATACGAATCTCATCCACCACTCCCTTCACTGATAGCACTATCCACTTCCTGTTTTGGTTGCGCCATGGTTGACGCACGTCCTTTGTCCAACAAAAGTTATCTCAGGACACTGTTAGTATTTAGCAAGTCTAGTACCCTTAAATGCCCTTAAATTAAATTTACAGAGACCCAACAATTCCCCGATATGCAAGCAATTGACAGTGGTGGTGAGGAAAAATATCTTCTCAAGAGGCGAAAACTTCAAACAGAACCAGGCTCTATGGATGGGGGTTGCAGGAGCAAACACAAAACATATGAACGTGTAAGACGTGACAACACGAACAGAGATAGGCTACTGTCTGGGGAAGAAGCAAAGTATTCCAGAGAATAAACAAAGTGCTTAGTGCAAGAAGCCAAGTATGATTGGATCATTTAATTGTTCAATCAACAGTTTTTCTAAAGGATGTGCTGTCTGCCATGTTACATTCACAGTGATTTTACAGCAGCTAAGAGGTGCCATTAGATCCTGCATAAGCTGCACAGACTGGACTGGGTAAAAAGTATGCAGTCAAATACATTAGTCCTGCAGCAGGTCCTTCATGATATCATAATTTACACTCAGGTAGCCAAAATGACCTCACCCAGAATTGGCCTGAACTTGGCATGCCAGCTGAAATTAGCCGGGCTGTCCAGTTGCCCCACAATCAGGCCAAATCAGCTGGCCCGATTCTGGCTGCCGGCACTGCCATGACTGGGCAATTTTTTAGTGATTGTATTTTTTAGCTTGGTTTTATCCTCTATTTCATTTTGCTTAATCCTACTATATTTCTTTGTCTCTTTTCTCTTATACTTTGACCTTTTTCAAGTTTTGTGTACAGCATATTTCCTGTTTATTGTTGTAGCTATGTTTACTTGATGATAACAATTTCCTGCACTCATTCTATTTTCTGTGTATCTATATAACAATCTTATCATGTCGTGTCCTCACACTGCGTCCTCTCTCCTCGTTCTTGTATATAACTGACCGCTGTGGTAAAGACCATGAGGCCCTCTGCTGGTTAAACCGGTGAAAGGTAAGCCCCTCCTCCCCTGAGCGGGGATTGGTCCATGCCGCAGCTCACGTATCCGTTCATCCAGTAGCAGCTTCAGCGCGCATCACGTGGTTTTCAACACCCGGAAGACCGGCCTGGAAAGTCACTCATGTCAGAAGTTTTAAGCTATTTTCTCACTGTTTTACGTTTTTAAACCATCTTTTGTCCAGCTGAGGTGTCCTCCAACATGATGCAGGCTTTGAAAGGCGTCAGACATCTTCAGTCCAGTGCTATAAAACAAGCAGGTAACTCATACATCTGTCTAACGTGTCTGTTAGACTGAGGCAATTTAAAAATAACTTCACTGTGGTCAAGTACCTGTCATTAATGCCTTTTGTTGAACACAGTAGTAATACAGGCCACGTGGTGAACACAGGCAATGGGAAGACATTGATGTGACAGAGACTTTATGTTGTCATGGATTTCTTATTATGAGGATGAGAAATAGCATCAGTGTATTTATATATCTAACTTAAAAAGGCAGGTACACTGGGTTTGACATTAATGTAGGTATTATAGCCAGATTGCTTAAAAATCAAGAATCTTCATTTGTGTTATTTGTGCTGTGTTGTTCTGTAATTCAATTTATGATTGTTAATTAAGTCGTCTCTGAAGCAAAAATGCCAAACATTTCTTGGTTATACTTTCTGAATGGGGAGAATCTGCCCCATTTCCCTGTCCTCTATCATTGTAAATTAAATATCTTCGGGTTTTGGACTGTTAGTCGAACAAAACAAGCAATTTGAGGACATCATCCTCTGCTCCCAGAACTTGTGTTATACAGAGAAAAGCAATTGTTTCAGCAGTAAACAAAAGAAACTCCTTAAAGACATGGTCACAAAACTATTCTAGTGACAAGTTACATCTTCTTTTTGAAAGAGTGAGTGTATCTTTCAGTGAATATCACTGGTGAGACGAAAACTAACATTGCCACCAGACTGGATCTCGAGACGATAGACCACAGAAAAGGATACAGCCTTTCATGCGTATCACTAAACCACAGTGTCATTGTGTCCAGTTTCAGAGCTCTCCTTCCCGGTGCCATGGGGAGAAATCAAAGGGAAAGTCTGGGGTCCTGATCACGGTCGGCCTGTGCTGTGCCTGCACGGATGGGCTGACAACTGTGGCACATTCAACACCCTCATTCCCCTGCTACCCAAAGGTAAATGTTGTTCATGTGAATCTTGACGCTGCTTTAAACATCCCAATTTCAACTCTTCTCACTTATATTATTGTGCATAAAAGTTTTTCCACGTGCCTCATTTATTTCAAAAAGTAAAAAAAGTCACAGTTTTGAACCGTCAAAGCGCTCATTCACTGCCATTGAAACTGACTGCTGAACATTTCTTCATGTTCTCTAAATTACTTTATTTATACACATAGTATATGCCATATATATCAACACGTGTCAGCCAATTCCTGCTGAAGAACTTTAGCTACAAGTCAACCTTTTTGGAAAATTATACTCTGAACGAGGGCGGACATTTTCCGTGTTTTCCTCAGAACTTTCTGCTTCACACAGGTTTATGGTGTTTGTTACATGCAAATGTGTACTTTTGCTGATCTTGTTGGGCAGTTTCCTGACAATAAGAAGCTCCCTGGTACTACAGGGACAGTGGCCTCTGGACTAAGACTTGTATTTACTATTTAAATGGACCTGCCTCCCAGCTATATACTCAACAATAACGACATTTAAAGGCAAACACAGACAAGAAGCCCCCTGGTTTGTCCCTGAGTATGGCCAACTTTCCTCCAGACATCATCCCTTGCCAGAACACTGTCTGGATAATTGAGTTTGTCTAATTCGATACTACTCTCAGAAGACTACCCAGCACATGCAGGTGTATAGTGTTTGACTATTTAGACTTTACCTGAGGACAGTGTGCATCTGTGCAGTGCATCTTTTCCCTGCTGGTGCTGCCACTCAGCTGTTACAACAGCTGCCTCCCATCTAAAATGACAGGGGTTTGCACTCTTTTCTGGCCTATATTCATGATGCTGGATAATGATATTACTACCACTTCCCTTCAGCAAGACATTAGGGATTGTTTTTGTGCTGACGTGCTGTCTTTCAGCTAAAGTGAACACATTCAAATTTTCTTCAGAAATTTTTTTGTTGTTGTTTTTGTGTCCTTGAAGAGATAATGTGACAATCACTTGGTGAGACTCAGTCCTTCTCTCTGTCCTTCCTGTCAGAGTGCAGATACGTGGCAGTGGACCTGTCAGGTCACGGTTGGTCGTCGCATCGTCCTCCTGGAGTTTTCTACAATTTTCCTGGGTATCTGCTGGATGTACGCAGGGTCATTGACGGTGTGTGAGTTCAAGAAGTTGCACGACATATTTAGGCACGAATTCAAATGACACATCGATGATAGTTCAGGCAACAAGCTACATCTCTGTGGGGATGCAGTGTGTCCTGGAGCTTGGTGATAATTTGTTATTATTGGTTATCGTCTTCCAGTGGAAACACGTCTTGATTATATGAACCAAAATAAATGATTCTGAGCAGATGTAATTATAAACTGAGAGTTATTTAGATATTGAAGGGGTTTCTTTTTCCTATATTAAGAGTTATCCTGACAAATGTGTTACAGTTGAACTCAGTTTATTGCCTTGAACAGTAAATAGTAAAATTGCAGGGGCGTTGGTAGCATAGTGGATAATGTCAGCGCCCCATGCAAAGGGCTCGAATTCAGCTAGCGGCCCCCTGCTGCATGTCAGTCCCCACTCTCTCTAAGTGTATTTTATTATGTTAAAATTACTGTTTATTTAAATGGCGTCCGGTGGGTTTGATGATAGCGATTTCTGAGCTGTTCCAGATAAAATAGAAAGGATCTTTCTCTGCAACAAAAACGTCTATCACTGCAGGGAATCCTTTCCATAATGTTGTCAGACACTTACAGTAAGAATCTGAGCCTCAGTGGCAAAAACAAGCACTTTTAGTGGACATAAATTGACATGTTTCACAGCCGCTGGTTGCAGTGATCTCACTCAAAACTAGAACACTTTTTTGAAGAAGAAAAAAAGGTCAGTCTGATTAGTCACTTCGATGCAAAAACATAGGAAAATAGGGTCGAGCTTGAAAAATACCAAAGTAACCCTTTAACATTTATTTTTGTCAAATCAAAGATTTATGTTGCATACATGTGCCATTATAGTTTATTAATTCTTAAAATCAAAACTATGATTGCTATAGTGATATATTTCAATCACCCAGCTCCAGTGCATCTGTGTTGCAGTTAAACCACATTAGCAACAATGTCTTTCAAGTAAAAACAGTCTCTGTGATGAGATACTGAACCAGGTTGATGATCTGTGAAATTACTCCTACAGCTCTGCAGTGGAGCAAATTCTCCATCATAGGCCACAGCATGGGTGAGTGCAGCTTTACAGCAGAATTAGAGCAATTACAATGCTTGTGGTATATTTATATGTACATTTCATTTTTTTTTTTTTTTTTTTTTGAATTTCAGGTGGTAACATTGCTGGAATGGTAAGTGACAGTGTCATGACAGGCCACTGTTTTCACATGATACACATGCTGTCTCTGTAGAGAGTATTTTGCTGTACAGTGTGTTATTCAGTAACTATATTGTGTTTTCCACAGTTCAGTTCACT
Organism: Epinephelus moara; assembly: GCF_006386435.1. Classification (NCBI taxonomy): domain Eukaryota; kingdom Metazoa; phylum Chordata; class Actinopteri; order Perciformes; family Serranidae; genus Epinephelus; species Epinephelus moara. The sequence continues at coordinate 39,075,616 of NC_065510.1, forward strand.
GTATCCTGAGATGGTGGATGCTCTTGTTTTGCTGGACTCATATGGATTCTTACCCACAGATCCGGTAATTAAACAGTTTTTTTTTTTAAATAAATCAGAATAGACTGCAGTTACTACAGAGCTGTAATTTGTTTAGTTAAGGGTGAAGAAAAACATAATCTGCTTTGAAATTGTGTTTCAAAATCTTATTACATTTTTTTACGCCAGGCTTCACAACAATTTCATAAGTCCTCCCACATGTTAAGAATTTATTGTTGCATTAGGCGGTTTTAAGAAAAAAACAATAACAAAAAGAGATATATGTGCAGCCCTTTATAATAATAAACAATTCTAGGTTTTATCGTCCATACTGGCTTTCCATCATGCTTTAATACTTTCCTTTGTGTGATCATGAACATGTGGTGTTTAACCCTTTGAAACCTGAGCGAATTGGCTTGATTTTTTTCAAAAACCTGAGAAGGCAAATGAGCAACAAAAGAAGACATGACCCCAAAAATTTGCAAGAAATTAGTAAAAAGGGAAAATTTGAAATATGAAAATTAGTTTAAAACAAAAGAAAAAAGAAAAAAAAATTCAAAGCATGAAAATTAGTAAAACTAAAAGAAAGGGAAGAAAGTTAAAAACAAACACACAAGGACATGACCTGGAAAAAAAGTGCTTAAAAATTATAAGAATTCTGTAACATCATTATAAATACAGTTTTTCCCTACGTTTTTTTCTTTTTTCCCTTTTTAAAAAATAATATTCTAAATCTGTACATTTTTGCAATATGTGGGGCATTTCTTACAAGTTGCTCTTTGCCTTTTTTCCCATGTTTTTGAAAGAAATCGCACCGACATGGTCAGGGTTCAAAGGTTTAAATACTTGCGAAAGGCACCTGCTGGCAGCACAAGAAAAGTGATGTTGCTGCAAGTTTCAAAGGGTTAAAAGGTCTTTAAAAGTCTTACATTTAAGTGGGTGAAGCCTGCAGAAACCCATCGCTCCACCAAACATGCAGAGCAGTATGTACAAAGGAGAAGGAAAGACGAGTTGCTCAGCTATAGAGTTCAAATTTACTGTTGGAAAAAAAACAGTGTTGCAGGAGCTCCTGTCTGGAGAGAGCAACGTCTGTCTGTAGTGCCCCCAGATAATCTGAGTATAAGACCCCCGAACTCTCTACAAGACTGTACGACTTCATAACAATTTCTAATGAATTCTGGATTGTGAGTAAATGGAAAAAATGTGTAGGTCGCTTGACATTTTGAAAGGCATCACATTTAATAAATGCTTTTGTCACCAGTGTAATTAAATCTGACACAGTTTTGTCCTTTGGGTCAGTGCGAACTGCGAAGCGTTCATTTAATGTTATTGCCTGACTCCATAATATTCCAGAGCTGTGCTGTACTATCCACTCTTGTCAGTAGTTCTGAATTGCTTCATTGATCATTTATCTGTTTTCTTGCAGAAAGAAATGCTTGAAGTAATGAGGCAGGGGACGGATCAGATGATTGAGTATGAAAAAATGACGAGAGAGAAGACGAGGAGAGTCTACACTTATGAAAATGCAGTAGAGAGGTGTTACACCTTCCTATTCATGTTGCTTTTAAAATACTACTGCATATCCACTTATCCAGTGATGTGAGTGTTTTCTTATGAAGCCTTTAATTTCTTTCAGGCTGTTGGCTGCAAACCCAACTCTGTCTGAACACTCTGTGCGCATCCTTTTAGAGCGAGGTATAGTTGAAGTTGAAGGAGGTACGTCTTTATCTTCCCCTTCCCCTCTGCTTTTATGTTGATCCTGGGCTCTCCTCTTAGAGCAGAATGAGATAACTCTCTGGATAAATTCTGAATGTATTTTTCTGTTGCAGGTGTGGCCTTTACCAGAGACTTTCGGATTAATCTGGTAGGTTTTTGTTGAACTACGCCAACTGAGTGTCGTATGCAGCCCATAAAATGTGTGTACAGTACTGTATATGTATTGTTTGACTGTTGTTTTCAGAAAAATACATCGCGCATCAGTTTTGAGCAGGCTCTGGAATTGCAGTCGGGGATACAAGCCCCCGTTTTAGTTGTTATGTAAGTTTTTCTTCCACTTCACATTTCCCTATTACATGTACCAATCTCAGCGCAATGAAAAATATACCTCACCAATATACACACAATCTTTTTCTTGTCTTTCTTCTTGTCTTTCCAGAGCAGAGGACGGCTTTGAGAAACTATTTGTGAAACCAGAGCATAGACCATTTACATCAGCAATTCTCCAGGCCTATAGGGACAGAAATGTGAGTGTGTTTTTACAGCGTTTGTGTAAAATACGTACGCTTGCATCTTGGTGTTTATTTTTAGCCGTTAAGCCTGTGTGTGTGTAATTGTGCCTAGTAGACAGACAGGCAGGCAGACAGACAGACAGAGGGCTGCACAGATGCAAAAGTAGCTGCGTAGTGTGAGCTCAGTGTCTCAGAGGCAGCAGAAATCTTTATAGCTGTGAACCTCAAACACTGACCTACATACTGGAGCTCGGTCAAGTGCTGCTGATGAGAGAGAAAACAAAAGACGCGCATCAACTTAGCATCTCCAGTGATTGTCTCTTTCCAAGTTAGCTGGTGATAATAACAATAAAAATCAGCTACTGTACAACAGAGGAGAGTTTGGGATGTCAGAATACTAATGATTTTAGAGCGGCTATAATCAGTATTTCTATAATAATATCAATGAAATGAAATGAAAAGAGTCCCTCGTAGTGATGGACTGAGATAGAATTATCACCTGAATGTGAAGCTCCTCTCTGCTTTACTGAGCTTTATAGAAAGTGCCAGCTCATTGTTTAGCTGTCATGCAAAGGGTTCAGTTGCGGGTAGCACACTGAATTTTACCTCGATTGGAGCATTTGTTCAGAGCCCAGGTAGCTGTTGTTTTTTTCTGGGCTTGAAGCGTGAACAATGACGACATCAGTGGGCGTGTCATATTCTACAGGTTGTGAAGAGGATGAAGTCTTGCATGTAATAGTCTTCTTCAACATCTTATCATAAATAGCTGGTCCATGCTCAATATGTGCCCGGTATAGCCTCTTTCAATATAAGGTGCATTGCCTTCATTTCTCAAAAGTCAAACTCTGAAATGTTCTCAGATGTTGATTCCACTTGTGACAGGCGCAGACTTTCTCCTGCACCCTTAGCACACTCATTCTGACTGAGTCCTAATTTGCACACTTTTTGGGGTTCGATCCTCAAAACACTGTCAGATATTTTTAAAATGAAAATTTACCCAGATCCTTTGACAGCTGTTTTGGCATAGCAGGAGAGGGAAATAAGAATCTTTAAAGATCAAAACTCAAAATAATGAGATTTGTCACTTTATTAGCATGGAGATAAATCCTTCTCCACTGGAAGAACCCTCATCCACTGAGCTGGACTCAGTGGTTGAGGAAAGTGATGCAGAATTTCAAACTTGAGAAACTTAGGTTCACATTAAATGGCTCTTCTGATAGATTAATGAGAAAATTGAATCCATTTATGGAATATTAAAAAGCTAGACTCTAAGCACCCACTTTATTGATTGACTCGAAGTAAGCCACATTTACTTTTGTTCTACATCCTGCCTCGAGATCCAGTCCTTGAAATCACAAACAGGATTGGTGACAAGGGACAACCCTGGCGGAAGTCAACACCAGCCGAAAGCATGTTTGACTTTACGCCAAGTATGCGGACACAGCTCTCACTATGGGCATACAGGGACCAGATGGCTCGTAGCAGTGAGTCCGGTACCCGATACTCTCGCAGTACCCCCCACAAGACCCTCCGAGGGAAGCAGATGTAAGCCCTCTCCAAGTCCACAAAGCGCATGTAGACTGGATGGGCAAATGACTGGATGTACATGTAGACTGGATGGGTAAACGAATACCCTCCTGATTCTTGGAGGGGATATAGCATTGCTGGGTAGAGGGATGTTTGGAATGCTTTGCTTGGTCTGCTGCCCCCGTGATTTGGCCTCGGATAAGCGGATGGATGGATGGATGGATGGATGGATGGATGCTATATAGCAGTTTATATGTTGTTAAAAAAACACTAAAAATATGTTTTAAAAAAAACAGGGCTGCTTCATCAGCTCGCACCAAGGTTCCAAGAATCCTGAACAGAAAAGGTTCAAGGACCAGAGTTAATCTGGTGGAAAAGGGGTATCAGTGTCATTTCTAGCAGCAGCAGGCAGCTGTTTTCAGTCAGCTCTAAAAAACTGACTGTACACCAATTGCTCAGCACCAAACATCAGACAGACTCAGTGAGAGGAGATCTAGTGAACAGCTAAGCTAAAGAGCTAGATATTTCCCACAGGAGTTAGATGGAGACCAAACACAAAGCTAAAGCAGTGAAAATTGGACATACATTATTCATGTGGACACAAACACGACTCCAAATCAGTGTTGCTCTGTAACAGCTGAATGTGTAAATAAGCAACTGTTTGCAAACAATGTTATCATATCAACTTAAAAAGTAGATGATGTGTCAATGTTGTGCTCACAACTTGTTTGTACTGCCCTTAAATTAATCCAAAACATCCTGACTGCCCCCTGGTGGCTGGCTGCAGAATAGGTCAGAAACCCCTCCATGTTGGAGGGTGGGCCACGTCAAACACATTTTTCACAAAGATGGCTTCTGTCATTTTAGGTAGTTAGGGGGTGCTTATGTATGTTCAAGTATTAATTTTTCTGCTAAGTTTGGTTTAAATTAATTATTTGATGCTATAAAAAAAGGGGTTTAATGTCATGATTGACAGCTGTGTGTGCCAATCGGTGTGCTCGGGATCAATGCAGCTGCTTGCAATTGGGTCAGATGGCGGGAACTCAATACCACAGAGATCACTTCTGCACAGTCTCTGGCTCCAAATGATGTTATCAGCTCAAGATGGCAGCGGCTGTACCTGTGATATTTTGGCTTCATTTTTGTACAGTGGGAGGCGTTTCATCCATCTAGATTTACAATCATTGCCTACACTAATATCTCTCACACTCATCTTTTTGTTTCTTTCTTTCAGCACTCGGTGGTGGTGACGATACCAGGCGATCATCACATCCATCTGAATAACCCTGAAGTCGTTGCTCCACTTGTGTCTGACTTCCTGCTGACCAAACTGTTGAAACAGACAGCTAAACAAACAGAAAAACAGGCCTCAGTGTCATAGCAAACACACATACACACACACAAACACGCACACACATCAGTTTTGCCTTAAGTCATATTTCACTTCTGGTGAAAACAATTATTTAACGTGTATTTATACTTAACAGTTTACACTCAACTTGGGAGCTTAAATCTGTCAAACAGCTATCGTAGCATCAAATCATTTAGGTTCATTTTAGTTTTGGTGGACTCCTAAATTATTTAAAGCAGCTGTGCGTAACTTTATGTTTTCGTTGATTATAGCGCCCTTTTGGTCTAAGCGGTATCACACCCACACCCTGGTGTCATAAAATCTCGACTGCAACCGGCAATTACCGCATGCATTTGTTTTGGAGAGCAAGAGGATTAATGTTACTAACGTTCTTATAAACTGAGGACAACTGCCTGCTGTATATTCGTGTTCATGGTCACAGTCACAGATAATTTTGTGGCGTTTGTTGTAACGTTACTAGACAAAAGCGGTTCACACCAGCTAACATTACATTTAGCTTGCTTATAACTTCCATGTCGTCATATATTGAAGTGAAACAACGTCTAACAAGTTGCGGTATATTCTCTAAATATAAACAAAAATTACATACCTGTCGATTAGGAAAAGGGCCAACTCTGGATCAGTTTTAAAACCTTTCAATTCTCTCAGCTCTCTCCACTTGGTGAATGCCCGACCGAGGTTTACACGCGTTTGGGCTCGAGCCCTATCACTGTCCCGTTTAGCTTTCTTCAGTTCTTCTGTTCTTTTTCTTTTTCTTTTTCTTTTTCTTTTAGATGGTGCTCCTTCGTTATCCGCCATGACATCAAAAGGACAACCAAGTCCTTATACATGCATCTCTGGTAAAACTGTTAGGTGTTCAGCAATGCCCGTTGTGTACCACTTACTTGAAGAACACTCTCTGTAAACACGGCTCCTTCTTCTTCTGTTTGTTTAATGGCCGCTACAGGCGTGCAGAATTACTTCCGCCTCCGGGTGCTGTATTCTGGTTTGCTGACATGACATCAAAAGTACAACCAAGTCCTCATAGATACATCTCTGGTAAAACTGTTAGGTGGTATGTGTTCAGCAATGCCCGTTGCGTACTGCTTACTCGAAGAACACTGTAAACACGGCTCCTTCTTCTTCTGTGGTTTAATTGCTGCGGGCCGCTGCGGGCAAGCAGAATCACTTCCGCCTCGGGTGCCGTATTCTGGTTTGCTGACTTCCGCTGTGTGTCCGACCCGACCGAGGCTACGCTAAATAGCCATATAGAGAAAGGCTTTTTTGTCGCTGTTGGGTTCAAATAAATATGCGGATCTTCAAGGGGGGGTGATACGAACTAGGGACAGTTTTATAAATGGTAAAAAGTTCCGCACAGCTGCTTTAATGTTTGTTAATAGATATTGATGTGTATTATTGTTGAGTGTCAGTGCCATTGTGGGTAAAATGAGCCATGTTTTACACCAAGCTGCTTCTCTTTAACTCCAGATGGTCGGTAAGATGTTGAGTAAGATGAGAGAGACAGATCAGCCAAAAAACAAAAACAGCCAAATTAGTGTTCTGGCACAGTTTGTATCTTTTGCTTTTTGATCCAGTGAATAGATATCCCTCGGTTCAGTGGATTCATATGAAGTCTGTGTTGGACAGATGTTATCCTTTGTGCTGACAAGAGTCAACAACTGGCTTTCATGTGGTGTTTTGTGTGTGATGAGGATGGCATGATACATTAAGAGACATTAGCCTAAAGGAGTACTCCACCTTTGGGCGTTACACTCCTGAAACCTTGTTGAACTCACAAGTTGTCAAAACCTGGCGCCTATATTACCCACAGTGCAACTCACAGACATTGCCTTTAGTTGAATGTTAACTTAACCAGTGGAACAGAAGGATAAATAGAAAAGCTGACAATGGAGGGACTTTGGTCAATAATGCTCAATGTAAACTGCAGGTTCATTTTAACGTGGTGTTAGATTAAATGTCACAGGGTTATTTAAGCCTCTCAGATCCAAATGACTAGGAATGTAAGGCAAGACAAGTTTCAGAGTTGTATACACACAATTTAACTTAAATGGACAGTTTCAGAAAAGTAATGTCTTTCTCTGTCCTCTAAGGTTGAAAGACATATCTTTTTCACCTCTGACAAGTGTGGTCAGAAGTGTGTTTTGTTGCACCTGAATATACACACAACCATGACAGCACTGGGTCCTGAGGGACACCTGTACATCACTGCAGCAAGGTGATAAGCTAAAACACTGAAGGTCAGCAAAGACAAGATTTTCAGGGGGTGTTAAAGGATTACTGCACCCCCCACATGATCAGATTTGTGTATCGGTTACTTCCCCTGTGTTACCTTGAATTGATGAAAACTTAGTTATTCTTGCATGCTTCCAATGGGAACAAAGAATCTAAAAACAGAGAAAATTATTGATAAATTGAATCATAGGGGACTGTGTTTCACAGCAGCAAACTGTAACCAAACATCTGTTTACAAACTGTCACACAACTCGTGCAGTGTAATCCACGTCTCATTTATCCAGACGTATGCTCAGTACTTACCAAACAAACAGCCTGTTCTGACAAGTAAAACTTATCTATGCTCTCGTCAAAGCCAGACAAAAACAGTAAAGTTACCTCGTTGAACAAGGGAGGTGCTTGTCTACTGCTGCCTCGATCACTTAGTTTGGGTTACCGTGTAACTTTGATGTTTTAAAGGATCAGTTGGAATTTACACAATAACACAAGCTCCCAATTGAGGCAGCAAAGTAAACGTACTGTTTTTGTCAGTGGAGTCTGGCTTTGAAGAGAGCGTAGATAAATTTTACTTTTAGTTCAGTAACCTATCAGATAGGGCCGTCTGTTTGGGAAGTACTGAGCATACATCTGAATAAACAAGACTTGGATTATACTGCATGAGTTGTGTGAGAGTTTGTAAAAAGATCATTCAATATAATATTGCTGCTGAGAAAAGCAAAGTTTTCTTCACAAGTTAACATGACATGGGGTGAGTAATTAAAATACAGATGGTCATATGGGGAGTGAAGTATTCCTTTATGTTACCTCTAAATAAAATGGTGTGAAAGTATATAATATTTTTTTTAATGACAGTGTGAGAACAATGAGACATCTTGCCTCTCTCATTTAGAACAAAAAAAGTAACACCTCTCAATACAATCTAGTCCAGCACAACCTCACCTGTAACAATAACCTCAATAATGAATTGGATTTACACTTTTCTGACAGTGCCACCACAGATGTTTAGCTTTAGATGTTGTGGCTGAGCTGCTGTGTTGGACTGCATTCGATTGTACAGATGTGCCTAATAAAGTTCTTGTTAGTGTTCGAGGCTGCTGAACTCTGTTTGGTGCTCTCCTGCCGTCCTGCAGTACAGACTGCTGTGTATTTGCAGGCAGTAGTTTTATCACCTTGTAGCTGCTATCTTTGAGGATTGTTTGAAATGCACTGTGGCAGCTCAGGTGTCTTAGAAGTCTGCTGCCTGTTGTAAATATTTTAGCAGTTACACAATTTCTCTGAAGTGTGTGTGTGTGTGTCCTCATGTTTAATCTCAAAGTTAGTGAGCTGTGGGAGAAAGAGTGTGTACCTGAGTGCCACAGAGAGCAGAGGATGAATCTCAACAAGTGCACAATAGTTTCACAGTATCTTTTTTACTGCTTGTTTTCGGTAATAAAGCAGTTAAACTATGTTAAGAATGACTTAATTTTGGAGGATTATGTTGGAAATCTACAAAACTACACTTCCTTAAATCTTAAGCAATAATTTAATCTTTGATTATTTAACCTTTTACTACTGTCATCGTCTGTTGTCATCATTTGTTTTTCTGTGATCTAATTTTAAATATTAAAAGTATTCATATTTATAATGTGTTTTACAGGCTGTCTGGTGTAAATATTTACCCATGAAAATAATTCATGACATTTGCATAAAATTTCCTTTTCTCTAAAATGTCAAAATGCAGAAAAATTGCACATTTTGCATTTGTGCAGACTTTGCGTTTTGTGATATCCATCCAATAAATCTTTAAAGAAACATGCAGTGGTTTGACAGCTGTTTAAGGGATGTGGACAGTTATATGTATTTTAAACAAAATCTTGGAGCACAGAAGAACTTTTAGGAGAGGAAAAACAATGTAGTTATCCTGGATAATTGTTACAGATGTGTAAAATACAGCTACAGTGGCCTGGAAAAATTTGTGCACCCCTGGTCAAAATTTCATTTATTATGAAAAGCTAAGCAACTAAAAGATGAGCTGATTTCCAAAAAGCAAAATGTTAATGATGACACATTCCTCTATTTTAAGCTTTTTTATTTTAATCTTTTACAGTTTCAAAATAACAAAAAAGGAAAAGGGCCCAAAGCAAAGGTTTAGTCATCCTGCATTGTCACTAATTAGTAGCGCCCCCTTTGGCAAGTATCACAGCTTCTTAATGCTTTTTGTGCTAAGTTATTTTTTTTAACTTCATCAGTCCACACGACTTATTTCCAAAAAACATCAGGCTTGTTCAAATCTTCCTTTTTGTGGTGAGGGTGCAGGAAAGGTGTACTTCTGATGACTCTTCCATGAAGGTCATATCAGTGTAGGTGTGGCTGCGCAGTAGAACAGTGCACCACCACTCCAGAGTCTGATGAATCGTCCTGCAGGTCTTTTGCAGTTAAACGGGGGTTTTGATTTGCATCTCTATCAATCCTATGAGCAGCTCTCTCAGAAAGTTTTCTTGGTCTTTCAGACCTCAACTTGACCTCCACAGTTCCTGTTAGCTGCTATTTCTTAATTACATTACAAACTGAGGAAACAGCTACCTGAAAACACTTTGCTATCTTCATATAGCTTTCTGCTGCTTTGTGGGTATCAGTTATGTTAGTTTTCAGAGTGCTGGGCAGATGTTTAGAGGAGCCCATGGCTGCTGATTGTTGGGACAAGGTTTCAGGAGGCAGAGTATTTATAAAGCTTTGAAATTTGCATCACCTCTTCTTTCATAATGATGATTGTGAACAAGCTATAACCCTGTCACAAACTGGCTCAGAGTATGTGACAAGAAGGGAGTCCACACAAAAGATTTACTTAAAACAAGCCGAATTTATTAAACTAAAATTAACTTAATAATCAATGGAGTATGTAGATCAGCACAGTCAGTCATGAAAGCCATGCATGGGTGAGTGTCAGGTGTTCTGTGGAGGTGTTGAAGGTGCAAACCAAAACCAAAGCTGCTCAGTGGATGTCAGCTGAAAGGAAGGGAGAGACCAAGTGAACAGATGAGGCAGCTTTTATAGCTTGGAAGCCCAGGTGAGCCTAAACATGGTAACGACCCTCCCATGTCAGCCAGCTGCCTGATGAGACTGGCTGAAACATTCTCAAAGACATTGGGAGGGGCGTCACACCCTAACAAGGTAATTATGGTCTGAAACTCTGTTAAAAGTTGTCTGAGAGCTCAAATGTCTTGGGGTGCCAAAACTTTTGAATGGTGCTCCTTTACTTTTTTTCACTCGAAGATTGTACAAAACAAAAGTAATACACTAATCTTGCGGATTCTGTCCTTTACCCTTGCGAGGCTGCTGGAGGGGTCATGGAAATTTGCCCATCCAGTCCATGTGCTTTGTGGACTTGGAGAAGGCTTACGACCACGTTTTCGGGGGGTCTTGTGGGGGTACTGCAGGAGTACGGGGCACCAAGTTCGCTGCTACAAGCCATCTGGTTCCTGTATGACCAAAGTGAGAGCTGTGTCTGCATACTCTGTGTAAAGTCAAACACTTTCTGGGTGGGTGTTGGCCTCCAGCAGGTTTGTCCCTTGTCATCGATCCTGTTTGTGATTTTCACGGACAGGATCTCGAGGCACAGCCGAGGGGAGAAAGGGGTCCAGTTTGGGGACCTCAGAATTTTATCTCTGCTTTTCGCAGATGATGTGGTTATGTTGGCTTCATCACACTGTGACCCCCAGCATGCACTGGGGTGGTGTGCAGACAACTGTGAAGCGGTGGGGATGAGAGTCAGCACCGCCAAATCTGAGGCCAGACCTCAATAGTGGTGGTAAGTCTTGAATAGGCTAGCTAGGCTAGTTTTGGATTCCAAATAAAAAAAAAAAAAAGAAACGTCTTGGAGTATTATATAATAATGTGTGGACATATTTGTTTGCTTTCACTGCCAATGCTGTAAAGTTAATGTACCAAATAATCATAAACAGCCCACTGCAGAGTAGTCACCTTGTCGTAAAATATATTAATAGATGCTCATTTAGACCTATTATTAATGTTGATAGGCTATTTTAGACCTGATAGGCTGTGTTACCTTCATTATGAGGCTAAAATATGTTTCGTGGCCACAGGCATTTTTTTCCCTTGGGTTAAGGCCATAGCAATTCTTTGACTCCTGATTAATGTTTAACCTTCTAGATGCCAGACACCAAACATATAGAAATATGTATCTTCATGCAGCCTAGTGTGATGTATATGAATGATTGTAATGCACTGCATAGCAACTGAAGCTCCAGATTCAAAAGACTGGGTAAATACAGACAGAGACACTGTTTCTAAAAGTCTATCAGCAGTTTGAGTAAAAGAAAAAACTCATGAGTTAAACAGCCACAGGTGAGAGACCTGACAGGAGACGACTCTGTGTAAAAAGGGATGCCTGTCCCTTTAAGAGCCTGCCCTGCTTCATCCAATGAGATGTCTCTGCTGCAGCAATACGGAACTTAGTAAACAGTATCAAGTGTCGTGGACCGGAGACATGTTCACGGCTTGTTTGTAGTGTTTATGTAGAGATGCGAACACTACTGCAAACTTTACGAAGCGTTAGAAACTTTGTTACATCAACTGCAATGGATATACAAGGTAACAAAGTCAGAGTAACGTCATGTGGAGACTTTGATAAGTTGTCTACAGTCAGACACCTACAGCACTTGTTTAATAGTCAGATATATAACTTATGTGGTGTCTTTTGGATTTTAACATCCAAACAGCATTTTTTTAACTAATTTATTATTGGAGCTGTTGCTCATTTCAGTTTTCTCTTATGTGTCAAATCCTTGTGCAATAGACTTTAGTTACATGGGTTTAAGTTAGTTCAGCTCTGTGAGATGATTTGTGTCCGACAGTTGTTTAATACACAATAATAATAACAACAGTTTGTTAAGAGCCAGTTGTTGTGTTTGAGCTGCAGACTGAAGGCTCTACTGTGTCATGTGTCAGTTTCAGAGCTGTCTGTCCCGGTGCCCTGGGGAGAGATCAGAGGGAGGGTCTGGGGTCCTGATCACGGCCGTCCTGTGCTGTGCCTGCATGGCTGGGCTGACAACTGTGGTGCATTCAGCACTCTCATTCCCCTCCTACCTAAAGGTAATACAGTACTGGAGACTTTCTGTAAACAAAACTGGGTAATTCTTTATTTTATGTCACTTTCTATAACGTTTCCTGGACATAGCTTTGTAAAAGAAAGGTATGCTATAGGTAAAATTGTTCAATTGATATACTTTGTTAAATTAATTCTAGGGCTGCAACAATACACAATTAGTATATGTTTTGTTATGACTAATCAATTGTGATGGAAAAGTTACACACGCTCAAGTGCTGTACCTACGTATTTACATTTTATGTTACTTTGCAGTGCACTAATTTATTTGGTAATAACGTGCTTTTTACTTCACTGCACCCATTGCTGTCACTACTCTGTACATGCAGTGCAAACTCCTTTGGTGCAATGAGATCATTTCACATTGCTTCAATAGAAGCCAGCTGGTGTTGTGAATTTTCTAGAATAAGGTGACTTCTTTTGGTTTCTTTTTATTTTGAAAGCAGTGATCCTTTATTCTGTCTTCTTTCAAGATTTTCCCAATCTCTCAAGTTTTTAAATGAGTTTCTTTCTGTTGGAAACAGGTTAAAAAAGAATAAAACTAGACTTACGCTTTTTGTTAAAAAAGAAACAATATTATCCTAATATTAAATAATTTAAATCAGCTCCAACTTGACCAGCTAACATTTAAATGCTACGTACATGTTAATGCATAGGTGAGACAAATTCAATAAAATGTTACACATTTATTTAGTTTTATAAGTTATCTTGTACATATTTGTTATAGTACCGTTATAGTATCTGATTGCATTGTCAGCTCATGGCCTCTGATTGGCCTCACCTCAGTAGGCGCCATCTATAATTTATTTATTTTTTTTAAATTTTCTTTATTCTTTTACTTTACCTAATGAAGGTCTGACAACTGAAACGTTGTTTATCTAATAATGTTTAGTGCAAGTAACAGGACAGTGTGAGAGAATTACCTTTTCCTTTACCTGTGGACATTTTCGTCCTCCACTTGTCTACAGGTTTTTGAAGGTGTGCATGAGCCTCTCTATTACAGTATCTTTTAAAATTTTACTATAATGTTTTCCATTCTGTACATTCTCGACCTTTGCAGAACTTTGCCTTTATTTTTATTTCCTCTTAATATACAGACACATTGCTTGTAAGTAAAACCCACTTGGTCATAAATCTTATTCCAGTTCTGAATAAAACACCCAATTGCCACACTGAGTACCTGTATGTTTGATACTTTATTACACTTGAGTACCCATAAGACTTGTGTATTTTTACTGAGGTAAAACTTTAAATGTAGGACTTTTTCCTATGATGGAGTATTTTTACACTGTGGTATTTATATGTTTACTTATTTAATGGACCTGAGTACTTAAAAAAAAAAAAAAAAAAGATACAGACAAAAAATCACCAACAACTTTGATCAGTTAGTTACTTCAGTCAAATTACAACAACATAAGACAGAAACAGTAAAGTAATAAGTCTGAAGTGTATAAGGAGTAAAGATAACACAACTGCCTAATAGAATAATAAAAGTAAAATACATTTACTTAAATAACTAAACTAAAACAGAAAAGAAAAGTAATATTTGCATAGTTATGAAACGATAAAATAACAATTAAATTTGCATGTGATATTAAAAGGTAATAAAAAAAAATTTGAAAAACTGATATCTTTTGGTTTTTACATTTGCACTTTTCGGTATTTTCTGACGTTGTATTGACTAAACAATTGATCATTTCATCATAAAAATATTCAACAGATTAAGCAGTAACAAAAATAATCATTATGCGGCCCTGATCAGCTTCAATTATCGCTACTGTAAGTATCTAAAACCATTGTCTTTATTTTTACTCATAATCAGTACCAAATTCTCTCCTCTGTAGGAAACTTCCTTGGAAATAATTACGAAAATATGGACCCGTAAAATAAATTATTACCCAGACTTGTGATGTACATGTTTGGTGTGACTTCCCGCTCAGTTTGCTGTGTGAGTATTTGACACATCTCTTCTCTCAGAGTGCAGATATGTGGCGATAGACCTGGCAGGTCATGGTCGCTCATCACACCGTCCTCTTGGAGATTTCTACTCTCTTCCCACCTACGTGGCGGACGTACGCAGAGTCGCTGATGGTGTGTGTGAGCTTATTATGTTGCAGAATCATTTTTAGCCAAACATCAGTGAAGAACATGAAGTCCTGTAAAGATTCAACATCGGGGCGTCGGTGGCTTAGTGGTAGAGCAGGCGCCCCATGTACAAGGCTGTTGGCGCAGCGGCCCGGGTTCGACTCCAGCCTGTGGCCCTTTGCTGCATGTCACTCCCTCTTTCTCTCCCCCTTTCACACTTGTCTGTCCTGTCCATTAAAGGCTGAAAATGCCCCCCAAAAAAATCTTTAAAAATAAAAAAAGATTCAACGTCATGTTCCTATTAATGCATATAATTAAACCACAGACGGACTTGTAACAACTAAAAAGTATCTTGATGTTCTGTGATGAGATACTGAACCTGGTTGATGATCTGTGAAATTAACTCCCACAGCTCTGCAGCTGCGGAAATTCTCCATCATAGGCCACAGTATGGGTGAGTCCACCATTAGAGCAGAATTTATCTTCATCTGTGTGGCTGCGTTACAAAGTCATTTAATGTGCAAATTACATGCAGCTTCTTTTATTCACAGGTGGTGACATTGCTGGAATGGTGAGTGTCATTTTCTTATCTCTCTCCTCTTTGTCACACAATATACAGATGCTGTCATCACATGGTCCATTTTGTTTCTTCCACAGTTCAGTGCACTGTATCCTGAGATGGTGGATGCTCTGGTGCTTTTGGACGCTTACGGATTTTTTCCAACAGACTTGGTACAAATCATATTCTCTCCCCAGATTACATTCACTGTGAAACTTTAATGGTCTCTGTTGTTAAATGCACAGCTAGGACAGTCTGAACAGACACCAAGAGAATAATCTAAAAAAAAAAAGTTTTATATGAAATTTTCATTTAAATTTTATGGATCTAAAGGGACAGTCACTTTTAGCATTTTTCTCAATTTCATTTTTAGCACTTTTCTAGAAACAGAACTCCCAGAAAACACGGGCTGTGTCTGATGTGCTGCATCACTCAGACATTCAGAATCACATACTTTTTCTTTTTACTTTTAGTAGGCACTGCAGCTGCCCTTAAGAAGGTTATGCTGTTTCCTTATAATACATAATACTGCACCCAGAGCTTTGACCCTTTTGCTCATATGTCTGTTACTTTGAAAGTAAAACAAAAACGCCATTAGCCGAGCTCACCAGAGACTTACTTTGCAATGTATGTAGTTTTACCTTTTAAGTTGTAACTGCATACATTGCAGATTCTAACATATTATGTTCATGAGAGGGAAATTATATTTTCATTTCTCTGTAATTGTTATTTTTATAGTTATGTCCTTTTGTTGTTGGTAAGTTAAAGTTATGATTATACTGTTCTTTTGAACAGTATAATCATATAATATTCCTATTGTTAGCCTACTATTCAGCTGGTCATTAGTCACTTGAATGCGCTGTCTTCCGTTACTGTGACTTCAATCAGCTGTCATCAAGCTGTTAGGCTGTCATCTGTTTGCGGCTCAGTCAATGTGACGTATTTTCCACTGAGCAGACGATTGTGGGTCAAAATAGCCATAAAAGCATGCTGGCTTGTGTACTGCAAAATATGTCTGGATGTTGTAGGACATCCTGGTATTTTTGACATTCTGCATTTGACATACTATGTATTCTTTTTCTGGCTTACTAAACTGTATGATAGTATGGGTATTGGAACGCACAGTGAGTGTTATGTGCCTGATGCGCGTTCTTGTCGGCTCGCGCTGGGTCATCTTGTCACTTTTTGTACAAGCTAGCAAAACTGTAACGTAAAAACAGCTTTTTAACCTTATCTATGCCTTAACCCCAACATTAAACCTACAGAAGACCTTATGTCTAGCTGTGATTTCAAATTGAGGTTTTTGTTTGTTTGTTTGCTTTTAGAGATCATTGATTTATGAAGATGCACTTAGATTTTTGTTCCTTGTACTGCTGGCATGGCTGCAACTGCCACTAATATTAAACTTCCCTGTAGACTTTTACTTCACTTTTGATATCAGCGTAGCATCTGGCATCATGCCCAACACAAACAGGATTATTATTTGGAAAAAAAACCTTATATAGATCATCCTACATAATGGAAAACTCATGAACATGCACTCGGGCTGAGCGGGGCTGAGATGGTTACGTAGCCTGTGTGGAAGAAAGATTCATTTTAACTCCAACCCTGACTTTTTTCCTAACCTTAACCAAGAAATACTTTTCTGGAAGAAAGCCCTATTGGCAAACTTCTTCCAACAGCTCACAGAGCTCACTGAAGCGTGCTCTGCTACATCCCGCAAACCGCGCCCATCTGGATAAAACCCCATGTTTTTAGTTGGTTGCTTCCAGAACCACTGAATTATTGAGCAATGCCAGATCTGTTTGGTCCCCGATTTTTCCACATAGTGTCAAATATAATATCACAGAAGGTTTTTTTCACGTATCAAGAAACGATGAGAGCTGTGTTAAAATATCTAATTTTTGATTTCCAGTCAATTTCTTTCCTGAATGTTGGTTCAAGAAATGAAATTCTGATGGGGAAATAATGAATCCTTTATTTACTTCTTTCTTCTTCTTTTTTTGACTGTAAGTAGTGATATGGAAATTTGACTAAAAAAAATCCCCAAATCAGGGCATTTAATGCCCATCAGTTGTAAAACTAGAAAATGACAGAGGACCAGAAATCCGTGTCCTCAGTGTATAATATGTATAAAGTGTGTATATATGTTTTTATTGTAAATGTTTATTATAGATTTAGACTTTCCTCATTAAAATGAATCAGCAGGGTTTTTTTAATAACTTGAAATAATCTTCATTCAGGTGGTGAAAATGATTTCTGCTGTATTTTTTCATTGCATTTTATTCACATACTGTATCTGATATTATATTGGAAGAATACGTCTGTACTTTCCCCCTCTGTCAGTAGTTTCTCTCTTTTCCTGCAGAAAGAACTTTCCAAAGCGATGAGGCAGGGGATGGATGAGATATTTCAGTTTGAAAAAAAGACAAAAGGACAGGAGAGAGTTTACACTTATGAGAAGGCAGCTGAGAGGTATCATTTACAAAGATTTATTTCACATTTCTGGGTACTTTGTCTCTAAAGCCAGCTGCTGTTTGCTAAAGTGTTTTATTTCTTTCAGGTTGTCGGCTGCAAACCCCACTCTGTCTGAACAGTCAGTGCGCATCCTTTTAGAGCGAGGTCTAGTTCAAGTTGAAGGAGGTGCGTCTTTATCTCTTTTTCTCCTCTCAGAAAGGAATAATCTCACTTCTCTTTCTCTCATCTGCTGGCAGCTGAATGTGTTTCTCTTCAACAGGATTTGTGTTCTCCAGAGACCTCAGAGTTAATTTTGTAAGTCACTTTTAACCTTCCAAGCCACCCTCCACATTCACCACCTCCTCTCTGTGAGCTTATATTTTCCACACCAGAGGTTTAACGTTCAGCTTGTACAGTACATGTATGTTTTATTTTGTGTTTTCAGAAATACATATTGCTAAACACTTTGGAGCAGAGTCTGGTGATGCAGTCGAAGATTCAAGCCTCTGTTCTAGTTGTTCTGTAAGACATTGATCACTACACTGAAAGTAATGTTTACAATATAATGTTATGACAGCAGTATGACAGTGTGACAGCAGACACATTTAGAACAACTGACATGTAGAACTGGCTCATGTCCTGAGCAGATGTACAGCTAACAAACCATGTGGCAGTCACATTCCCACCCCACTATGTATGAAAGTCAAAAATCTCAGTCTACATAAACATACTCTTCATCCTACAGTATGTGGACTTTTCTCACGCTGTACTTTCAAAATCTCTGTCTCCAGAGCAGAAGAAGGCTTCGATAAAATCTTTTCTGAGCCAGCTACAAGAAAATTTTGCCCAACACTTCTCCAAGGCTTCCAGGATAGAAACGTGAGTGTGCAACTTGGGACAGAATGAAAATATAATAAAAAAAAATATCTTAAAGGGTAACTTTGGTATTTTTCAACCTGGACTATATCTTATGTCTTAGTGACTAGTGGGAAGAGCAATTTTTGAAATTGGTACTGTATTGAGCGAGAGGGCTCAAACCAGCAGCTAAATCCCTGCAGGCAACTGTCAATTTACGTCCACTAAAAGTGCTTGTTTTTGCCACTGACAGGCTCATATTGTTATTATGAATATCTGACAACATTATGGAAAGAATTCCCTACAGAGGTCGACCTTTTTGTTAAAGAGTAAGATCCTTTTGTTTTACCCGGAACAGCCCCAAAATCACTCTTGCCAAACCCACAACACAGGCTCCAATTAAGTCAATAGAAACAAAATAAAACTCACAGAAACCTTCTTGGTTCATCTTTTCACTGTTCCAACAATCACAGACTCTGATCTGGTTCAAACTGACCCTTAATTCACCCAGTTAGATGTGAAAATGCTGTCTGTGGCTCTGTCTGTGCCCTAACTTACTGTTTTTTTAAATGGCATCTGGTGGGTTTAGAGATTTCAGGTCTGTTTCTGGTTAAACAAAAAGGATCTGACTCTTTAACAAAAAGGTCTGTCTCTGTATGGATCCTTTCCATAATGTTTTTAGACAAAATTATAATCTGAGCCTGTCAGTGGCAAAAACAAGCACTTTTAGAGGGCGCCAATTCACAGTGCACAAATGCCTTGAGCCTCAGTAATGGAGCAGTTTGAAAAACTGTTGTTCCCATTAGTCACTTAGACACAAAAACGTGGAAAAAAAGGGTTCAAGAAAAATGCAAAAGTCACCCTTTAATGGTCATTGATTCTGCGTATCTGCGGTTAGTAGTATCCCTCTCTGTTTCCGTTGGTTTCAGCACACAGTGGCGAGGGTACCAGGCGATCATCACGTTCATCTGAACAAGCCAGAAGTCGTCGCTCCACTTGTGTCTGACTTCCTGCGAACCAAAGTGTTGTCCCGTCCAAACACCAGAGAGCACAAGTTATAAACTACAAACACACTCACTCTGTCACACTGGAGATATGTTGTATTCTTGTTCATAAGAACAAACTGTGTGTGATTACATGAACAATAGCATTCAAGTTTCTTCCGTAATGTGATGAATAGCCTGTTGAAACAAGTTGGTTGGACGGCATATGCAGAGGGATCAACCTTAAGTGTTTTACAACTTTATTGACAAATGAGAACAGGGGGAAAATGAACATACTTTTGCACATACATATCAGCTTCTGCCTTAACTGTTTCTTTTTTAATTTGTTGGTCCAACTTTTTAGTTTAGTAAGAGTTAACATTTTTAAGGAAGTTAATTTTTGATTGATTGATTTTATTTGATTAAATACAATATAGTACTAAAATCATCAGGATGTCGCACCAAAGTCACGCGACTTATTTCCATTGCGGTCCTGAAGTCTATGGC
This sequence comes from Epinephelus moara, assembly GCF_006386435.1. Lineage (NCBI taxonomy): Eukaryota > Metazoa > Chordata > Actinopteri > Perciformes > Serranidae > Epinephelus > Epinephelus moara. Next base: position 39,095,543 of record NC_065510.1, read on the forward strand.
AGAAGAATCTTATAGACCATAACAAGTTATAACTGTTGAGTTCTACCTTCAACAAGGAAGCCACTTAAACTCTTAAATATGGTTTGGGCTTACCATATATGTGTTCTTGAACTAAGTACGACACTCGTTAGTTTGTTCTGAGCTATTTATTCTTTGTTCTTTTAGTTGTACCACTGTACCAGGTTATGCAGGTGTATAGATCATAGTGGTAAAGAAGTTACGATGTAGCTAATATCCTGGATTCCTTATCAAGGAGTTTGGATATTCTTGCTGACACTTTGTCTTTGGATTGACCTCACCAAAGTTTTGAGGAAGTGCTGATTTCAAAGTGTCCTGTAGAAGCAGAGGAGGGACGTCCATCACAACTTTACCTTCTTCCAGGCTGCATGGAGAGGAGAAAAAGTCACTAGAAGTGTTTTTGGAGTTTTTACTTTTTCATTTCAGTTGAGCAGAGGTGGTATGCCACACAGATTCTGATGCATCCTGAAAATGACAGTCTCAACAATAGCCACACAAAGCATTGTGCATGTGATATTAATAGCACACACGTGTCATTCCTTTTTCCTGTCTACCCCCTGCCTAGACTTCAGGACCACAATGAAAATAAGTCATGTGACTTCATTGTGATATGCTGATGAATTTTGGTACTGAATGCACCTTTGTGTACTGTCTTTTAATATAGCAGCAAACCACTGTTTACTGTGTAAAGATATAGTGGCGTAAAGGCAGCCTGAGCAGAGAATGAAGTCATACTACCTCTGAGTGTGTTATTAGCTGAGTTTCTCTGTGGTTTCTTGTGGTAAGATGGTCCAGCTGCATGTGCATATCCTGCTGGCTAGCTCCTCTGCGCTCATATGGCTGACCATTGGTCCCTGCCGGTTAACACTGTCAACACTGTTGCTGTTCTTTAGCACTGATTAGGAAGTTAGCACCGTTAGCTACTAGCCACGGGCTCAGCAACCTCCATGTTGAGAACCGTGTCCAGACAGCTCATTCACTCGTTTATTTGTTCATTTGTTATGATCCCCATTAGCTGTGCCCTAAAGCACCAACAGTCTACCTTTAAAACATAGAATAAACATGACGGTTCTCACAAATCAACACACTTGAAAACATACATTGAACAATAAAGCCCAACTCTGAATTTTGCAAAGAGCTTCTTAAATTTAGAAAAAAATAAAATCAATCAATGAAAGCACACTGTGTGAAATCTGTTTTGCCTTGAAGCTAATTCTTTATAACATAAAAGAAAAATTTTAAAATGTACTTGTTATTGAACATACTTGCTTAAATAAAAAAAATAATGTTAAGAAATTTTGAAGTCTGTGATTCCTCTATGAATTCTACTGGGAAAAGACTCAACAAGCCTTTATTTTCTTTCTAAAAGTGGAGCTAAGTGAACGAACAAGTATAGCCTGATCTCTTAAACCCCTCAGTCTGAGAAACACTCTAGAATCTCCAGTTAATGTTCAGCTTACACAATACATTTACAGGTTCCTTGTGTGTGAGGCTCTTTTCAGTCTGGCTTCAGGTTTTATATCATACACTGACTGTAAATCACACACTGTCTGCTCTGGACATCTCCCCGCATCCCATCCACATCCCATTGTGATGATCGATCTCTTAGAAGCCTTTGATGCGGTTAATCCCTCTTAACTTCTATCCAGACGATCTCATATGGGAATAGATTGTTCTGTTTGTTGATGGTTTCATGATAGTTTGTAAAAAGGGCTGATGTTAGTTGTTATGTAGTAAGAGTTAAAAATGTTTGCCCAAAGCTGAAAATGATGTCCTGCACCCTAACTGCAAAAGATTGTTTTCCTATCGCAGAGGTGATCGTTGGGTTCAGGCCACACAGACCTTTAATCTTGTGTAGGGAAGTTTCTTTTGAACTTGTTTCTTGAAAACAGTGGATTGGTTGAACCTATAAAGGCAACACTTAATTTACAGCACAGCTGGACAGGGGAGCTGTGTACTCGAAATTATCTCATTACAGAGAGTACTGTTGTTCACAGCAGGAGACTGCCTGACAGGTGTTACTGAGGGCACACAGACAAGCACAGTAAAGTAGGGTTGTCACCTTGCTGCTGCCAGGTAGGATCCGCCTCTGCAGTGTATGATGATTGGCCATAAGTACAGCCTGTCATTATGAATGTCCAATTAAATCACTGGTTGCAGAAAATACTTATGATGCCTTCAGGTTCCAAAGGTCAGCATGTGCAGTCATGTTTCATTTGTTAAATAGGCATTTCAGGATTTGTTTGAAGCTTTGTTTAGATTAGGTTTATTGTAGTCACTTTACTTTTGCTGGATATTTTTCCTTTGCAGGCAGGTTTCTTCTTTAAACTATCAGAGACACAAACTGAGGATCATCAGACTTTGTAATGTCATCTACAGTAGAACAAGCAGGTAGGATTTCTCAATGACCCCACACAGGCCAAGTGGAGTTTTAACATTTCATCACGTTCATTAGTTTTTGGTTTTGTGATGTAGCTGTTTCGTACAATGTGTCAGTTTCAGAGCTGTCTGTCCCGGTGCCATGGGGAGAGATCAGAGGGAAAGTCTGGGGTCCTGATCACGGTTATCCTGTTCTGTGTCTGCACGGCTGGCTTGACAACTGCGGCACATTCAAGACCCTCATTCCCCTGCTACCTAAAGGTAAACTATGACAGAGTTGAGGAGAATAATTAAATTTACTGAGTCCACGTTGTACCACTGTTTTAACAAATTCACCACTGAGTCTAAGCAGGTTTTCAGCATGTAGCAGTGTTGTTGTCAAGATCCCCAAAACCAAGACCAAGTCATGAACAAGTCCAAAAGGTATCCAGACCAAGACGAGACCAAGACTTTGAGGGGTTGAGCACCACCAGAGGCACTTCTTAAATTAATCTGAAAGATCCAAATTCCCCCCCAAAAAAACACCCACAGAAAACAAATAAAATTCCTCTTTCTTCACCTCTGTTTTCCCATATACAGTTTACATGTGTGTGTGTGTGTATATACCATGAGAAATGTCTTAATAAAACTATTAAAAGGCATTGCAGAGGTGAATTTTATATCAGGGAATTTTTCCTTGTTTTCTGTCAGACAACAAATACAAACAAACACTAAGGAGCTGAAATGAACCATTTTTATTCAACACTCCTTTTTTGCAGGCACTTTAGTGATATCCCCAGGGTCCTGGTCTTGACCAGTCTTGAAATTAAATCCTGAGTCTATCTGAGACATGGGTGTATAATGAGAACAAGGTGGGTGTTGGAGCTCTGTTCTTTCCTTTGAAAGTTGCTCAGTGGTGCTTGAGGCCAAAAAAATTCACCTTCACAGGTGTAACATCACCCAGATCTTACATGTCATTGGGTTCATAGAGCACGAGAGACTTTCACCAGCCAAGCTGCTAACTTCTAGTAACTTCTAGCCTACAGCCATGCTAGCAGCTCTGTGAGGCTGAGCTCTTGACAGTTTGGATCATTTCATTTCAGAGTGCAGATATGTCGCGGTGGACCTGGCAGGTCATGGTTTGTCCTCCCATCTTCCTCTTGGAGTTCTCTATGGAGTTACTACACACATGGTGCACGTGCGCAGAATCGTTGAGGGTGTGTTCAAGAGGTTGCAAGACCTTTTTAACCATTAGTTTCACTCATATCTGATTGTATCAAGAGGTTTGATCTCTTTAGGGCTCAGATGCATCTCAGTGACTGTGATGTGCAGCAGTAAGTAAAAGTTGATGTAATCAGATTTGGTGTTTTCTATGAAATAACCCCCACAGGTCTTCAGTGGAAAAAATTCTCCATCATGGGCCACAGTATGGGTGAGTGCAGACATACAGACACTGACACTGTGCATTTTCACATCTTGTCCTGTCCTTTTGTTTGGAACAAGCTGGCTTTTTAAAAATCAGGTCCAACTGATTAAAGTAGCCACTGGGGTGTAATTATACTCTGTTGTGTTTCAAGTGATCTCTCACATAATGTTGGAAAAATGAGTAATTTCATCGATTAGTCAAAACAAAAATGAATCACTGACCATTTTGGTCAAATTAATGTTAAGCCACTTGAAAATAAACACAATCTCATTCCAGCTTCTCAAATGTAAAACTTTGCTGCCTTTCTTTTGCAATTTGTTAGTGGTGAAGTAATTAGCAAGATGCTACCTCAGACAGCAGACTAATCAGTGATGAAAAGCCTTACAATCAAAGCCAGAATTCATTTGAAAGTAATTCAGTGACAAATAAAATGACTTTGCCGAGTGTCTAAACCTTTGAACGTGAGGGTTTGTTCACTCTCTTTCAGGTGGCAACATCGCTGGAATGGTAACCAAGATTCATCTCGTGCAGCTTATCACTGTTTTCACACAATATACAGGGACAATTTTCCTGCATTTCCTTGCTTGGTATCATATATGGTCCAAATTGTGTTTCCTACAGTTCAGTGCACTGTATCCTGAGATGGTTGATGCTGTCATACTGCTGGACTCTTTTGGATTCATATTTACGGATTCAGTACTTCAACAGTTTTTATTATCACTACAGTGTGTTGCATACGACAAGCTTTTAAATGGAAAATTATCTACAGTGCATGATTGCCACAGAAGTATTGCATTATTTCTCAGTTATCTTCATATTCAACTTTCTGTCAGTAGTTTCTGTCTCTTTTGCTGCAGAAAAACCTTTCCAAAGCGATGAGGCAGGGGATGGATGAGATGCTACAACATGAAAAAAAGACAGAAGAGAAGAAAAGAGTTTACACTTATGAAAAGGCAGTCGAGAGGTACTACACCACTCTGGTTCATGGCTGATTGAAAATTAAATAAACCTTCTTTCATGTAGGATGTGTTGTACCAATTTGAGGTGTGTTTAAAGGGGAACTCTCGGTGTGAAGTTAGAAAGAAGTGAGTTTACCAGACCTCTGTAGCTGCTCCTAATCTCTGATTGAGGCTAGCAGCTTGTGGCTACATTAGCCGCTACTAGCATTATGCTTCAAATGTAACTAGTGAACTTGTGGTTATGACATGGGATGTCGTATATACAATATGCTTGGTGTTTGAGTGATTAAGTCGGGAGAACACCACTGCCAGGCAACAGCAACATGGACGCCAAAAGAGGCTAACAATTTAACAAGCTAGCGAAAAAACGAAGTTAAATGGCCTCCACCATTTCTGAAACGCCAGAAGTCCCATTTCTGACAGAAAACCCCTCACAACTCGTGAACTAGGAGCTTTCAGAAAATTTAAACTTTCAAGGTCATGAATACCACAAGACAGGGATGTTCATATGGACTGTTCTTGTAAACATATACACAGCCCCACTTAAAGGCAGCATCACAACTGTCAGTGTTGCATTGTGTGTAATGTAGGCACCAGATTTTGACAATGAATAAGAATGGGACAAATAAAAAGGACAATACCTCTGGTTCTATACTGCATACATTTCTTTTCTAAAAAAAAACCTGTCCATCCTGAGTTCGACAGTGTTGAAAGGTAAAACAGACCAAAATAAGATATGGATTTCTACATAGTAAACCACTAAAGCCAGCTGCTGTTTGCTAAAGTGTTTTATTTCTTTCAGGTTGTCGGCTGCAAACCCCACTCTGTCTGAACAGTCAGTGCGCATCCTTTTAGAGCGAGGTCTAGTTCAAGTTGAAGGAGGTGCGTCTTTATCTCTTCTCCTCTCAGAAAGGAATAATCTCACTTCTCTTTCTCTCATCTGCTGGCAGCTGAATGTGTTTCTCTTCAACAGGATTTGTGTTCTCCAGAGACCTCAGACTTAATTTTGTAAGGCACTTTTAACCTCCCAAGCCGCCCTCCACATTCACCACCTCCTCTCTGTGAGCTTATATTTTCCACACCAGAGGTTTAACGTTCAGCTTGTACAGTACATGTATGTTTATGTTTTCAGAAAAATATACCGTGCATCAGTCCGGAGCAGAGTCTGGAGATGCAGTCGAAGATTCAGGCCTCTGTTCTTGTTGTTCTGTAAGATATTGATCACTACACTGAAATTAATGTTTTCATTATAATGTTGTGACATATTACACTTTAACATATTAGTCTCATGTCCCCTTGATTGTCCTAATCCAATAACATAATGTGCCTTAATAAACCCATCAAAGCACATCACACTAAACCTGTTTAAAATCTGTTTTTCAGAGGAGACAAAGGCTTTGCTGCAACATTTCCAGAATCAAACCAGCAGCTTCCTTCCTCCAAACTTCTCAAAGCATATCGTGACAGAAATGTGAGTGTGAATCTTGGATTTAAAGATATATATACTGAAGAAAGGTTATGGTGATGATTTAACCAACACAGTAGCAGGAGGGTGAAGGTTAAGACAGACAATAAAAATACACATCATCCATTTAAAGTGAAGTCACAATACTGCATTCATTGCATTGACCTGACCCACCCAGCACCAACACATTTAGACTAAAAGAAGTTAGTATTTGAAAACCTGTTTGGATGAGTGCGTATGTGTCTGCGTGTTGATCTATTAAACCTATTGAGGCAGGCAGCTGCACAGAAGTGCCAGTGTCTCTGAATGAGCACAAATATTCGTAGATGTGAATGTTAAAGTGCAAAAAGAGTTGAAGCACCAAATTAGATTCCTTTTTTATTATCATTTTCAATGTAAAAATTTAACACAGTGGCAAAATGCTCTGATGTTTCAGCTGTGTCTCCTTCAGTGTACAATAGACCTTTCACAGCAGGCAGGTGTCTTTAGTAACACTATGTTCCATTTAGGTTAGCAGTAGTTTCAGGGTCCTGGTACTGTGCATGCTGGCTAAAAAGAACTGCTCACTGGGACACTGAAAGGGTCAGTTTACCCCCAAATCAAATTTCCACTTAACTGCAGTGCTGTTTATCGGTTTAGATTGTTTTGGTGGGAGTTGCTGAATGCTGGAGATGTCAGCCGTAGAGATGTCTGCCCTCTCTCCAGTGTATTGGAACTAGATGTTAAGGCCCATTTATGCTCCCTTCACGTATGAAAATGTATACGTCCGTTTCAAACGATGTTACCGTCACTGCCCACATACTTCCATGCGCCCTTTACGTTGGCATGGATGTTAACCAATGTATCCACCAGGGGGCAGCCCAGCGTCAAAAGTTTATGACAACAACAATCTCACAGACACTGCCCACATATGTGGAGGAGATATTGATAATGTACCTCTTGCA
>NC_065510.1:39104116-39104215 GCF_006386435.1 Epinephelus moara
ATTGCCCAATCAGCGCCACGCTGATGTCAAGCTGTACGCCGGTGGGTAACTGGTGAGGATAGCAACAATGGTGACCGCTACAGATCCTCAGACCACATT
>NC_065510.1:39104262-39225569 GCF_006386435.1 Epinephelus moara
GACCGCTACAGATCCTACAGACCACATTAACGACGCTATCGAGGTATTTCGCCACTACTCGTGTTAATGGAGGACCAAATTAAGGAAGCTGCTAAACTGGATTTAACGGCGATGCAGCTGGGTGTGCACGATGACGGAGACATTTTAAACGGGCAATGCTCGCTTGTTTTCGGCACCCCCGAGGCATGGATACTAATGACGTCACATTCTGGGTGAGTCGTTGATCTCTACTGATTGGTTAGGGAAAAATCAAATTCCCTCCCCCTTGTAAATCGCCTTCAATGGAAGCCATGTCAGCCCTTTGCTGCATGTTATTCCTAGCCTGAGTGTCAGACTGAAGCTCCCAGGCTAGAAATAACATGCAGCAAAGGGCCGTGGGTTGGAATCGAACCTGGGCCGCTGCGGCAACCGCCTTGTACATGGGGTGCCTGCTCTATCCACTAAGCCACCGACACCCCATTGTGAGCAGTTTTATGGAGGAGTTATTTTCTTTCTACCACAGAACTACACCACCAACTGTATCACCACACAGAAGGAAGCGTGCATCTACGTATGGACAAGAGGCTTGTTATCGTGACAGCTCGTGAGATGTACACATTATTGGTGTCCTCCTCGGCTGACCTGTAACGTTAGCTAGCTTAGTGGTGCTAGGTGAGCTAGCAGTAGATGCACGCTTCCGTCTGTGCAGTGACACGGTTAGCGAGTGTAGTTAGTGGCAAAATAAGCAAAATGTAGTTTTACAGCACAAATGAATGTAGTGCGAGAAATTATCCAGTAGAATAGTAAAGGCAAAAAGATCTTCCACTGTAAAGTTTTGCCAAAGCTTGTTGAAACACTGAATGACAGAACACAGACAAACTAGAAAATATAAGATTTTCAACTGTGTTCATAAACATATCTCTCTCTCTCTCTCTCTCTCTCTCTCTCTCTCTCTCTCTCCCTCTCTCAGCACACGGTGGTGACGGTATCAGGCGATCATCACGTCCATCTGAATGATCCAGAAGCTGTCGCTCCACTTGTGTCTGACTTTCTGCGGAACAAAGTGCTCTCACAGCGGCTGCCAGCATAGTGGACACACACACACATACACACACACACACACTCATTAAATTTCAGTACGCTGTTCTCATCTCTCTCAGAGAAGTCATTAACATAATTCTGATATGTTACTATTTGATCAGTACTATAAAGTTTCTTCAGGGACTTTGAATAATCAGATCTAAATATATGTAGTAACTGAATCCATTATTGCTGAAATTGCTTCTGATTTGAATTTACTCCAGTTACTAAATTTAGCTTTACACACACACACACACACACACACACACACACACACAGAAGGACTACAGTATCTCAATGAAGGTTTTGTTTTTTTGCATTGTTTCATTATGTTTGGTTATCACCATTTCACATAGCAGGTCTTTATGATACCCTCTGCTTTGCCTGCTTCTTTAAAAAAAAGTTATTCTTTTTATATGATAGATATTTTTTGAGTTCTCGCTCCTATTTTCTGATTATTTTTTTTAAGTCACTGAGTGCCTGTCTGCATCTTGATGAAGACTGGTGGACTGTGAAGACACTGGGGACAATGATGGATATTAGACTTTCATAATAAAAAGAATATATAATATGTTTATCTTTCCAAAACCCGAGTTATTAGGTGCTTCAGTCAAAACAAAACCAATTCCAGTAAAATGAGATAAAATAAAGACGACTTTCTGGTTCTGTCCCTGACACAGTGTGATAAATATATAAATATATGTAAATAAATATATTACAGTGCTGTCAGTAAACCAAACACAGCCAGATCTGATTCAGTTTTCAGTGCAGGACATATTAATAAGAGCTGTAAACTGATATCCTACGTTTTTCAAATCATTTATTATTTCTTCATGTCACTTGTGTGGCCAGGATGTCACATGTCATTGTTTTATTTGAAGCTGATCTGTTTTAACTCGCCTTCTTTTCATGAATCTGACGCCTGTGCAGAATGAGCTAAAAATGGCAGTCATTAAAAGAGATGACATCCTCTGACAACTTTTCATCATGTAGGCCAATCCTCTCTGTGCTCAGCTTTTGTCTCGGAGCCAGCAAGACAAAAAAAAAAAATCTTTTTCCCACCACTTTCACTCTGGGGAGTGACTCCATAAAACACTGCAGCTGCTGTCAGTCAGGGCAGATATTAGGGGTGCTGCTCACACAAAAATGGCCCCCTCTCTCTCTCTCTCAATGTCACATAAACTGTGTGATGGCCTTGCTGTTAAATGGAGTGGAATTGATTTTACGCAGCGAGCAGCAAGGCGGCGAGCATCCAGACATCTGAAGGGCCCTTCCTCCTCCCACTCTCCCCCCCTCCCCAAAAAATTATTATAGTTATATAAGTTTCCCTCCCACTCCCTCCATCCTCTCCGCCATCAGCAGGGGTGTTGTCATAGCAACCCCCACCCCTCCTTTTGCACGTCAGAGCCAGGAGCTTGGAGGATGAAGCCGCATGCAGCTTCTGCCTCTTGTGCCTCTCAGAGAGCACCTGTGATTTTTGCCATCTCGCATGCAACAGTCGGAGCTGCGGAGCTGGAAATAGTCTGATTGATTTGACTCGCAGCTGCTGCACATCACATACCATCAAACACAGAGAGAGCAACTGATTCGGCAGCGTCTTCAGGTAAGCACGATGGCTTTATTTACTACTGAGGACTATTTTTAGAGTGCAACACCTGTGCGTGTTTTACAAATTAAAAATCGTGTCTGGGTCTTATAGAGGCAGTGACAGACAGTGCGCTGCCTGCTGGAAGCCGATTGTGTAATGTCTTGATTCCTGAGTGCCTCGTCCCACAGTTGTGATCGTAGTGAGCAGGGCTTTCTAAGGAATGACTGAAAATAATGGGACGCTGAGATGCTGCAGTTTGCCATGCATGATATCTCACCCTGAAGGATTACTTTTAAAAAAACAAATCTCCTCCTTTCCTTCCCTTTCTCCGTCATGTCTTTCCTCCCCATCACCTCATCCATTCCCTGTCCTTCCTTCCTCCACCCTTCCCATCCCTTCCCTCTGACAGCAGTGATGTCGTGGCTGTTCTTGGACTGGTTCGTCCCGCTCTACCTGCTGGTGTCGGTTTTGGTGCTGGCAGGTTTCGGAGCGTGCCTTTACTTCCTCGAGCCCGGGCTGCAGGATGCCCACAAGTGGAGCAACAAAACAGTCCGGCATCACCCGCTGGTGGCCAGTGTGAACTGCAGAGATGACGATAGCAATGCCCTGATATGATCAAGAGGGCGAGGCGGAGCAGGGCGGGAGGCCATCTGGACAGGGGTGCTGCCAGGACACCGGCGGGATGGGAGCCAACACCTAAAAGATGGAGAGAGAAAATGGAAGAGGAGGATGAGAAAGATGGAGGAGAGATTGCCCTGTCTAATATCATCCCAACTTTTCTCTGATCTCTCACGTACTTTATGTAGAGATGAGGGAAAAGTAGAGGGAAGAAGCCAAATGCACAAGGAGGAGAAGACTTCATGCAGGATGAGACTGTGAGGAGGATCGAGGACACGTTGCCCTTTAGAAATGTGATTAAAACATGATGTAAATTTCACGCCATCTTACACTTGTGCCAACTTTTACATACGTTTTGTAATTTGACAATCACTTTACATAAATCATAAAGTTTACTTATATTGTGCATTTAATTAGTGAAGTGAACGACAGAAGTGCAATGAATTTGTTGGCAGCCAGCAGGGAGGGTCTTTAATCCTCTCACTGGTGATGTCGGCACGGCAGCTGCTGAGAAGCATGTGGATTGTTAGTGCCACTGTGCCAAAATGGTGTTAGTAGTGACTTTATTAAAATAATATGTACTGAATACATGCAACAGGATTTCTTTCAAGGTGCCAAGATGAAACTAGGTGGACCAAGAAAAAGCAGTATTTGGTAATGCTCAAAGTGTATTATTTTGTTTGTTTGCATTGTTTTTACCTGACAGCATGGTGAGGAAACTGTGGGTGTGTAATGACCCTCTTTTGATGATCATATGCTTTCTTTGTTCATACAAAATAAAACTGTTTAATCCCCAATTATTTGGATTTACTCTCTGTTTTTATGTAGATGATCATATCTGAGAATATCTGAAAGTAATACAATTTATGAGTATCTGCACGAGGGATGGAAAGTAATTGTATATTTACTTAAGTGCTGTATTTAAGTACAGCTTTAAGGTAATCTACTTGAGTATTTCTGTTTAGTACTACTTTATACTTCTACTCCACTACATGTATCTCAAAACAGCATTACTAAGTGTTTCACAAAGCTGCAACATAAAACAGACAACTCATAAACAGGTTTTTAAAAGAAAACCGATTTAAAAAACAATTTGGTGTATAAAAACTGAGGAAATAAAAGACAGTTCAAAGGAAATTAAACCTTAAGTAAAATCATGAACGGCTCTCAGATAAAAATATGTTGTTTTAGAAGGGACTTAAAAGAGATCACTGACTCAGCCGACCTGATTCCCACGAGCAGATTGTTCCAGAGCCTCTGGGCACACTCTGTCCCCTTTATTTTTCAGGTCCTGGAAAGAGAACCGGGATTCCCAGGCGGGCTCCTACCTAAGTGCTGACCCTGCCTGACCCTGCTCAGCTGCCCGACCCTATTGATAACTGCACAAACTAGAGTAGATAAGCTATATGTAACTCCACCTCGACCAACAGTAAATTGCTGCTTACAAATAGATGCATCAGTGTTAACAATCCAGTAATGTGACACATAGTAGTAGGGCCCAGCACTTTTACTTGTGGCACCTTCAAGTACGTTTTTTTTTTTTTTTTGATAAAGTAAAAGATCTGAGTACTTGATTCACCACTGATCTGCACCAGACAGACAACTACAATAAGATCACATTTAGACTTCACAGACGGCCCATGAACCAAACAAGATGAGAGCCCAGAGTGGGAGTGAAACAGTGCAGCTTCAGTGTGGAGGAATGGAGAGAATGGCACTTCTGTGCCCACTACTTCCTACTGCTGAGTTCCCCGTCTTGCACTCTGCGACTTATTTACTCGCTCAGCGTGTCAACAACAGAGACATTGCTTCAGACAGCAGGTTTGTGTCTGTTTTCCTCAATTGCGACTTCATAAAAGTTGCTTTTTTCATTATAAAGATTTGTTACAAAGTGGAATTTACAGTGTTATCACATAGCTGCCATATGGTTTTAGACAGTGATTAGAAGTGGTTCATTTATGTAAGTGCTGTACTTAAGAGCAGTTTTTAGGTAACTGTGCTTTACTTGAGTATTCCCACTGTATGCTATGTTATGGTTGTGTAAAACAGGCTCCATCTCAACCGAATAGAGCAGTAAAATACAACTTACACATTAATGTATCGGTATTAGCAAGCTATTGATATTAAATATGGTAACATACACCATTTTTGTTTAAGCTAATGAGTACTTTTACTGTTGCAGATATTTCTGTGCTCTCACTCAAGGAATATTTTGAATGCTCTTACTTGTAATTGAATACTTTTACATTGTAGTATTGACAAATGTTATATAAATATACAATCTGAATGTTTCCTCCACCACTGTCAGATTGTGATGTGCAAAATATTTACAGATATAAATGTTTGATATTTATCGGACAACTTGATTTTCTTTCATTTCTCCACTCCTATCAATGAAATCTAAGTCTTTCTTTTTATCTCTTCCCTCAAAACTTACAACAGGATGAGTGTTTTTGACCATCTGGCACCTTTGATCCCTCAAGTATCTGCATCCTCCAGACAAACAAAGGAACATCCGTCAGTCTGTTTGTCTCCTCCTCTGTCCCTCTCTTCTCCTGTCATCAGGAAGAAAGCCATTAAAATCCCATCATTTGATGAGAAGGGACTCGTCTACGAAGAAAATGACACGAAACAGACAAACACTGACAGGTAAATTAAGCTGTAGCTTCTATTGCAGCTCAGTTATACTGTATGTAATAAAGTAAATACTGTGCTGAATTCATTTTGAGGTTACTTTTTTTTCCCTCCCTCTTGTGGCTGCAGATCTTTTGTCCCCATTTGTTCTTCCAAGATACCCAGTCAGCCCTCTTGGAGTAAATCATCTCAGCATTCACAGAGAAACCACGGGGAAAGAGCTTCGACCCTGCCAAGAGCCAAGCCCAAAACATACATCTCTCCAACTCTCTCTGCACGGCCCTGCATCTCCATTTTTCCTGCGCCACAGTCAAATTCCTCTCCCACTCTGAAACCAAAGCCAAGGGATTCTCTTCATCCCAGTGATCCCTCCCCATTGCTTCACCAGCCTCAGCTGAAGCCAAGTGTATCTCCAACTCTGATTGTCCCAACACCTAGACTGAGTCCATCTCCGACTTCTCTGTGCCAAGGGATGAGTTCGGAAGGAGGCAAACAGCCCTCTCCTGTTGCTAAAGAAAGACGTGCTCGATCAATTACCATATCCAATACTAAAGTTGAGCCTGAATCCAGCAAACAGAGGTCTTCAAATGAAGCAAAGCATGACATTCTTGACCAGGAAGCTTTACTAGACTTTACTCACCCTACCTTGAGGAGAGCTTGTTCCATGTCTCGATATCAGACTGAATCCCAGAGATACGCAGCCATGTCTCAGAGGTCCTGCTCATTGCAAGACAAAGTTGGTTTGAGTAAAAAAGACAATATTGCGATAGATAAACCAAAGCCTCCGCCTAGGAATACAGAGATTACTTCAATCCCTAAACCAAAGTCAAACATCAAACAGCAACAGGGATTTCTGCCAAGTGGAGCGACAGGTACACAAACATCTCTCTCCGAGTCTGAAGGGATTAAGTTTGCTAATGTTGTTCAGAGAGATTCTCAGTCAGCGTTTGATGTCCCGGCTACTCAGTCGAGCCTGAACCTTCACAGAAAATATATAGATTACCCTCAGAGGAGGAATTACACGTCCAGTGACCAATCATGTGAACGAATGTGTTCTGAGAAAAGTGCAGCTTCACCGACGACTCCCAAAATGTCCTTTTCCAAAGAGCCTTTCTTGAATCAGTCACCCAATGTTGAGACCAGGAGAAGACGATTTGACTTCAGTAGTGACATAACACTGGATACAACATTTTTATCTAATCTCAGGAGACCTCGAGAAGAAAACAACACAAGGACAACTCTAGGAAATTCATCTAAACTCTGTCAACAAACCAATATATCTCAACACATCAAGTCTTCTCAGAAACACAGATTCTGGTCGAAGGCTCAGAATCAAACCACACAGATGGATGTAAGGAGCGCAGTAAGTCAGTCCGACTGTGTTTCAAAGGATTACAGCTGCCAGTCGAGAGACATTGATCGTGAAACGGAGTCTCCTCAGTGTGCACACAGATTAAATCGACTTAAGACATGTCTGGTGGCACCTCAGACACAGGAGGCTTCTGTTGAGTGCACCACTTCAAAAATGACCCTCTCCAAACCAGATATAATCTCACACAAACATCAGTTTGATCACAATCAAAATAAAAGCCATGGAGAGGTGAGCCTCAGTGACAAAGGACTGAGTCAAACAGATATTTTTGCACCATCTGACCATCATGTTGTGCCGGCAAAGCTACCAGAATATCCCTCAGAGAAATACTGCCCATTCAACACAAACAGGTTTGGCATCAGGTCAAAGGAGGTCTTTGACCTGCCGTCCCAGCTGCAGCACACAGTGCACCAGAGAGCAGATGAGACAACAACAACAGCTCCCCCTCCACTACACGGACCAAATTACTCTCGGGCAGACAGAGCATTTATCATGGAGGAGCCAGAAGACCCCTATTACGTCACCATGTATTACCCAGGTTCAGTGTACGTGGGTGAGTACAGAGATATCCAAACCACCTGGAAAACTTTAACTTAACAAAGTCAAACAGCCCCTCCAGTCACACATGACTCTCTCATCCCTTGTTTTTAGTCTTTTTTAGAGTTAAATGTTGTCTATCTAAGGGGGCGGGAAGTCAGACGAGGGGGCTGTCGAAGAGGAAAGCAGAGGGATTTAAGACCTCGCTCCTTATCAGTAGAGTAACAGACATGCTGAGGAGAGACATGACAACGTTGGTTAGCAGTATCTATCAAAGTGACGACTAGTCCAGGAGGACATGCCACTACAGCACTCCACAGGGACAAACAAACACAACAAAAACATGCAGAGAGGAAAGCAAAAGAGGGATGACTGGAGGGCAACTCAGAGATAAACTGTGAGTAGAGTGGTACAGTTAGGTTAAGAAGTCGTTTTATGAAACAATTTTCAACAATTTTACATATGCAATTACTGCTGGTTAAAGTTTATTTATACAAATGTAAGTCCTACAGTAAAATTATAGGATAGACATTAAAAAAATCACCACTAAGTTTGATTTAAGTATCTACATCCCACTGCCACAGATTGTGTAGTCCAGTTAGTTTATGGTCACATGGTTTCATCTGAATAACTTTTAAAGGCCCTACATTGTCAAACTGTCCAATATTTAGTATTTGTCTTGGCGTTTGCTCGGTTGTCATAGAGATTAATCTGTTGACAAGTGGATTTAGAAACTGGAAATAAACCAAATTTTGTGTAGCAGAGGGAACCACTGTTAGTGATTCTTTATGAAAGTACACTGTCCTCACAGGTTTCACCACTGGATATATAGGTAGAGTTACTTGAGAACTGTATGTTTATACAATTTTGAGGAACTTTTACTTTACTATATTGTCATTTTATGCTACTTCACACTTTTACGTCAATGACAAATGAGATGGAAACATTTCACTTCTTACTCAACTACATTTGGTCAATCTTCATTTAGCACACTAAGATTTTAAACACAAAACATTTATAGAATTTATAGAATATTATGCTTTAAAACGAACGTGAGCTCCATTCAGACCAGCTGCAATATTAAATGCTGCTTAAATGATAATGTATCAATGAGTAATTTTGAAACTTTAAGTACTTTTTGTTGATAATATTTCTGTATTTTTGGTTAAGGGAAAATTATAAATGAATAACTTCTACATGTAATGGAGTATTTTTACACTGAGGTAGTCTATTGTTACTTTAACTTAGGCACAGCAAAATGTAACCGTGTGCAGTATCTACTCAGATACTGTGCTAAGTACCATTTTAAGGTACTTTTGCTTGACTGTATCTTGTCTGCTACTTCTACTCCACTACATTTCAGAGGGAAATATTGCACTTTTTACTCCACTACATTGACCTTGCAGTTATAGCTTCTGGTCCTTGGTTCTTATTCTTTACATAGTAAGATATTTTAATGGCAAAATACAATATGGTATTATATGTAGCACAATGATGTATTTCTGTAGGCTATATAAAATTCGCTCTGCATAGATAGGCTGTCCAATAATATAACACACAGTAATACAAGTATATCACTGACAGGGGCCATTCTCCCTCAGTGAGGACCTTTAATTTTGATAATTTAAGTATATTATGCTAATAAAACATCCTCACTTTTACTGGAGTGCAATCATAAATGCAGAACTTATACTTGTAATGGTACAATATTTTACATGGCAGTACTTTCACTCAAGTAAAATATCTGAATACCTATTTCAGCATTTTATTTTCACCAGTACTTGTCTAATTATAATGCGATCCAAAATGTTCCCTAAAAATAGTCTGTATCACTGACAGAAGGCACTGAAACAAAAAAAAAAAGTCTTTGATGAAAAGTTACACTGCGCATGCGCGCTGCATCTCCCCACTCCCTCTCCTCTTGTCGCCGTGGTAACGGGAAAGGGGGGGGCTCACTGCCAGGGGGAAGGAGAGAAGAGGTACCCAGACTAATCACATGACCGCTCCTCAAATTGTTATCTCTGTGTTTGGATATACATCGTTTGTTCTCGGAGTCAGAGCGACTATTGATCAGTCAGTCAACTAAACAGCGGATTTGCGGCTCAACTGAACGTGAATAGGTGAGTGTGACACTACATCAGCGCCGCGAGTCGACCGTTAGCTAGCGGGCTGTAACTAGCTAGCAGCTAACACAGAGCCGCCGCTGGCTGTTAACGTTATTATCCAGCATGACTGGAGTGAGACAATGGGGGTGGGCTGGCTGTGATGGAGCTAACCTCGTGTGGTGTGTTAAAACAGATAAAATATGGTTAGCTTAAATGTGGAGACATAGTGCGTGGCCCGTCAGGTTAATATGCGCGGCCACCCAGCGCAAATAACGGTTATTAGTCAAGTTCGGTTTATTTGACCGTTATATAGCCCAATATCCCAATTACAAATGTGGCTCAGGGAGCTTTATGATCTGTACAGCTCATGACACCTTCTGTCCTTTTCAACCCTCCTTCGGATAAAGGAAACATCTCTAAAAACCCTTTAACGGGGAAAATTGTAAGAAACCTCAGGAAGAGCAGCTGAGGTGTGATCCCTCTTCCTGGACGGACAGACATGCAATAGGTGTCGTGTGCACAGGACAGACCAACACAATAACATTACATTATAGACAGTAAGACATAATGTTACAGAATGTGAACACATCTGAAGAAGATGGATGCAGGAGGATGTCAAGCAGCTTCCATGTGTCTCCAAATAGCTAAGCCTGAGTCCTGAGACATGTAACCTGGGAAGTGGACAGGCTACACAAACACTAAAGAAACATAACTGAAGCACATCATTCACACAGAAAGGAGAATGAAATGGACACACACACACAGAAGGAAGAGAGGGACAAGAGGAGAGGCAGAATTTCCTGGAGGACAGAGATCCAGATCCAAAATTGTAGATAGGAAACAGGTTGTAGCTTCCATGCCAGCAGTTGTATGTTTCAGTCTTCAAGTGGGATTTTCTTGCAGCATTTAGATCCACAGTAGTGCTAAAATAATTCTGTAAATCTGATTGTATGTATGAAGGCAGGAGGGCAGGCATAGAGAGGGGGGAGCAAAGCTGCATGAATCAAAGCGACAGCCACCGCCTCAGTGACCTCTATCATCTGTATCTCCCACTGTGGATGCTCTGACTTAAAGCATGGCAGCACTGATTTTAAGCATGGCAGCAGGCTGATCCATGTGTACAGCCTGCAGGGATGAGGTGATCAACCACATGCCTGTTACTGCACCATCTGCCTGCCCGCACTGTTTGCTTCGTTTAAAGGATCAGTTCGCACCAACGTACAGTATTTTTTTAATTTGGTTGCAGTGGTGTCTACCCACGCAGATAAAGATTGAATGTCTATTTGTCAGATGTATGCTGCCACCCTGATTGAAAAGAGATGAATATAGTGTCTCTTGTAGTCTTCACTAGAGCTGCAACTGATGATGAGTTTATCTGTTAATGTAGCTATTATTTTCTTGATCAATCATTCAGTCTATAAATTTGCAGCAAATATCTACAAAATGCCAGAGTCCATAGTAACTTCCTAAAATGTATTGGTTTTTTTCTAACCAAAGATATTTAATACTATCATAGTAGACAAGAAACCAGGAAAACATTCAAATATGAGGAGCTGGAAGCTGAGCTTGGCATTTTCTTTAAAAAAAAAAAAAAAAAAAGACTCAAAACAACTGATTGATTATCAAAGTAACTCCTGATAAATTTTTTCAATAAGTTTTAATAAGTTGACTAACTGTTGTAGCTGTAGTGCTCATAGTATAAAAAAGTTACATGTAGGGATACCTAAACTCTGGGTATCTGCAAGTTTTAGTACCATAGCCTGGATTGGAGGAGTGTAAGGATACATCGAACTGGATCAAATCAATTCAGTGATCAGCAATCCAATATTATCAACGCAAAGTCGAAACATCAATGCTATTGTCACCTTTAAGAAACACCTTTATGTTGAAATTCCTTTGGCATTCAAACATTCAAACAGTGCTAGCAGCCTAGCCAGGCAGACAATGGTAACCAGCCAAGAAGAAGACAATGAGCATATTTACTGATATCGTCTCATATTGATCCCAGGGCCCTGAGTTGAATCAAATCAAAATCTTATCATGGCAGACTTTGTGATACCAGAAAATACCATTAGAGTTCTCAACGGGCTGAAAAAAATTACAACCTGAACCGAACCAACCCATGCAAGTTGAAGCCTGAAACCGGCTGATCCGAGATCATCACAGAAAATACTGAGCTTGAGCCCAACCAAGCCTGAACCCCCCAAAAAAGCACTAATTGGCTTCTAACACCCAGGACACACTGGCTGTGTGGCAGCGCAAGCTACAAACATCTCCAGTGGAAATGGACCAGCTTGGTGGATCACTGACTCACACTGTATTTCTATACCAGAGATGCTCCCTCCTCCGACAGGGAGGAAGGACAGAGAGCCTGGTGCGGTACCCGTCGGGCTTTTCGGACCCGTCGGGCTTGGGTTGAGATTAGGAAATCCAAATATTGTGTCCTTGTCCAAGAAATCGATATAGTATCCCCCCTTGATGAGACCTGTTTTTTACACCCCTATTATAACTAGCAATTGCTGTGGCTTTAGAAATGTAGTTGGTGGTGCTGACTGACATCGGAAATACTGAATTTTACAATGACATTGATGAAGAAACTGTATTTAATGTGGATCTGGGACCAGTACCTAATTCACTTAATAACGCTCAACAGCAACATCTATTTTTACAAACTGAAGACAAATATCTTAAAATCAAAACGCTTTCCGTGAAAGCAATATATTAGTTTAATACTTTGGGCAGCTTACCATCAAAGAGGGAATAACCCATTTCTTCAGTGTATTACAAGTTAAAAGGAGGAGAGGCCTCAGCTTGCTGTGCTGGCCTACTTCCTAATGTGGCAGTATTTTCTGTTGATGAAACAATATATTTTTTATCCTCCTCTCCTTTTTTTCCCCCTGTAGACATGTCAGACGTAGTTCCTCCAGAAGTGAGACCCAAACCAGCCGTCCCTGCCAAGCCTCCAAATGTGGGGGGTCCTTCCCCCTCCAGCCCCTTCCCACCCCAGGGCCCGGGCATTGGAGGAGGAGTAGGAGGGGAAAGGAGCACTTCAGCTCCTCCTCCAAGTGCCATTCCAGTCCCCATCAGTACTCACGGCCCGAGCCACGCTGTTGGTCATAATATGGGTCATAATGTGGGTCATGGCGTAGGTCACGGAGTGGGTCACGGTGTGGGCCACGGTGGAGGTCACACTGCAGCACACAATGGAGGTCATGGGCATGGAGGCTCCCACACCTCCAGTGGTGGATCCACTCTGCTGGGGTACATTGGTATTGACACCATCATTGAGCAGATGAGGAAGAAGACCATGAAGACGGGCTTTGACTTTAACATAATGGTTGTTGGTAAGTCACAGAATTAGTTGGGTTTTTTTTATCCTTTGTCTTTGATTTTTGTTCTCAGAGAAAAGCAAATCAATTCTAATTTTTCCTTCATACCTCATACCATCATAAGTTTGTCTACTCTTTGGGCTTGTTCATTACATTTTTCCCCTCCCTCTCGTCTCAGGTCACAGCGGTCTCGGAAAGTCAACTCTGGTGAACACCCTGTTCAAGTCCCAGGTGAGCAGGAGGAGCGCAGGATGGGGCCGTGATGAGAAGATCCCCAAAACTGTGGAGATCAAAGCAGTGTCTCATGGTGAGTACAGGGAGAGAGCTTCTGTTCTTTCTTTAGAGCCAGACATTTATAGCAGCTTTTAATTTGACAGAGAAAATTAACAATCTTTGACCGTGTTCTTAAAAGTCCCATGTAGCCTACTTACAGTCTATCAGTGCACCCTGGTAGCTGCCAAGTGAGCTTCTCATTTATTTTAGTTGAGCTACGGATGCGCTGGCCAACTTCTGTGTCTTCTGCAGTTACTTTGTGTGAGAGGCTTTGATGATTTGTTTACTGTGGCTGTGCATTTACTGTCACAGCTGGTGGTTCCCTCACATTTCACAAGAATACATTTTCTGTCTGGATACATTGTTCTGGAATATTATACTATACATCATAAAAAACCTGCCCGACTCGTGTCTATTTTGAGTAGCTGTAAAAGCCTTTTTACTTCATGTAACATATTGTGATTCCCTCTCAAATAAATATTTTATTTTGTGGTGAAAACATCAAACTGTATTTTTGCAAGTTTCAGGCCAAGATTACAATTGAGCACATCATGATAACATTATAATTTACCTTTGTCCAGTACTCAGTTTCACTGAATAGAACTTGAGCATATCATAATGTAACTTAAAGTGATAGTTCCCCATTTTTTTAACCATCTTTGTATCAAATCAATATGCTGAGTAGTATGTGTACATGAACTGTGGTAAACTTCCCTCCATCTGGCCAGTGCCTAGATATCCCTCCTTGCCCCCTGGCAAAACTCTGCCAGATTACAGAAATTACTTCGTCCATGCCTATTTCTTGCTTCAGATGTTTCAGAAACATGTTTTAGCCACTTTTTATTTGTAATACGACATTGTTTCTTGCCAACTGGCCACCATTGTTTCAAACAGATGTGTTGGCATTGTGTCATCCACCAGCAGAAGTGTTTATTGGTCTGGTGTGGTGCAGTGCATTCTGGTAGTTGTAGGTTTTCTCCCTCTTGAGCAAAAGCATCCTTTTTCTCTATTTTCTCTGTTTCTGTGGCACCAATTTCAAAAGCATTTGTGTCTTTCTCCTGCACAGAGTAGTTTTATTTAAACAGCCATCTTTCTGGCAGTGAAATACCTCTTTAATGCAATGCTGTTGTCTCCGACCACCAGCTGCTAACAGCTAATGTTAACCAGCTGTCCATCTGCAGATGTTAATGTGGATTTGTTGTTCAAAATGTATCATTGTCAGAAAAAAATAGGGTGCATCCTCGGATTGTCAGTTTACTGTGTCCTTTTGTCCCAAAGGTGTCCTAGGGAGGTAATTTTTATGTTTCCTAGGATAGTGAAGGCATGACGTGCCCGACTGTACCTCTGATTGTCTAGTGCTCATTGGCTTTGTTGGTTGGATTGGTTAGGTTGCTAGGTTTAGGCAAGAGGAGATGGATTGGTTAAGGTGAGGGTAAGAATGTCAGGGTAAGCCAGTTAGAGGCAGAGTAATGCCTTTTTTCTACACTCATGCTGGCTTGGCATGGTTTGGTTTGACTTGGCACGTCAGCCCAGTGCGGCAGGGATTTGTGTCTACATTAAGGCAAAGTAGGGTGGGGCATGCCTTCGCTATTCTGGAAACGAAAATTCACCTCCGGAAAACATCTGTGTTTGTCCGAAAACACATTGTTTAGGGACAATTTGATTTGAAATTGATGTGACACAACAGAAAAACACTGGCCACTGTCTTTGGTAGATGTCTTCTTATTTGCTGATAGGCTGATGGCACTTAACAGAGCGAGTATTGACCGATACTGATTTTCAGTTGGTAAATTCAGGCATCCCTATGCTAAAATTTGGTGGACAGATCACTGACAGATGACAGATTGTTGTTCAAGGATCAGCTACTTCGATTTGTGATTATCTGGGTCTAGGACTTGACACAAATTCATTAATCCTCGGAGGTATGTCTGTAACTGTGAGGATTTTCAAAGTGTTTTGCTGGCATGCAGGGCTGTGGACAGACTTGTTGATCTTCAGGCCAGATAGTATTTGTTCACACACATACTGTAAGTGCATCAGAACTTCTTTTCATTTTCATTTGACTTGTGTTTGACAGACTGAGCTTTTGAAATTGTCTCTTTTTGTCTCACACAACTACAGCTGGGCAATATACTGATATTTTATCTAAATATATGGATATGGATGGATATTGTAATATCCTAATTGTTGTCTTTTCCTGGTTGTAAGGGTTATGTTACAGTAAAGTGATGTTATTTCCTGAACTTGCCAGACTGTTCAAGCTGTTCTATTATTTGCCTTTACCTACTTAGTCATTATATCCACATTACTGATGATTATTTATCAAAAACCTGATACCATGATGCCAATAGTCAACCCTACAATATCATCACAATATTGATATTGAGGTATTTGGACAAAAATATTGTGATATTTGATTTTCTCCATAACACCCAGTGCAGACTTGAACTATCCAGCCAGTTTACATTTGTCTGACATTTTTATTATACTAGGACATGTCAAATGAGACACACAAGCTTTACAGTTGGTAAAAAAGAACTCCATTCTGCTAATATAAGGGATACTTTAATAAAGAGATGAGAGAGGATTTAGGCTTTCTTACTTTGTTTGCCTAACACAAGTAAGACAGTTGCATAAAGATAGGGATACCCTTAAAAGTTAACTGCCATAACACTAGACAGTCTCTGAACTGCAAGCTTTGTTTCCATGGCAACAATGAATGACCCCTGCTGACAAATGACACAAAGAGGTAAACATGGCTCAATTTGTGGCTCGCTAACAATGTTGTAGAGCGAGGAGTCAGGCTTGTTTCGCTCATCGCTGAGTTTCTCTCATAAAACATTCATGTTGTGATGTTCTTCCTCGACACGCAGGCTTTCTGCAGGAATAAACCACACTGTGCAGCAAGAATCAGCCATGATTTTGGTTTGAAAAGAGTCCTAATTAGCTGGAATGCAGAGCCGATTGCTCCTATTTGAAGTCACTATGTGTAGTATTTGAAAATATCTGACTTTGGCACCCCTCCCCCAGTGTTAGTATCAAATCAGTCACTGCCAGACAGCTCTGCGTGCTGTTTATGAAATCAGTCGGGGACTCTATACTATGTAGCATTCAGTAGTAACTCTGCTCATTATGGAATCTGGGACTGGAGATGTGACTGAACTCGTCAACATCCTTGATGATTTAACAGCAACAGAGAAACAATGGCGAAATGTCAAACCCTTGGAAAGAGCCCAGTGTTTGGTTGTTACAGTTTTAGTACACGATCATGCACACATAGCCTGTGGTTGACAGTGACCTGACATCATTACGCTCTTGCCAGAGAGAGACGTTGCCAGAGAGACACAGCAGACGTGTTAAAAATATCTCAATCAGATCATCATCTTTGGTTTGCAGTGTTTTTAGCATGAGTGCTGTTTCTGTGTATCTCAGGCATAAAAATTTGTTCAATATGTTGAATATTCTGTTTGCGAAAACACATCAAATACAAACCCGCTGCATAAAATTGATTTTGCACAAACAAAGCAACAACTGTGGTTTATGTTGTTCTTTTCTTTGTGTGTGTATATTTTTCTTACAGTCCTTGAGGAGGGTGGTGTGAAGATGAAGTTGACAGTCGTCGACACTCCAGGCTTTGGAGACCAAATTAATAATGACAACTGGTAGGCTTTCCAACTCCTCCATCATGAAAGCCTCATAAATGTCATCATTACTGCCTCATCTTACCGTCAACAATTTTTCAGTTGTCATCTTACCAAATGCAACAGTGCATTTAGTTCCCTGAAACAGTATTGAAAATGATCCCATTCAAGTAAAGTCATCTTCTTCCCCTTCTCTTTTCTTGCTCAAATAATCTTTTTCTCTCAAGCTGACCTCTTCTGCTTTATCCACAGCTGGGAGCCTATTGCCAAGTACATCAATGAGCAGTATGAGAAGTTCCTGAAGGAGGAGGTCAACATCACCAGAAAGAAGCGCATCCCCGACACCAGGGTGCACTGCTGTCTCTATTTCATCTCCCCAACTGGACACTCGTGAGTTAAACCTTATCTGAACTAGAGATTAGCAAAGTTAAATATCTGATCTAAAAGCTGTTTTCAGTAATATGTTGGCAGAGAGCAGTGTACATACAGTGCACCAGTGTTCGTGTTCCTTTATCCAAAAACATTTCATTTCAGATTAACAAAGCCTTATATCAAGAGAGCTACTTTATATTGCAGACAACACTCTCTCCTCTGAACACCTCACAATTAGCTCCCGCTGACAACTGTGAAATTGCTCTTTAATGGATAAACGGATACAGTCTTTTGTGTATTACAGCCAGTGTATCCCATCTTTCTTAGCCGGGGTAATTGAGAGCGACAGGATGTTTTGTGTGCAGGCGAACAAGAACTGGGACGCAACCTTTGTCCAATGATAAGCCCACTTTTCAAATAGCATGCACACTGTAAGTCTTTTGTGATTGCTACAAGACCGGGTAGAGGTAATGAGACGTATGAAACATGACAAATAAAACCCCCGTGCCTCCTTCTGCCTTTCGTTAGCCTGACCCTCTTTTCACTGTCGCATGCGAGCCTTCTGGAAGAGTCACAGTTCCTAAATCTACCCACTTACTCACCTTCCCTCTCTGTCTTTCCTGTTCTCTGTCTGTCGGTCTGTCCTAGTCTTCGGCAACTAGACGTCGAGTTCATGAAGCGCTTGAGTCACTCAGTCAACATTATTCCTGTCATCGCAAAGGCGGACACAATGACCATTGAGGAGAGACAGGAATTCAAACAGCGGGTGAGTTCCACCAATGAAAAGCCCTTTACAGTTAGAGTGATAAATCCTCCAGG
This sequence comes from Epinephelus moara, assembly GCF_006386435.1. Classification (NCBI taxonomy): domain Eukaryota; kingdom Metazoa; phylum Chordata; class Actinopteri; order Perciformes; family Serranidae; genus Epinephelus; species Epinephelus moara. Next base: position 39,122,610 of record NC_065510.1, read on the forward strand.
CCCATATATCAGCTGATATTAGCTTATTTATGATATACAGTATTCGTTTACATGTCGTGTCATAGCCTATATTTATCAAGAAATTCAAAGACGTGTTTGAGTTATTTGTTATTGCACTGTTTTTCTTCTGCTAAGACACGTTTTTTGTAACTCCAGAATGTGCTGCTCAGTTCATATTTTGGTCTTTAAAGCTGCTCAAATCACTATATATACCAATGGATCAAATGACTAATGTGAACGGTGACGCTCATAGTGACAAAATGACAGAGAATTATCACCCAACTTTGCAGTTCTAGCAAACTGTTTAACTCATTGTCTCAGTTTTATGTTTTGAGTTTTTTGGTTTGGTCTCCCTCTCATAGTGCCGTTTTTGGCAGACTCAGTTAGCAACCAGCTGGTGAACAAAATGGAGTTGATAGAGACCAAAAAGTTAAATCAGTATTACATTATTCATATGACCCGAAACACAAGTGACTGCTGATGTTGTTTTCTGTCTGCTGGATGTGTAAATAAGCAGCTGTTTGCTAATAACGTCCAGCACATTCTCATCTCGTCACATATTAATGTTTGGTCATGGATGTTTTTACCTTGACATTTGACATGCAAGGTAACCTGGGTGAGTTGGTTGTTGACGTTCTGGGACACTATGTCAACTTCAGCCTGTTACATGCATTGCGTGTTTTCTATATACAGTCTCTATCAAAACAAACACACTGCATTGGTACAACACAGTGAATTGATTTTTTTTTTCTTCCTCTTTCAACAACAAACGCACATGGTTATGTTTAGCCAACACAAGCACATGGTTGGGTTTAGGCAACAAAAGCAGGTGGTTGGGTTTAGAAAAAGAACAGGGTTTGGCTTAACAAAAACAGGGGAACTGAAGACCGGCGTCCCAGTTGAAAGTCGTGGTTGTTGGACCCATGCACCATCTTGGTCTTTCGCCCGTTTAACTTACATTGTAGTCCGGCCACATTTCCTCTTGCTGCTGCTGAGGTGTGGGACCCTCGGGTCTGAGTTTGCTACAGCCTCTAAGTAAAGGTCTGTCTCCAGGCCACCACTGCAAAATGTATGGAACTGAAAAACAGCCTGTGTGGAGTCTGGGTTGTGATGGGTGCCGGTAGTAGATGTCATTTCTAAGCTAATGTTAACTACTGTTGCACATTGTTAGCACTGTAGCAAGATGAAGAGAGGCAAGGCACTTGAGAGCCACTGTTTTTGTTATTTGTGTGTGTGTGTGTGTGTGTGTGTGTGTGTGTGTGTGTGTGTGTGTGTGTGTGTGTGTGTGTAAAAAAAAAAAAAAAAAGACTATTGGCTCATATCGGCTGATAGGATTATTTATAAGAATCGTTTTTTTTGTATCTGTCTCCAAATTCCAATATTGGACAGGCATTAGATCCCACAGCCTCTTCACAGATTTGGGTAATTAAGTGATTTGAAGACAGGGCTCGGGTGAAGTGTCACAGATGTGTTTTGTCTCCCTGCTTTGTTTCATGCTGTAGGTAAGGAAGGAGCTGGAGATGGGCGGGATTGAGTTTTACCCACAGAAGGAGTTTGATGAGGACATGGAGGACAAGAGCGACAATGACAAGATCAGAGTAAGTGGTTCTGTTCTTTCTTTCACACACATTTGTCCGATGAGTCTCCCTCTGACCCCTCCTCTCCACCCAGCTCGACCCACTGTCTCTCTCATACACTCATGCACTGCTTCCTCTAAACAGAATGCCAGGGCACTGGAGTTGTGTATTTCGTCTCATAAACCTTGTGCAGCTCCCTTCGGTACAGTGAACTGTGTTAAAATGTCTCTGTCCATAGGAGGCGATGCCCTTTGCTGTCGTGGGCAGCGACAAAGAATATCAAGTGAATGGCAAACGAGTTCTGGGAAGGAAGACAGCGTGGGGCATTGTAGAAGGTGGCCTTTCTTAATAAGTAACATTTACACTCATGACATACAGAGATTATACTGATGGTGTCAGGCAAAGGACAATATGTGATATTTAATCCTGTCCATTTTTTGTTGTTGTTGCAGTTGAAAATCCCAACCATTGTGAGTTTGCTCAGCTGAGAGATTTCCTGATCAGGTAAAATAGTCTTTTAAATATATCATTAAAATCTAATACAATGCACTGGATTTAAGGAGCAATTAAAAACAATGGGATATGCCACAGGGCATCATTTTGTTTTAGCAGCATGAATCATGGATGTAATAGAGCTGCAGCTAATCATTATTTTCATTATGGAATAATCTGCAGATTATTTTCTTATTATCAAATAATTGTTCTGTATGTTAAAATGTTATTAAATATTTTTTAAAAATCACAATTTCTCAAGGTGAAGTCTTCAAATTTGATATTAAAATATAATGATATTCTGATTACTATTACTACACTTACTTATTACTTACTATTTGAGAGAACCAGGAGTTGTTTGGGCATTTTTGTGGAAATATAGGACTCAGTCTGTCACCAAGATATTTGGTGATCATTATCAGCAGCTATTACCAACTCATCTATTAATCATCCAGTAATTTCAGCTGTAATACGTAATGTGAAAATAAGCATAATAAGCATTTTGAATTGTATATATTCTGTGTAATTCTTTGCTTGTAAGCGTATGATTTTATCTTTTACTCTGTGGCAAATCCTATTGGTTCAGTCTCTTTCCCAGGTCAGGTCCAGTCATGCTATTGCACTGTATTAAAAACAGGATTTTTCCTCCTCTTTCTCAAAAAACTGTTTTAAAAAATATCCATCCAAATGAAAACACAGAAACACAACTGAAGTGCTGTCAGCAGAACGGCAGACCAACAGGTGGCAGTCCGTGGGTAATGGGAGTGTTGGATTGTGTAGCAGTGACCTTTGTGTCCCATTCCTTAATATAGTGGAAGAGTAACTGTAAATTTATGTGGTTTGGCATTTTGACCATTGCCATTTTGCATTTTTTGAAGCCAGAAATGACCATATTTGGATGACAGGTTGGAGATAAACCTAACGCTAGCTGCTTGCTTGATTACAGTCGTTGCATTTACAGTCAGTGGTCAACTGTGATAATACTGATGCTAATTTTCACTGGCGAAAATCAGACTTTAAACCATTAAAACAAACTGTGCTTTCCAGAAAAACTGAACATTAGTTTAGTACAACCAAACGCTGAACAAGACTTTTCCACAAAGTATTTCCAAAATTTTGAAACAATACAGGGCAGCAGCTTCATTTTTTTAGGTGACTAATTAACTTTCATGAACAGAAAACAAACTGAAGAGTGACAGCTACTGCTACACCTATACTCTTTGAATCTTGGGTTATGTCAGTGTTACGTTACCTAACCAACATTGTTACCATGGTGGCTTGTCAGCAAACAGCACCCACCTGTCAATCAAAGTGGCCATGGCCTTAGTTATGCATAACTTTAAGCCTTACTAACATTTAAGCAAGCAAGTTAAAGAAAATTTCACCCACCTTACAGTTGTCACGAACAGGGAAATTATATATAGAGACCAAAACAGTTTTTGTATCAGGCTGTAAACATGTTTATTTCTGCTGTAAAGTTGGACATTTAAACATGGGGGGTCTACAGGGATTGACTGGATTTTAGAGCCAGCCTCAAGTGGCCATTCAAAGAACTGCAGTTTTTGGCACTTAAGTGTTCAATTTTCAGCCCTGCAGGTTGCTTCTTAGTGTAAACATTTAAAAAGTCATGTTAGCAAGGTTAAAGCCAGCACTATTTTGGCCACCTCCACAACTGCAGGAAATGGTGCCTCATTTGTTGCTTCACAAATGAGATAACAGCGCACACTAACAAACTCTGTTTGAAAACACAATTTCTGAAAATCTTCACCCTGTAAGAAGTTACAAAAGGTCAGTTTTCAGTGACCTAAAATGCAGTTTGCATGTGGACAAAAGGCCAAAACACATAGAAAAAACTATATTTGAAAAAATACCTGTGTATGTGTGGGCTAGGCCTAAAACATGATCCAAAAAACACAATAAATCTGACACCTCCTTGTCAAATAGATACATATATAACTAATAACATGTCCCCTTTGTGTTCCTTTACCTCTCTTTCTCAGGTCTCACCTCCAGGATCTGAAGGAAGTCACTCACAACATTCACTATGAAACCTATCGTGCCAAGAGACTGAATGAGAACGGAGGTCTCCACCCCATATCCTCCAATGACACCCAAGAAAGCAACCTGTAGTCAGTTCAGTCAGAGTGTGAATAAAAACAGTGCAATGAAGCTGGTAGATGACTCTACAGAATATTATTATCATCGTCACGGCGGCATCGCTGCATGCTTGGAAACATTTCTATCTGTAAAAATTGGTCATTTAACATGTCCATTTTTGTTTTGATTCCTAACTCCATACACCATCCTCTACACTTTATTCCTGACAAACACATATCAAACCCCTCTGGTTTCAAAGTCATTCCTATGAATATTTGAATGAAAGTCCAGTCAAAAAAAGATAACTTAGTGCCATTGTAAAATTAAGACTTTATTGACTGCCAATGCCTTGCTGTTTATCATTGAGCAGGTAGTGTAAGATTGGAAAGTGCCACATTATTAGGCTAGCTGTAAGAGGCACCTTTTAAGTTTTAGTATTGTAGCAACGGATGTCTGAATTCAGACAAATGAAATTAATTTGAGTTGCAAAATATAAAAATCGTAAGTTCTGTACAGAAGTGATGCACGAGACATCTCTGCAGCCGACTCCGTACAAACTTCTTTTTTTAAGTTTCTCTTCAGCAACTGCTCATTCCATGAGAGAATCCCTGTGGCTTTTCTGTCAGGAGGGCTTAACAAACAGTGCAAGCTGCGCTGTCTTCTTTAATACCCACCCTCACGGAGAAAACAAATGAAATTCCTCTAATGTTCCCCAGCCCTGTTCGCGTTTCATTTTCCATTTAAAAATAGTTTGCCTGCACAGACCTGCATACTAAAATGAGGAAAAGCTGCAACATCAGTCACATATTGAATGCAATTCTGTGGGCGGCAGTGTGTGTGTGTAATTGACTATGACTGTGCATACTGCAGATTCTGTGACTCCATGATTCACCATAATAGTGCACACAAACTGAACGCTGTGGGATGATACAGCTCAGCATGCTTTGTTCCATTACAGTGGGTAAAGAGGAAAAAAATGTGGTCCAGCGCATTTGTGCTCACTTGCATTAGCTGTGTATGCTCTTGCAGTGACACCAAAGGATAACTATAAAACTGATCATTGGTTTAATAAATAATGCATATTTTTTCCTTGGTTCATATTGACTTTGTGACATATTTTGACAGCTAAATGGACAACGTGCATCCAATTTGAATGTTAATCTAAAAGCCTGCAGCATGTAATGTTATCTGCATTACTTTATATAAATTAGGGAGTAGCATGGCCAATAATGCCATAAAAAATTGCACACAAGCTTACTCAGCTATGAGTAAATCATATATAGTGTAAATCAGTCCTTGAAAACCGCTGCCATTTGCTTATGTTTTTTGTTAGGCTCAGTTGATTTAATGCATTTTCTCCTCCCTGTTCCCACCAGCCATCCATGAAAGAATATTTTCTGACCCAAGAGAAAGCAGTGGTGTAATCAATACACCTAATAATAGGTTAACAAAATACTTCTTTTTTTCCTCAATGTCTTGTGCAAAGGTTTTTGTAAACATGACAGAACTCTGATGTGGTGATGAGTAATTGTGTTAATACCATTTTAAAATGAAATTCATATGTTCACCACTTGGTGGCAGCACTCTGCCATGTATTAGCAGTGATTCAGTAGAACAAGACATATACCTGGCTTTGAGTCCTCAGACATTCCAAATGTTGAGATTGTTTAGGTAAAGTTTTGCAGAGCCCAGTCTTATTTCCTGATAAAGTTTACAAGGTTTGGATGGTCCGCTGCTGCCATTGATAACTAATATATCTCTGCAGATCAGGTTTACAAGAAGCTTTAATCATATTACCCCAATGGTATGCACTCAAAGTGTTGGTGTAATTATTCCAAATCAATTTGAATTATTAAGTTGTGAACATGTTTACGAAGTTTTCTTCAGGAACTTAACATTTATACTGTTCTGCCATGCAGTGTCTGCAGTAGAGCACAAACATGCCAAAACTACAAGTAATTCAATCTTTCAATATTTAACCATTTTTTTTTTTTCAAGTTCAATCCTCTTTTTGTACAATCATACACGTTTGTGCGATTTTGATATGAAATGTGACGTCTGCAACAAACTGATAATAGTTGTCTGTGATTGTAGTGCAGTCAAAGGTTTCAAGCAGAAATTTGAAACAGTGTTTGTGTGCATGCTTGTGTTCATATCGCCTGATTGCTAACAGCCAGTCAGTTCACACATCACTGCAACTTTGCATCAACTTATCAACTGTTTCTGAATGTGTGATGTGTACATCAAATTGCTATTTCATGAGGTTAAAACGCTGCTGTCTTAACTCCTGTAACTAAACTGACAGCCCACTATCCACATATCACTCATGCCCTTGAATCAGTACTTCACAATGTATTATATTTATTTAATAATCATTTTTCTCAACGTTGCTGTGACATATTGAGATATAATTTTCAGTGTTATATTGAGTTATTTATACATTAATGTCTTATTATTGTAATTTATTCTTTATTTAATAAAAGCACATTCCCATTTTTTTGAAAGAGTTGTTTTCATTAATGTCTCAACAATAAACATATGATAAACATTTATATAAGTAGGTTTAGTTTTTCATTTCTGAACTTACATGACCCTCAGAAATCTCAAAGTCAAGAGCAACAAGGAAGGTTGTGGTGGAGGCTTTTATTATTGAGCGTAATATCTGATTACTGTCATGCCAACAAATAGTGGACAGTTTCGGTTTGATTTAATCAAACCTGAATCATCAATGAACTATTAAACCACTACAGGCTGCACTGTTCTCATCCCACTGCTGAACTGCGTCCTTCAACCTCTGCTTCACAGTGTATGTCTGGAGGGCAGTCCCAGTAGCTGATTGCGTGATGAGCCGTGGTCTTAGTAAAACAGACACTGTATACACAGATTCAAACTCAAACCCAATGAGCTAAACTCTCAGTGGTAGAAATGTCTCACAGCTGTACATATGGACATACCTGCAGGCATGTCTTAAATATTGTGGCGTGTTAGGGGCTGAATAGGTGGAGTTTCCCAGAATGCCGTGGGACAATGTGGCCATGAGCCAAAGGAAGTTGTGTTTAAATGTGTTTTAAATCGCTCACATGTTATCTATTATGCAGTGATTAATGTTGGTGCACTTCATAATGGTTGTAATGGGTTGCGGTAAATGTTGGGACGTATTGCACCATGAGTTAAGTTGTGCACGTGTTTAGTGACCTCCCGCCTGTGTAGCTATAAGAGGGTTGAGTGAGGAAGCAACTATGGGTAAGTACATAACATTTCCTATTTCAGCTTTTATCTCTCTACTTCTTCTGTGTTAGCAAATTGTCACAGTTGGCTACACTGGTGGCCGAAGTGGAATGCTGGACTGCACCCATGATGAAAGAGACAGAAGAACTTATCACACGCCTGCACGCTATTGAGGGTACCTGCCCGCAGATGACTGACCTCCTGCCCACTATGACGATGCATCCTGGGGAAAGCATAGCCAGCCTGCCTGGTGGAGCCAGAGGCGGGAGATCGTTGGCGATAGATAGCCAGCTTTCCTATACTGACATCAGCAACAAGGGACAGCGCTGCCATTCCCTCAAAATTGGTGATGGCCCACACACCTCTACCCCTGCTGACAGCCAGTGACAGCGTCACCCTTGACAACGCGCTGCCAGCCCCACTAGCGCCACCAGACGGCTCCCGATGAGCTGGGATGAAGCTGCCACGTTATAATGGGGAGGAGCCACCACATACTTGCATCATTCAAGTGCATCTGGCCGCTCAATGTAACTCCTGGTCAGCAGAGGAGACAGCAGTACAAGCTGCCCTCACAGACTTCCAACCACAAGAGCGATTCAACTGGCCTAGTACTGAGAGATCGATATAGCATTGTGTTGTCTGCAGTGCCTATGCTGGTGATGCCCAGGACAAGCTGGACAGCTGCCGGAGGTGAGGTATTAAGAGTTTGGGCGCCTACACTGCAGATCTCCATCTTTATGCACAGTAGGGGTATCCCACCTTTGACGCTGCAGCACAGGAAGAGCTCACTCTCCAAGCCCTCTTCCCGAGGCTCCAGCCATAACGATCCCAAGAACACATCCGCCTGTGCACACCAAAAACCTTGGTTGAGGCCCTTACTGAAGCAAAGCAGGTTGAGCCTGTACTGGTCAAAAGTGACTGCCCTCCCAGCACAAGACACCGGGTATGCCAAACAGACTATGAGGGGAGCGAAGATGAAGCAGCATTCCACCAAGTCACCAGTGCACCTCAACGACAACCACAACAGGGAGCTGGAAGAGATGCCTGCCAGTCTACAGAGGGATGTTATTGATGCAGAGAGCCAGTCCACATCACAATTCACTGCCCAGCACCAGCCTCAAGAAACCCAGTGCCTCTGCCACCATCAAACTAGAGCAGGGTGGCACAACGGGGGATCAGCCACCCATAACCATCTCCTCCCCCTCACCAAGTTACAGCTGCGACTCATTCATTTACGCCATGCCAATGGACCGTATGTGGATCTCAACCTTAACAGCACTCCATTCAGAGCCCTGGTGGACACTGGGTCCAACATCTCCCTAGTCTGCCCGGGAACCCTGCCTGGCACATGGCTCAAGACGATGGAGGCCAATCAAGCTCCCTATCACCACAGTTACTGGCGAACGCTCAAGAATGATAGGAGCAAAATTTCTCTGAGCAACTGTTGCTAACCACATTGTTGGCCACAAGTTTTGGTTAGTCAACATACAAGACCACTGCATTGTTGGGCTTAACCTGCTGGTCAAATGGAAAGCTATGGTGGATGTAGCCAGAGCTACACTCTACCTGAGTTTTGAAGCCATAGCACTCCACAACACAGGTGAAGAAGGACTGTGGCTCACCTCACTGCCAGCCCAAGGGTCCTCCACCCCATCACCGACAACCAGTGGGTCCACGGTATCGCCACCACCACTCAAAGACAGTGGGTCAAACAGATCATTGTTGCTAACCTACCTTCAACTCCATCATCAGAGGGGCCTATTGCATCACAACCACCATCTGTAGGGTCCCCCACACAGCAGCCAGCAGCCAAAGGGGCCTCCACAGCATCACAGCAACCCCAGCCGCCATCCACTGAGACCAAGCAAGCTATCAATGACCTGTTCCGCAGGAGCTAGGGCCTGGAGGTGGAACAGAGACGCCAGCTGCAAGGGTTACTGACCTGTTCGCTGACAACCTTGCAGCCAGGGATGAGGACTGTACACACACCAGCTTAGTACATGCATCCCTTACCTGGCTCCTCAACTTCAAAGAACCTGAAGGGCAGCTGGCCCGGTGGCTGGAGGCACTACAGGACTACAACTTTGAGATTTGCCACTGAGTCGGCTGCCTTCAAACCAATGCAGACACGCTGTCTCACTGTCGCCCCTGTGAGGATGAGGAATGCCAGTACTGCCAGGGCATGGAAAAACACGTTGCCCCAACCCCAATGATAGCAGCTTTACGAGACACTGCAGCAGATGATGTTGACACTCCCCCAGATGGTAGCAGTAATGGCCCCCATGCATCACCCACGATCCACAATCACAGCTTCGAGACTATCAATCCAGTACAGCTTCGATGTGACTAGAGGCAAGTTCCTGTCCTCTCTAATGTCCAGGGATAGGTGAGGGCAGGGCAACCACCAGCATGGCCAGCAGTATCACCCCTGGATGCTGAAACCAAGTGGTCCAGCATCACCAACCATGATGGCCCCCTCCATTGCTGCTGGCAGGCCCCCGGGGGCAACTGTGACATCCTTACATTGCCTCAGTAAGGGCAGTAAAGTACCTATAGTACCACCTCCATTTCTGCTTGCAGGCCCTCGGAGGCAACTATGACATCCTCCAACTCATGGTGCCTCACCGGCTGTGCCCCAGAGTTCTCAAGCTTGTCCACAGGAGTCACCAAGACCCTTTAACGCCTCCGGTCCCAGTTCTACTGACCAGGGTGTCGCCAGGATATTGAGTTCTACATACACCAGTGTGACTCCTGCACTGCCCCGAAGGGGCTGACCTCCCACCTGTGTAGATCAGAGAGTTGTGTGAGAAGTTGTGCTATTGATACTAGGCTTGTGCTGATTTCCGGTTTAACCAGTTCGGTCCGGTTTAAGAGCTCCACCCGGTTTATTTCACGTCAACCGGATAAACCGGATGGGGGTGGGGGGTGGGGGGTGAGCTTTTCACATCAGTGGCGTGTCAAGGGACTATATTCAACTTATCTTGCATTGTAACATGCATTATGACAACTTAATAAGGTTTATGTATGTTTTTAAATGAAGTGGAGGAGCCTACAAGTGTTTTGTTTAATGTGTCTCAGAGGCTCCGCTCAGCTTCTTGCTGCTGCTGCAAGAGAAGTGTCCGTCTGCGTCTTCTTCTTCTTCTTGTGTAACCTTGTGTGTATTGGCGGTTAATATGGCATTATCGCCACCTAGTGGATTACACCTATAATGGGCTTTTATTGGGAAAAATAGCTCAAATGCGACCCCTAGTGGTAAAATTAGGTATATAATTCGATATATCGGTTCGGTTAGATATTTGGCTTTAAATCAAACCGGTTGGAAAATTTTCAAACCGGCACAAGCCTAATTGATACATAAAGAGCACTTCCTGGTTGAGAGTTCATCTCTCTGCTGCCCTCTTGTTAGCAAGAGTCCCCAGCTCGCTACAATATATAAAACCACAAGTTTTCACAAACTGTGAGGTTACTAACTGGTGTAAAGGAATATGGACTTTTTAAATCCATAAACGAAATATTGATCTGTGCTTGACCACATGTGTCTATGAATTTTACTGTTTGGATGCAAAAACTCCCTTTCTATTAAGTACCATTTTGGTTTAAATTAAATGCAGTGCACTAAAACAACCCTCTGCTTTGTCTGTAATGACAATATGGTCCATATTTTTGCAGGCAATTCAGGTGACTACTTCTTAACCTTCAAACAGTTTTCAATGCAGTTGATCAATACATTCTTAAGGCAAAGGTCAACTGTTGCAGCGGACAGCAAACTTGCACGTTTGTTCTGTGCATGCATGAAAGTAAATAACTCTCCATACCAGCAGGGGGCGGTCGTCTGTATCTGTCATTCAAAAAGGGAAACAAGAAGACTGACGAGACGGGTGCAAGATTCTACTTAGCTAGCCAGTTATCCCATTAACAACACAACCCGATATTGAAAGAACAAATTTAATTTACTGTGAACTAGTGAACAACAACAGTTTTTTCTAGTGAGCTCGATGGCTTAAAAACTAATCTTAAAGTTTGTTTCGATGTCACGCCCTCTTGACTTTAGCCGTTTGGCTGCTTTCTTTACTTCCGTTTCTATTCTCGTGCACCAAGTTGAAGTGCATATATTACTGATCTGCAGGGTTGCTGAATCTGCTGAAAAAATGCCAGTAAGGGCAGAATAGTACTGATGGTACTGAGCACAACACAAAAACTAGGGCAACAGATGCTCACTAGCCCTTTTTACACAGCGATCACGCAATAGAGCCGCTACACAATCCCTTCTTTATGCCACCTTTGCATTTTTACACAGCTAAATGACTTCAACATAATGCCGCTCCTGTGTGTGATTATAAATAGCATGCTAGCATTGCAGAATCATAGAGACATGACGGGCGTGACATCTAACACATCAGCACTGGCTTCTGGTGTGACATATAACATATGCGTTGGCAGAGCTTTACAAACAATAACAATGGCAATGTCAATAAGAATCATTTACCACCTACGTTATATGGTGGCTGATCTCGTTCTCTGCTCGGAGGGTAAGAGCTTCCGGCCTCATTGGCCCAATTCCAATCTGGCCCCTAAAGACTCAAGCCCTGAACCCTCACTGACTTAACTGACGTCAGCTGTAAGTGAGTGTGAGAGTCTGAAAGGGCTCCGGATGCTACAAATAGGAATGGGACAGCACTTATCCCCCTCTCTACAAAATGTTGTTGACACTGGCGGCTCTGGGCGTGATCATTTATCGGTTATTGTCAGCATATATTCCACACACAAAGAATATATATCTATATATATCTATAGATAGATAGATAGATATATAGATATAGATATATATTCTTTTGTGTGGAATATAACCACTGGTATTTCTCTGACTTCATGTGTGTTTATGTACCATCTTAAATCCTTGTTAATGTAATGTTTCATTGTTTATGTATCTGTTTTTTTCGCTCTCCTTCCATAACGTTACCGTTTGCATATCTGCCAACCGTGTTTTCGTTTTTTTTTATAACTCTTCTGGTGTTCCGAGGGCAACCCCTGTATTTGACGTCACAACGCTATGAACTGTGGGTAATTTCCTTACTGTAAGTCCGCATCGATGCTGACCTACGGTAAGGGGGCATAAAGGGCTCACTCACTGACTCACTGACTTGACGATTTGACAATGGGACAGCCCTCACACACTCACGCACTTCACATGAACGCGCCTCTAAGTCAGTGAGTCTGTAAGGGATCGGATTGGAATTGGGCCATTGTCTTCCCAATTTGCGGACATTTTCGGCTGCTGTTCTTCTTCTTTAGCAGCTAACTGCTATAACCTGCTTTTTAAATCTATCACGATGGGGCGCATGCGTAACATGTTGTCAAGATGTTTTGGTGCTGTTACTACCTACAGTCCTGGCTCAGGAGCCCGGTCTCACTCCTAAATCGTCAAAATCCGCCGCTTGGGCAGTGACATACAGGGTCAGAAACCAGCGGAAAAAGGCATCCTTAATGCCAGCATGATTTGCGGCCAGTTGCATAGTTTACCAGCATCTGGGGGAAACACGGCTGGACAAAGCGGCAAAAGTCTGAGTAGGGTGGGTGGGAGTGGTGGTGGATGGATCCCTGATTTTCACCCGAGGGAACGGTGTTCGCGTCTCGTAAGATTCTAAAGCCAAACCCTGTTCCTTTTTCCTACACCTAACCACGTGCTTTTGTTGCCTAAGGAAAAAAAATGCCAGTCCGCGGTGTTGTACCAACGTAGTGTGTTTATTTTGAAAGAGACTGTATGTAAATGTTAAATTATTCTGTGAAAATGAAAGTGTATCTTGAAAGAGGAGAACCTGACACAGTGTCCAAGAACATCAACAACCACGTACCCAGGGTACCTTGCAAGTTATATGTGAATGTGGAAAGTCCATGACCAAAATGTCAATACGTGGTGAGGTCGGAGTGAGAATGTGTTGGGCGCAGAGGCAAGACAACTCTGTCCCTCCATTCTGTGATCGTACCTTTTACACAGAACTGTGAGGCGAAATAAGGGCGCAATATTCCCACCTTGAACAGGCAGTGTAAAACGTGCTACTGGCAGTCCGATATTGACCAATGGACAACCATCAGCTTACTGTGTCAGAGCTCTAACAGTATGGACATGCCCCTGTGGGTTTTATATCTGTCAGTATAGATTTTTTCTTGGGGATGCTTTTCTTTGGACAGTTTATTAGACACTTTATTAAAGGTCATTATTATCGAGCTATGACCTTTTATGATCATCACACTCAGTGTCCTTGAGTAATAAGCTACTATACTATTACAAAATAACCATACCGTCATATATACTTAGCAGTCAGTGTGTGCCTAGTCAGTTCACAGCAGAAAATATATTAAACTTTTAATACTAAGAAATCTAATTTTGGCTTTTACTGTTTGTCCATCTTGAACAGGCAGTGTAAAACGTGCTACTGGCAGTCCGATATTGACCAACGGCCTACCATCAGCTTACTGTGTCAGAGCTCTAACAGTATGGGCTCCCCCCTGTGGGTTTTATATCTGTCAGTATAGATTTTTTCTTGTATCAGTAATTAACTGCTTCTCTGTCTTGTGGTGTGCCACAGGGTTGCATCTTGGGTCCTATACATTTGTCTACAAATACATGCTTTTCTTTTGACAGTTTATTAGACACTTTATTAAAGGTCATTATTATCAAGCTATGACCTTTTATGATCATCACACTCAGTGTCCTTGAGTAATAACCTACTATACTATTACAAAATAACTATACCGTCATATATACAGTACTTAGCAGTCAGTGTGTGCCTAGTCAGTTCACAGCAGGAAATATATACATATATTAAACTTTTAATACTAAGAAATCTAATTTTGGCTTTTACTGTTTGTTTGTCCGCCTGGGCAGCACCCACACACCAGCATCATCAAAGAGCTTCATGGTGCAGGTGGGCGCATGACCCCATGACAAGATATGCGACTGTCGTGATCTCCAGTAAGCAGCATTTCCCTAATAGCTTTATCTTCTCAGGCTAAAGCACATTTTTTGTGGTCTTGTAGGGCATGCAGTGCAAGTGCACAACAAGAAACTACAAAGTGGAACACTATCCATATCTCTGTAACTCATAAGTCACTCATAAAGCAATCTGGAAATCCATCGGTAAAAAAAAAAATATATATATACATATATATATATATATATATATATATGTATATATATATATATATATATATATATATTTGTTCCTTTACCTCTGGAGGCACAGCCCGGAGTTTTTCGACTAACCGGAAGTGCAGGGGCCTCACGCCCTTCACTTCCGGCGGTGCCCCCAGGGAATCACCGTGTTGTTTACAAATACTTCGGGTAGAAAACCAGCAGAGTTTAGCTATATATCACATTTTTCACGTCACTGTATCACCATGTAGACTAATCTGATGTTTGTTAAGTCTATAAACACAATGACTGAACAAACGTTACTATTTCTGCGTGCACGTAATTAATGTGGTTATCGTAGATTAGCTGGGCTAACCGTTAGCTGTTAACGTTAGCCGTTAGCGTTGTCTATAACCATAGACTATAAAAAATAAGGTAATAACTCAATAAACGGTCCGTGAATAAAATATTTTTTGCAGCGAATATCTTAGTTACAACATGATTGAGCTAGCAAAGCAGTTTTGTGTTGCTATGCGTGGTATTTATTCAGTTATGGGAAATCACGATGTCTAGAAAGCATCAGTGGCTGCAGCTGACAGGGACAGTTAGCAAAGCTAACATCAGGACGTCATCTGTTAAAAGCCTCCCATTGCCGGATACGACATGAAACTACTCCAGTTAGCTCAATCATGCACCCTCCTCCTACCCCGGTCACCTCCAGCCATCGTATCCACAGTCCAGGACAAGCTCTCAAAGACTCATTCCTCTACTCATCCAGATCATCAACACTTTTCCACCTTCCTCTCATCTCATCTTCACCACCTCTACCACCACCAGCATCTAGACCCTGGGGGGGTTTCCCTATTCGACTATGGATTCATCACCCTCCTTAAATCAAACCATCTCTACGGGTTCTAATAGCCAAAGACTTTCCACTTTCCTATTCATTCGTTCACGTTAATAAATATTCTTTTGGGGCCCTTCCTACAGTGCACATATTTTTGGACAACAGACCTCAACAAAGGTCTTTTTGCCAAAAGTCAAATAACTCAACATCTCAGACGTCAGGCTTGGATGTTAGTTAGGATAAGGTAACTTAGCTATCATTGCTCCAACACACCAATACAGCTTATTGTTTTGGTTAAATAGCTAATAATTATGTATCTCATATTGTTTTTCATAGTTATAAAAGTATGTTCATTTAGAAAACAGCAGCTTAATAAAAAAAAATCCTTGTTATGTGTGTTATATTTTTTTCTCTTAAAGTTTGTGAAAATCCCGTAAGCAGTATCTCAGATTTTGTATGTCGCTCACAGACTATAAAATAAAGTATGATATCATATTAGGTAAGATGTATTCACGCGGTGCCTGAGTACGATTGACTCCCCTCTCCACTCCCCTGCCGCTCAGTTTTAACATTCAGGACTTTAAGCAGCAATGGTTGAAGAGACTAGTAGGATCTCTTTGCAGACTGGAGACTTTGACAAGGTAGGGTAACTACTTTGAATGGGCGCGGTAACTGTCAATCATAATTTTATTTGGCCAGTCAGAACTTTACAATCTGTCAATTAAAAATGGAATTCAATAGTAATGTGCCATGCCCCCACTCTTTATTGGGTAGAAGCAACCCCTCGAATTTGACTGGCAGGACATTGCCCCGATCCAGGAGGAAGAGGAGAAGAAAATTGTAAAGATGAGAGGAGTAGTGGAACGCCCACTGAAGTCACCGCATTTGATGAGTTAATTGAGTAAATAAAAGAAAGGCAGAAGGTAGCCAAAGAGATAAGAGGATGTAACAAGGGGAACAAGAGAGGAAGATCGACACAGATAGGGCCAAAGCTGAAGAGGCCAGAAGGAAGGCCATGGAGACATTGGGCCAGACCAAACTGAGGCAGAGTGAGGATGGAGAGGAGTAGAGCAAACAGCGTAGAAGAAATGGCAATGACACAATTGCAATTTTGAGGGAGAGAAGTCAAACTGATAGGGTGGCAGCAGGTGGCCGAGACGATGCAAATTATGCAGCAACAGTATGTCCAAATGCAGCTTACCCAAACCATGCTCCTTTAGCAGCAGTAGCAGGGTTGAGCATTACTTACTCTGATTGGAAAAATTATCAAAGAAAAGTTGAGAGGAGAGATTTTGAGATGTTAAATGTTTTAATACTTTTAGTTGAATATTCAGTAATAAAGCAAATTATAATACTTGTACGGACATTGCTTTCTTTTTTTGTTAAGGTGAGAGCTTTGTACTATGTCACTGCTTGCGCTAGCATGTCTTCTTTCTCTAATCTATACAATTATGTGCCACTATCTTGCCATTGTATGACCGTATAGAATAAAATCATTTATTTTAACGCATTTGTGGGTTAAAGCTATAGCTCTGCAGCACTTGGTAGTCAAAACATATGCACTTGACAGAGAGGGTGAATAACTAATGAAAAATGGTCCCAAATATGTGGAGGACCCAATTAAAATTTCTTTGATTTGTCTGATTGCCATACAGACAAGCAAGTGCATGTCTTAACAAAGCAGATACAATGTAGTTTACAGAACGCTACTCAACCCAATTCTTAAATGTCTAATACGATAAAACAATGAAGTAATGACATTTAAATATATACATATAAATATCCAAAAGGTGAAAGATCAACTTCACTGTGACATCATAATATTCTGCATAAAACACTTTTCTGGCCATTATTCAATGTTGTATCTCAGGAACAGAAGGGGAGATACTTGGTTAGATACTGAATTGGTGACACTAATCTTGGGTGCCCACCTTGAAATTGCTAACTGTGTAGATCTGCCGTGCTGCCAGGGGGAAGATGTGTGTGAAGCATCCATGTTTTGACAGACAAACTGTAAGAAAAATTTGACTGGTGCGCAGAGGCATACAACCACAGGGAGGTTATTTCCTTTCGAGTCGCAGCAGAGCAGCAGAGTAGCTAGAGTGAGATTTCACTTATCACGTGATGGGAGTGTGATGGTGTGTTCAAACTTAATGTGAAGTGAATGTCGGCCTCGTGTTAATCTCACTAATACAGTCACTGGAGTGTCTTTTGGTAGTATTGCGCAGCTGGCAAATATTTGCCTGTAATGGTTGTATCAACCAACCTACTAACAACTAACTTTGTAGTAAACTACAACCGATGGCTAGAATCAAGTGGTGTCAACATGTTAAACACAGAGACTCTGTGCTTTGAACCACTGTGAACCAATTATTTTATTATATTTTCCACAACAGTGCATGTTGTTTACCTTCCACAATAAAAGAGCAACTTAAATTACTCAAGGCATTTTTGTAAGAAGCAGCTCAACAAAATAGCTTACACAAGTCACAAATACATATTTTCAGAACTTATCATGTAGTCCTATGGCTTCACTAACTTTTTTTTCAAGCACTCTCCTTTATTGTTCTGTCTCTGCACAATACTGACATTGGGTCGCAGAGCTCAGGTTGCCCACAGACAGTGACAATAAGTTTGTCTTTTATTTCCGATTCTCAGTATGCTGAGAAGAATCTCAACCATATCTCAACGCTGATAGGCTATCACGACACAGTGTCCACAGGAATTTCTTGTGCTAGGTGGAAATTTGCAACTTGTGCAAAAAGTGCAAATTTCGCATGTTTGTGTCATTCCTGTTGCCTGGTGCAAATTTGCATCTATTTGCATCTTTGCATTTATGTTGTATGTAATCAGGCCACGCAAAACGCTAGCTTTGCCTGTGAACACACCATAAGGGAAAGTTGACTGACAAGACAACGGCAAAGGATTTGGTTTCAAAATGAAAAGCAATGGTACCTATTTAGCAACAATTAGGGAAACGGAGTTGGATAATCTACTTCACCAAGAGGTTGGAGGTGTGTAACCTGTCATGTGCAGCTCTCTATCTAACAGTTCACTGTGGCTGCTCGTTCTTGTTCCATTGCTCCCTGCATATTTCAAACTGATCTTCTGCCAGCAAATGCCAAAAATGATCATTGTCTTGTTTTGTAGGTGCATGTCTGATAGAGTTGTAACATACAATAACGTTTTTCACCAGTTAAATGCTTTTAATGTGAAGCTGCAGCAGTAAGAGGTTCAGTTTGCATTAGCAGTGCCTTAACACAACACTCTACAGATACTGAGCATCATTGATGAATATTTTTTCTTGTAAAATGTTCAGTATAATCGATAACACAGTCATATTATTAACTGGTGGAGAAATTGCCTGACAGTGGTACCCCTAGTCGCTGCCCAAATCACTGCATCACGTTGCTGTAACGGCACAGGAGTTTCAGAGACTACTTAAAATACTTTTATTCTCAGGAAAGAATACAGAATAATTCACTCCTCTGAAGTAAACTTGCATGAATCTCTGGCATTAAACAATATTCATCAGTTTAAATAATTAATTACATGCACAGTGCGACCCCTGTGCTCTATGGAAAAATCAACCCAGCAGTTTTTACAAAATGTCACAGGGCTTTGTAACCCACGCTGTACAGGGTCATAAAAAGGTTGTGATAACAAAAAGGAAAAAAGGTGTGAAAATTGGTCATAAATTGGTAGAAATGCAGAAGAATTGTTAGCGAGGGAGGAAACCATGAGAGGGTAATGAAAGTCTCCTGGGAAAATCGTGAGGTTGGCAAATATGTCTAGCTCATAGTTCATCTTGTGTTTTTTGTCGAGTATTTTTGTGTGTCACTGACAAAGAATATGGATAGAAGAAACATTTCACTATCAAGTAGCTGCTTGGAAGCATCCTGACACTAAAAATGGATCAATTTGTAAATATATGATATCTTCACTGTCATTGTTATGCCAAAGAAAGTCACACAAACAGGAAACGATACGATTCCCACCACTGCCTCTAGATGTCACTAAACTAAGGACATCTGGACATTTTTTCTACTCGCATCTCAGATAAGTTCCTTATGGAGCTCTTGTCTTCATACACACACATCAGAGAAAATTTTGAAGAAAAAAAAAATTGACAAGCAAGCACTTTACACCATGATTGGTCACTCAGTATTAACGGTGACAATATGTTCCAACGATTTTTCTCAAAAACGATATATAGATAATACAAAAATAAACCCTGTCAGTCATTACTTACAATCCACTAAAAGTGTGTGGTGGTGTTTGTGTCTGCAGAGCCCCTGCCCTCTGCCTGTATTTTCTTATTTTGCTGTTTTTGGGACATTTGTGGGTGTCACACTTTGGGCAGTGGTGTGAAGCCCCCAGCCAATGACAGCATGCAGGGTGTGAGGGTGGGACAAGGTAGGGACCAGGTGCCAGATCATGAGCACACACCCAAGAGGAGCTATTGAGCCGGAGAGGAGGGGTCAACTTTGAATGTTGTGTTTACAAACCGCAAAGGACAAATCCTGCTCATTCTGCCTTAAACAAGTTAAATGTTACACTTTATATTTAAATCATTGAATTCCTCGAGCTGTATTTATTCTGCGTTATTCATAATACTGTTATTTATTTGTTTTGTTTACGCACCCGTTCTGCTTTAGCTTTAGAGGTATGGAAATGTGTAATATACATCCCAACTGTATTTCTTTAATTTGTTATTGCACCTGCGACTTTTTTATTCTAATTTGTTTAAATCAATGATAATTAATAATAACACTTTCTTTTCAAAGCTAAATTGCTGTGGCGGTAATAATTATAATAACAATCATTATTATTCTATATGTTTTTACATATTTTCTTAAATCATATTTTGTGTGTAAGCATTTCAAGTATTATCCATCTAACTGGTGTTGAGTTATTTGTTTCAAGAATGGCTTTTATCTGTTTTTGCAAATGAACTCTGTTTACTGCTGCTGATCTGGGAGCTGAGGCTGTGCCTGCACTAGCTTCTTCTCGTATCCTCAGGGCGTTAAGGACCATAAACAAACGCTCACCCATGTTTCAGACTTGCCACCCGTTAGCAAGTGTGCATTTTGACCAACAACACAATGAAAACCTGGTTGGTTATTAGCGGTACAGTTCATTGACACATCAACTTCAGACCTGGATTTTAAAATTCTGCCAGCCTGCCTTCAAAATGTCCAACCAGATGTTTTTATCGGTGTGAAAGGTATAACTGGATTACTGTGCAGGATTGTCCTTTCTGTTTGTAAACATGCTCATCAGCAAAAGTGAAAGTGAAAGCAGACCTCAGATTCACTTGTTTGGAGTTTCGCCTTGCTATAATTGCGTTTTTTCTGCATTGTATCTTTTGGATGCCTGCTGCTTACAGCACTGTGTCGCTACCTTTTTACAAAGCGCTGTACGGTACATAGTCATAAACGCTCTCAACACAGAAGATAAAAAGAAAATAGGAAAATACAAGAGGAGGGCAGAAAAAAAATACACCGCCAAACACTCATAGTGGGTCATAAGTGGTTGAGAGGGATTACTTCTGTATGAGTCTATAGATTGTTTTTTATGCAAAATACTGCATATCTTTAACATGTACATCAGATGGGCTGTGACTGAAACAGACTTGTGCAGTAGACCTTTGAGTGATAAACTGTGCATGGCGAGCAGAGGATGTTGAACAACCAAAAACTTTGGCATGCCAACACGGGCCAAAGACAGCTGTTGTGTTCACTGTTGTGAGTTGGCATGGTTACAACATGAGGGAGTTCAGTGACCGTGCAGTGGGTTTTGGAGTCGGTCCAACTCTGAATATTGAGGGAATGTTTTAGCTTTTAATGGGATGGGGGGCAAACGTCCATATTACATATTTTGGGGGCGGGCTTCAGCCCCCTGTCCCCAGAGGATTACGTGTTTGGGCGGCACATACACACCCTGTTAGATGTCAGTCTGCCAACCTCGCATTTTCAGCAGCTATTTTACAGCTGTGCAGTGGAGGTGGATCCTGGCCCTACTTGGACAGAGTCACACAACATTCATAAAAAGCGGTCTCTTCATTAACTATTGTCTCATCATTGTCCAAATTATTGTCCAATTTGTTATTTTGAACTATTGCGCCCTCAGTTGGCCTGATAAGGAACGCTTTGTTGTTTTCCTTTAGCTTTGCTTTTACTGAGAGTCTAAAGATCCTGGCACACCATGAGTGTCTGTGGCTGACTATAAACCGTTTTGTGGTGTGTCTGGCTCCTTTGGCGCTCATCTGCCCTCATCAGTGGGCTTTCTTGTTGAATTGGGGTTAAAGGCAGTCATTCTGTTAAGCATGGCAATTTTTTACGTGGAGTTTCTGCTTACTCTTCACTTCCCCTTTTTCCTTTCTTCCTCCACAAGTAAGACAACAAGCACATGCTAAGCAAAACCTAGCACTGCCTACACTTCACTCTCTCCACATTTTTCATGTCTATCTCTACTTCAAGGTAAAAACGCAGAAAATAGCAAAAAGGGGCGTACTTAGCTCATCGGCTTCACAGGTGCTTTAATTTACGGTAATGCTGACAGCATTGTGCTTATGTTCCATTTGAAAATGCACATAACTTTCCATTTTTTAAAGTATTACACAATAACATTCTTACCATTCAAATTTTGTGGGTAGTCTATGTAGAAATGTTTGTGTTATTTCTTCTTCAACCATTGTGACGCCTGTATTCATGTTTTTCTTTTTTTTTAACCATTGTTTAACTGGGTATTGTAGCAGTTTCATTTGTATCATTGAGCCTCGGGCAGATTCATGTAATAATAGTCTTGCTTTATGTGCTGCCTAATGGAGCCTGGGTTCTGCATGTAGTGTTCCCTAAACATAAAAGCTCTGTCACATTGAAAAAATGTCATTTCATTTTGTACTTCCTTCCATGTCGATGTAGAGGCGATATGCTACTGTGACGCCTTGCTGTATTTGTACACACACATGAAGATGACAAAGAGACTTGCCTAACCTCAGGGCTTCTTTCTTTTTGACTAGCACTGCAGACCCTATCTGGTGTGCAAGGGTGTGTGAGTGAGAAATCTCAGGATAAGGAAGAGCACACCTACCAACTCCTGCTCCACATCACATGGACTTTGGAGTACGGACACAGAACCTGCGAGGGGACTAGCTATGGCAGACTACAGTAGGAGCAAGGGTTTATCCATGAGGGGAACATCTTTACGCTTATGATTAGCACATCACCATAACTCGCCCTCTGCTGGTCTCCTGGGGAAGCACAAGTCTCATACACAGAAGTGAGTCAACAAAATGGCTGACTGTGCTGTATAATGTCAGGAGAGAGCTATACACCATATGTCCATGTAATGGAAGTGATCTTTTGGGAGTTAAGAATGAAAAGATTTGTCCTCGCTCTCCTCTCTTGTTGTGAGAGTCCATAAAATCATATTTAAAAAAAAAAAAAAAAAAGTTCATTATTTGCAGCCCAGGCTAAAGGGAAAAAAGGGACCTTTCCTGTCACTAGCTGTGTTAGTATTCTCCCTGTTACCTTGGGTTAGACCATTTTCTCATCTCATGTGTGCCATTTTTTACTGTTTTTAAAAAAAATCATCATCAGAGCAAGCGCAAACCACTCAAGGTCACTCAAATGCTGGGGTGCACATAGCCTACAGTACAAATAAGACACACTGCATTCCTATGATGTGTGAAATACAATGACCACTCACTGTACTTTAAGTTTTCAGACAATTTTTCAGACTGTTGTTCAACCGACTCCTCCTCCACCATGATCCCTCCCCCTTTAGCCCCGCAGTTGCTCTCCGTCGGGGACAAAATCACAGACCCCTCCCTCTCCATGCTAATGTTCAGCTCCCTGTTGTCCCTGTTCCAAGTGCCGGCTCTGCTGCTCTGTAACACACTCATGCCAGTCCTCACAGACCCTCCATACAAACCGATCTCTCCCGTTCCTGGAGCTGTTCCTTCCTAACGTGCCAGTTGCGGCTTCAGCAACGTCGCCGGTAAATTCTGAAGAACATTAACGTTCAGACCGCAACGGTTGGTCAGACGCAACCGAATCTGTCGACCAACCGCCACCGACGGTGACGTATTGTAGTGGGTTTTGTGCTCAAAAGGAGGAGGAGTCTATTTGTTCGCGAGAGGGAAGAGCAGCGGGTCGAGTCCGTTAAAGCAAAACTACACGGTTGTTTGGTTCACAGCTCGGTAGTTTTGCGGTGAAGGCTGCATGATTCCCACATCCTGTGACTGCTACGAGTTAACGTTACACACAACACGGTCCGGAAGAGCTCGACAGCAGCGGGAGGAGGAGCACGGAGTCTGCCTCAGAGGAGACGGGAAATCGCGGGAACATCGTTAGGCGACGCGAAAAGTCGGTGAGTCGTGGCATTGCAGCTAGCATGCTAGCAAAGAACTTCTCACTTGCCTTTTATATTTAACACAAGCAGATAGTGTGCTTTTAGAACTTATTGGGCTTATGAATATAAACATTTGGTCATGTATTGCATTTTTTAATGATTTTGGTGTACAGTGAGTTAGCGGCGGAGAAAGCAATGTTAGCTAGCACTTGTTTAGATACAAGCTCTGCGGGTAATACGTAAGCTAAATTAAAAAATTATATTAGCAGTGTTTTTTGCCCCTTTCATTTATTTATTTATTTTTTACAATAACTACTTCTGCATCCCTGAAGTTTTCTCCTTTGTGAAAGCAGTCTCGCGAGTTTTGCGATCATGTAAATTGCTTCTATGAGACTAACATTACTGAATTCTTTTTGATTTTACATTAAATATTACATTCAGGCAACCTTTTTGTAAAAGAAAGGTAACGTTAATGTGTCCTTTGATTTTATCTGAAAAATGAACTCTCTTTTGCACACAACTGCTTTTAAAGGGTGTTACTTTGCTTGCCGCTAAGGAGTGGTAACTTTGTTGAAAAATGATTGTACACAAATGCACATTCGAGCACATGAGCAAAAAGAAAAAAGGTGACCCAGATCCCACCCCACTCATGTTGTCAATAGCCGCACATAATTAATCTAAACACTTTATTGTATTTAAGTGACTTACTTGCTTCACAGCTGGTAATATTTGCATTTCGGATGTATTTGTACCTCACCGAAGTCTTAAATCCCACCAAGTCGGTGAAGCAACTATGGTGCATTGGTGCTAAAACAGGCAGCAAGCACATTCAGCATGGTACAGAGGTGACACTTTGACAGAGGGGCATAAAGGAAGAAAAGTTGACTACCCTGTGATAGTGAAGTATTCCAGGTAATAGAAAAATAACATTTTAGCTTTGTCACTTTAATTATTGCCCTTGGTCGAGCTTTAATGGAGAGTTTGTGGCCTTTTTCATAAACTCCTAGGATTTAATGCAGAAGATTAGAGAATATCCCCAAATTGAAAAACAACATGGAATTGAAGCCTAAATACCACAGAGTACAAAAATGGGCTAAAGTGAAGAGGAAACTGCTGCATTCCCTACAGGCTACAGTGAAACCCCCCCTCTTGGTCTAAAATGGTACAGCCCCAGTATTTTTCCATGCACCACACTGTCCTAGGATGTGGGTGTGGCTTAATATCAATGCATGCACAAGTTAAGCAGTTTTTCGTCTTTGCCTTGTCCTGTGGGTTTGCAAAAGAGAACAAAATCTGCATCTTTTTTGATTTAGGTGAAGTGATGCACAGATAAGTGACCAACTGAATGTTTGCTCTATGAACCTGAGAGCCAAAAGTCAGAGTTTGAGGAATTTGGCAGTTGGCAGAATTCAAGTGTTTTATCATATTTGTGGTGTTTAAAAATATT
Organism: Epinephelus moara; assembly: GCF_006386435.1. Taxonomy (NCBI): domain Eukaryota; kingdom Metazoa; phylum Chordata; class Actinopteri; order Perciformes; family Serranidae; genus Epinephelus; species Epinephelus moara. The sequence goes on from NC_065510.1 coordinate 39,147,788, forward strand.
TTTTTTCTGTACAAACTGAGCTGTTTCAGGTTTCCTTTTACCTTTTGGGAACATGGTACATCCCTGTCTCTAGTTTCACCTCCCCCACCTCACCCAGTGGCAGTGCTCAGACGGTGCACTTGCAATTCATTACACTATGTGTTTTTTCCACTGAGGAGGAAGCAGCCTTGAAAGGCTCCTCCTACATTTTTCAAAAGCCTTCCTGTAGATGTTAGACAGCTAAATTTGTCTGCCTCTCTTTAAATCAAACAATGACAATTTCCTATCGATCACACAACTGCTACAACACATTGCAGGGCTAGCTATATTCAGATTGATACTAGATGAGAATGTAAGAACATCTGAGGTTCTGCTTGGCTATAGTTAAAAAATGAGAGTTCCAGATGTCCTCCATGTGGAAAAAAAAAAGATAAGTTTATGTGTCTGACAGTGGCACCTTCCTCAGCCCTGGCTTATACAGGTTTGGTCCCAAATGTAGGCTAAGTCAGTGCTGTGCAGCTGTTGCTCATGAGCCACCAAAGGTCCATTGAAACCCTAGCTATATGAATCTTTTGCCTCTGTAATATCAGTTATAAATGTCAGTGATTTCATCCACATAAATGAGATGCATGTACTGTTGCTCATAATAAGCAGTATTAAAAAGAAGTATAATACCTTTCATTTCAGCTGAACTGCGTCACCACCACATTAGATCTCTGATAAATGTTAGAGGGCAAGTGATTTTCTTGCCAGATGTTGTGTAACTCTAACTTTTACTATTCAAAAATAATTCCATATAATGGGTGAGAAATTCGCCATTTATTATTGGTAGAGGAGAGCTACAGTGTGCGCCGCCATAAATGTATCAGTGAAGAAGCCATGTAATATACAGCTTTCCACTGTTTCCAACAAATGTAACAAGCTGCGTGTGAATATTGATTAAATTGCAGCCCTCAATCCTTATGTTTTTATGACCATATAGATTTGAGCTAAATTTACATGCAAAATTGACTGTTTTTCTGCAATGAAGAAAAAAGCTGCAGTGTGTGTTTCTCATAATTGCATGAATCTCATAAAAGTTTCCAATCCTGTATTTTAGTTTTGATGATGGAAAAGTCCGTATCTATAATTTCTCTTCTGATTTTAAGTTTTTCAAATCATACCAAATACATCAGGACCGGTTTCAACCACTTACAGCTGGTTTCTTTGCTTCAACCTGTAAAGGAGAGTGATACGAAATATGATCTCGGTTCAGTATCAGAATACCCAATGTTTGTTATTCATCATTCATATCTTGCCATGCTGATAATTAGAAAGACTGGCTTGTTTTAAATTAGTATTAGGATGTTCACATGTTGGTGATAATAAATGAGTCAGGCTTTCATATTTGTGTGTCTGTTTTAAAGGGGGCCTAATACAAATGTTAACCTTGTTTGTTATTTTCATGGACTACACTAGTGCATACATGTCTATATGCAACACACTGATTTAATTCAATGATGTCATCATGTCTTTGATATTTGCCTCAATAAAACCCCTCTTAAAATTTTATACTAATTTGCCACTTTAAAAGATGTAGGTGATTTTTTTTTTAGCATTTAAGGCTTTAGTGAGAGCTTGGTATAGGATTATATGTCTCACATGTTCAGGCTTGCACATACACCTCTGTCTCCTCCCACTCCCACTGCCTTGTGCATTATGTTTCAGTGTGTCTGCTGTAGTCGTGGTAGCTCGCTGCCTGAATTTTCATTGCTAAGACAAACATCTCTGCGCAGTCTCGCTCTATTTTTCAGTCTTTAGCCCCTTTTAGACATGTATCTTGATACTTCAGTGAAATGGCAATTTCACGTCGCTCATGTTTCTGAATAAGTGCCTAGGTCAAGGTGGCAGTCTTTCTAGGGTTGATCTCGTAAAATGTCTGACACACCCGAATTGCCGTTAGATTAACGTCAAGGCTACAGCAGCGCAAGGTAAAACACGCACACAAAGAAATTAAATGTACATCTTCTTGTTCACCAAGAGCACTATATAAAGTATCACTCAGTTATTATCTCCTTTTTGCATAAAGGGAATAAAATCTGTCTTACAAACCATGAAAAACTGTGAAGGAGCCTAAGTTGTTGAGAAGATTCTTCTCGCATTGGATCAGCCTTCAGATGTGATATTTTTCCCTCTTGCAGTGTGGGGGAAAATGATTTAAAAAAACATTCACGTACAACCACAGCATTAATTATGAGACTCCCTTACAATATTTTCAGTTTCTACAAATGCAAGCTGCATGGATCATTAAATGAATATCCAGTATAATGCTTTACAAACAGCATCTAAGCAAATAAGAATTTAACAAGAGTTAGCATCTTGTCATTCTTTGCTTGTATGCTGTTGGTCTTAATCAAATAGGTAGCAGATTTTTCCATATAATAAATTAAATTGATATGAAAACATATCGGATTGACTGTGAGAAAAGAAGGGATGAGAGTGCCTCATGTTCACAGTGGTAATTAATTTAAACTTAAATTTTAAACAATAAAATAAGATTTAAAATCTGTCAGCCTGAGAAAGAACAGAAAACACTGTTCTTTCTTCATATGATTTATTCCAACTCATCGCAGTGTACTAGGTGCTAGATATTGAGTAAGCATTGGCTCTGTTGGGAAATATCCTGTGACATCTGAAGAAAGTGTTGTGTGAATTACAATTAGCCATTACTTTAATAGTCTGCATATGCAACTGAAAGTTAGTGTATGTGAACATAAAAAAATATTTGGTCAAAGTGAAGGCTGGCAGAATACAACGACATACACACCAATTTCCAACACACAAAAAAATGCGTAATTCCCTTTAGCATAGAGCAGTCTACGAAATGTCCAGCTAGCAGCTTCTAAATTTTAGCTATTTGTGACTAGGGTGGGAGGTGTGCCTGCCTTAGGGTCCTGGAGGCGTACAGGTCCTGGAGGGATGGCAGATTGGAGCCAATCACACTCTTAAGGGTGGTATACACTGTGCAATGTTGGGTTGTCCCAGACAAAAGATGACCATTGTGAAAAAAATGTGGGGAAATCTTTGGCCGTGGCTCTTAAACGGGGATCCTGCGTCACACAGTGAGAGCTTCAAGAATGGCTGTTGTCACAGTCTTGCGATCAAAGACAGCCTTGGTTAAATTTCTAACTATCAGAAATTTGGGATGACCATCTCACTTGGACTGCTGTTATGACCTACATCTACTAACCAACCAATAGAAACACAGCATGAAATTGTGCACTGGTGCTAGACCCAAACAAACAGACAGATAGCAGCTCGCCATGGAGGCAAAATGCACTAAAAGAAATGTGTGGGATTCCAGCAAAGAGGAAAACCTTGTCAAGTTGTGGCAGCAGAAGCTTTGCCTGTATGGTGCGTCCTCCAGCTCTTACTATGATCGTGTAAAGAAGGACAAAGCATGGATGAAAATTGCGGTGGAGTTGCAGCTGCCAGATGAGCAACCTAGCAGCTAGAAAACACACAGAGACACATCACTGTATATAGCGCCCACAAAATTTTAGGTTGTTTATTATGTGACCCTCTATGATGTGTTTCACTGTTGGAGAAGTAAAAACCTGTGCAGCATCCAAGCACATTCAGTATGGGAAGCTATCGTACATTGTACCCTGCAATTCAGGAGGCTCTGTCATTGTACAGTCTGCATACATCAAACTTGATGTTGTACCCAAATTTATTAGATCCATTTCACAAAGTGTAACTTGCACTTAGCAGAACGAATGATAACGCTCTGGTCTTGTCCTTGGCAGTGGCAGCAGCATATCAGATAGCAATGGATGGGCTGAGGATGGATTTGATGATAGTGTAGAAGTGCACTGTCATGAGGAAGTGCACTAGCATTGTCTTTGGCAGGTTGGACTTCTTTGGCTGCTGCAGGAAGTACGTCCTCTGCTGTGATTTTTGGTGAGGAAGCTGATGTTCAGCTGTTAAGGTTAGAGTTGTGTTCTTCTGGAAATCCACAGCCATCTCCACTGTTTAAGTGAATCATTAAGTGTCCACACAAGGTCACCAGATGGTCAATCTCCCACCTATAGGTGGACTCACCTTCACCAGAGGTGAGCCCAATAAGGGTGGTGTCATCTGCTAACTTCAGGAGCTTGACAGACTGGTGACTGGATTTGCTGCTGTTGGTGTACAGGGAGAGGAACAGAGGGTGAAGAGCACAGCCCTGAATGGAACCGGTACTGATGGTCTGGGAGTCTGAGGCGTGTTTCTAACAGTCAACCAGCACATACGTTATGTACCTGCATGAGAGGAAATAACTCCCCACACCAGCACATGGCGGTTTTCTATAATCCTTGTTCAAAAAGAGAAACTGGAAGACCATTTTGATGCTAGTTAGCCAGTTAGCATTTGGTCTCACTCCATCTTGACTTAAGCTCTTTCTTTACTGTTCTCACTTCCGTTTCCCTTCTTGAGTGCTGAGCTGAACTCTCAATCAGTGATTTCAGTTACCAATGGGCTCCGCTGCGCCAACGCTGATAGAACATGTTGTTGGTGACAAGGGGATAGGTCGTGGGACACACTGCACTGACAAGGGCAACAGTCGCTCACCAACGGCCCAAATTTGACCGACAGCTGACCGTCGCCTTTGTGCGTCAGGGCCTTAAAGTTATTAATCTGTCTGAGATCCTTCAATTCAGAAGCAGTCAGAGTGCTGAGAACTGCTGTTGAACATGTCTAAGGACCTGCACACATCAAGAACTGTAACCTCCTTTGTTTTACCAAAACTTGTCTAAACTTGTCTCGCCTGGAAAATGTGAGGTCGGTCACTGTGCGCTACTTTTGTGCTGTGTCTGTGACAGCTTTCAGGAACATGGCGGCAGGTTGTGTCTGAGGTTGCTAAGCACCCTTAACAAGCACTGTGCCATAGTCCGTTCACCTGAAATCCTGAGTGCAGAGCTGGTCTTCTTCCTGACATTGTGTGTGGGCATGTCGTCCTTGGGACAGATATAAAGCTCTGGCAGCTCTGCACCAAAATGGCGTTTCCATATTTATCACACACTGGCATTTACGGAAGGAGGGGAAGATATCTGTCGCGACATGTTTTGCTCTGCATTGAAAACAATGAATTTTAAGAAGTGGCGTGTGTACAGCCCTTAAATCTTGGAAGACTAGAAACGGTGTTCAATCAGCTGACTCTTTTCTATATGTTGATCTATGGCGAAAGATGTGCATTATAGTGAATAAGGACTGATGTGACAGTCGGAAGTGGGTGCTATCCTGTTGTTGCTCGCCCGGTACATCAGTGGCCATCTTGTTGAGGTTCAGAAATGTAGAAAAACTATGACCCATGCCCCCGGTGAAGCGCTAGATGGAGCCAATTAGAGTCTGGAGCAATTTCTCGGACGTCACCGTTGATGTGTCTGTGGTGAATTTAAAATGCAACAACAGAAGCAAGTGCACCCAAAACTACAGTTAATCATTACACAACCAGAAACCATGGATTATCAGAACGATCTGCGATGACATAAGCCAGTACAGCGTTCAGTCTAGAAACATAGATTATTATCTCATTCAGCCACTTGTTAGCAGCTGCATTTTTTAAAGGCACTATGTGTAACAATTTCAGTTGTTCTTTGAGAAAAACAAATTTTGCAGTCAAAAGTGTGTCCTAGCACATGTGTATTTACCTCCATCAGCGTATCTAAGTATGTCCGTAAGCTCCGAAATTCTCATTTACATATATATTGCGACCGGTGTCTCATCATGTATGTGCACCATCTTGAAAATACAGGTACGTACAGGGACATACTTGAGAAATACGGAATCGCCTTTCACGTTTTCACTTGTTGGTTTCCGGTTTCTGCCTGCAGGTAGAGTGACGAAAAGCAGCAGCAAGCAGGCTAGTCACAAGTGCCGGTGCATTTGAAAATCTCTGGCTTCATAAGATGGAGGATCATGCTTATTCAGCTTTTTTACTTGAAAAGGGGACATCTGCAGCTCAACCTCACACACCTCATCCCTCTCCCCGCATCACTGTGCTGCTGTTAGCCGATGTTAACGATAACAGCGGCTAACAGCTAACAGTAGCGCTGGCCTGTGATTGCATTACCTTTCTCCTTCAGCAGCTCTCTCCACCTGGGAAAGGCTGCCCAGATACTGACCCTCGTTTTTTGAATTCACCGGTCACGTTGCCTTTTTGATTCCCTTTGCACTTTCTTGGCGACGAGGATTCCGTCTCCCGTGATGCTGCATATGCATGATCCTGCATTATGCTCAAAGAGAGGGACTTTGTTATGCTGCAGTAGTGCCAGGGCAGTAGCAGCGCCGTTAACAGCGGCTAACAGCTGTCAGCGGTGCAGTGATGCGAGGAGAGGGATGAGGTGTGTGAGGTTGAGCCACTTGTCAGTTGTCAAAAGACAAGACTTGATTTACACCCGCCCCAACAGTCCTACGTTATAAACACAGCCAGCATCAGGCAGAAGCCTGAATGAATACTCCATGAAGTATCGGACGACATGGTTTCATCAATGTTTGCTTTTTGGTACACAGCGGCTACCGTTGTTGCAATACGTGTTTGAAACAGTGAGGGGCTAGAGTGCGCTATCAGTTTGAATGCCATATATGATTTCAGCGTTAGATGGGAGAAATTCCTACACACTGTGGCTTTAAAGCTATGGTCTATGTTTAGAAAGACGACGATAAAGATTTGAAAAAAATTGAGCCCTCAATTTGTCTGATTTCCTCTTTGTTTCTGCCTTTTCAGAGGCAGACTTAGGCTTCCTTTTGGCCTTTGCCGGTGGGGCAAGCAGAGGCTACTTGCTGCTGTCGCTCTCTTTATTTTCCATATCGAAACTCGTGTAGCTGAATCGCTCAGGGCCTTAAAAACTGCTCGTACTTTCAAATGCGGAGGGGGGTTGGGACGAGGCGGGACGAGGAGCAGAGGAGTGTCAAAGTGGAGCAAGGGGATTGGGTGGAGGGTAAGAGAGAGAGAGAGTGCAAATTTGAGCAAGGAGTAACTCCCATGCGGACCGGACGGCTGGTCAATTTCTTTGCAGGCCTGCAGCCGCCAGAGAGAATGGATTTTTTTGGTTCCTGTTGCTCTTCACATTGTGTAGCTAGCACTATTGGGCCATAACCACCATCTAAATGATGTTAATAATAATGATCAATCTTTCTAAACATAGACCATAGCTTTAAGACACACAAAGGCTTCAGAATTCATGAGTGGGGTATTGTCTTATATTTTATGTTGTAGAGCAAAATTTGAAAGTCTCTTCAGCTTGTGTTGACCACAGACCTTATTTTAGGCATCTAACAAAACAAATGTTCAAAAATCCAGTGACTTGCAAGACAATGGAACTGGGGGTGCAAAAATGATAACTCATTTCGGAGTTTTAGGACTCATTCCTGGAGCACTCTATGGAGCCTAACCTAACAAATATTCAACAGTATACCATGTTGCAACTTAATTTGAACCAAAAGGAAATGAAAATTGAGCACAGCGTTAGTTCAGGCAGGACATGATGTCAAGCTCAGCTCACATCCAAGCTACCTCAGCTGATCTCAAGCAGCCCAATCAACTGATGGAGCAGCTGATTGATGGAAGGGAGTCAGCTGATAGATCACATGATTCCTTTCCATGCAACCAATTGGCAAATCTCATTCAGGGTGCCTTATTAAAAAGCTTTGGCCTGCCTGCTGTTGCGTCTTCCTCTGCAAGCATCTTTGCAACCTGCGTCCACCCCAGCTCCTCCTTTTCATGCCTTAGGCTTTCCATGTAGGCACATGGAAGGGCAGGGAGGTTTGTTGTCTCTACCTCAGGCTTTCCGTGTATACATGTGGAAGGGCAGAGAGTTGTGCTCTCTCTGCCTTAAGGCTTTGCACATAGGTGCATTGAAGGGCAGAGAGGTGTGCTCTCTCCACCTTAGGCTTTCTGCACAGGCCCAGGGGCAGAGAGGCCCCAGAAGTGCTAAAAAGCTAACTCATTTCCAGGTTTTAGGACTCATTCCTGTAGCACTCTCTTTGATTTGGAAGTAAAGGGTCATACTTACCCTTCCCTGACTTGCACACTGATGTCCCATAGCATAGTAAATACTGGGCTTTCGCTAGCCACTAACACTGCTGGCTGCCTCCACATAAGACAAATGCAATAAGTGTACTGTCAGTCTCCTTCTCCTTCGTGGTCAGGCATTGTAAGCAGTGTGATTCCCCAGTGCTAAGTTAAAATCTTTGTCACCAATAAAGCTGAAGCTGACTCATGAGAAAGAACTTAATAAGCTTAATCTTGATACACAAAATTTCTTCCCTGTCATTCACATAAATTACTTGCTGCCGCTTGCTTAAAGCTACAACACAGGTCCCGCAAACTGGTCATACCTTAGTCCACTGACTAGCAGATATTCGCATGACAAGATAGGGCCACAGTAGGTAGAGCTACAGAGACAAGGAGCCTGGTTTACTTGCACTGCTGTGGTCACTATCGCTCGGCCTCTGTTTCATCAGTAGAAATATGCACCCTTGTGGCAAAGGACAGTAAAGGACTAATGAGGACAGGAGCACTCACCTGTCTTCACAGAAAGGATAGGATGGGAACAAGAGCTAGACCAAATGGTCATCTGAGAGTTGGTGCGGCCAGTCGCCCAAAGGCAAAGGAATGCAGTTGTCACGCCAGAGTGGTGGGTTTGAACATGGTTTGGAGCAGTACCTTTCACTTCCCTGTAGGCTAGCACTAGAATTTAAAAATGGATGTGAGCTGGAACAGGTAGCCAGTGATAGAAACAGACAAGTGTAGTTATATGACAAATGTAGAGAGGTTGAACTCCAGGAGGCAGGCAGCATTGTGGACTTGCTCTAGGTGGTAGCTCAGGAGCCAGAAGCAGCAGCATAACAAGGGAGTTGCGGTCATCCAGTTGATACAGCATAGTATCGTGATATTTTGCGTGGCGATATTGCATTGATACAGGGGCTCCAAGTATCTATCTTTTATTATACATAATTAACTTTTGTAAATACTCAATGCAACTTTTGGTACTAGGGTACTAGAATAATAAACTCAATTGCTTGTTCGGTTGACTAGATGGTGCTGATATGTTTCTCCTGCCGAGGTCAGCAGAGGTCTCAGTCAGGTGCATTTGGCAAAATGTTCATCGAAACAAAGATGGAGGCATCAGAGAAAGAAATCAGAAATGCGCCGTTAGCATTTAAATCAAACGTTTGGACTTATTCTGGATTTTTTAACATGGAAGGAAAGGAGAACTTAGATATGAAACATGTTCTTTGCAAGCAGTGTCATATGAGAATAAAATACTCTGGGAATACTACGAACATGAGGGCCCACCTCACACTCAACCAATCAGAGATAGCATTAGCTGCTGAGATCCAAGCGAATGCTAAACCTGCTCCACCGAAAAAAATCAACCAACAGTGGACACACTTATCTTGACAAAACTACCATCCAACTCTGAGAGAAATAGGAAAAACACAGTCCATCACCTACTTTATGTGCAAAGACCTGTGTCCATACAGCGTTGTTGAAGACAAAAGCTTTTGTTACATGCCAAAAACACTGGAACTCAGCGCTACAGAGAAGTGAAGTATAAAGTCGACGAATCTTTGAGTACAGCATAAGGCTGTGCAATTCATCGTCTGGTGATTGCAATTATGAATTTGAGGTCAAACGATTTCAAAATTAATGCAATCAAGGGTAAACGATTTTTGGTCGCGGATGCCTGGAGATGTTATTTTGTCTTCTACGGAAGCTGTGCATGTGCAGTTCATATGTGATTATAACTGCACATTATCTCACAGAGGACTGGCGACCACTGTTTCGCATTCTCCAAACTAGAGCAGGAAATTTAAGTCACACCTGAATAAACATTGCAAACCTCCTGCAAGATGCAGCACAAGATTGGGGGATTGCGGTTGTAACAGACAACGCTTCTAACATGGGTGCCGCCATTCAGTTAGTGGGATACCTGCATTTTAAGTGTTTCGCTCACACGCTTAGTTTGGCCCAGCAGAGGGTGTTAAATCTGCCAGTTCAGTTTGTCAGGTGTATGCAGCATTTCTGACAGGTTATATGATGGCGTTGGTCAGTCTGACTGCTTTGCATCACATTTTGCTGAAATAAAAATGATTAAAGTCAGATGAACAGTTGCTAGCTAATTGTATGGCAATACTCAGTATATCACAATAATATCGTATCGTAATAATATTCCCACCCCTAGTGTAATTAAAAAATAGCTCACAAGTGGTTGAATGAGACTACAAAATGTCATTACGCAGAACATGGCTTTACAGTCTCATTACGGTGGTGACGATAAGTATTGCGACTGTAGTGTACTTTGTTTTTAGGCTAATGTTAGCATTTTCCTTCTGTGGATTGCATTTATGCTTAAAAGAATCATAAAAAAAGGAAAGGTGTTTATTTGTGGAGATTATCTTGCTGAACAAAATATTTAAATATCATAAACTTTTGTTTGCCCCTTATCCTATTTTCTGCAACAGTCTAAAATCCAATAGGAAAAACCCATTTGCTTTTAAATGGGGGAACCAGGGCAATGTTAACTTCCAAAGAAAACTTCATCCTTGTACCACTATAGGGCATTATTTAAACCACCTCGAAATTTTTCTAGCATGGCATAAAATGAATGGCCAATGAAACTCTGAGGTTAGAGAAACTTTCTTAAAGATGCATTTAAAACAATGAGAAATTCATTTAAACTAAATAATGTTTTGGATGAGTTTTGTCAGTAGTGTATAAAATAATTGTGGACTGGTGTTCTGGTGCAGCCTAGCGAACATGTGATTTAGCCATTTAAGTAACTGCCTCGAAAAAGGTCATGAATGTAACTAAAAGGTCATACTGAAGTTGTTTTATGAATATTTATAATGATTTTGTAATGATAATAATGGTTACTGTTATTATTATGTAGAACATGGAAGTAATACAGAGACATAAAATAATATATGATAGAAGACCAAAAGATTAAGATATGTCACCCATTTGCAGATCAAAAGGAATCAAAAACCTAAAGAGAGCAAACCAGCAGATGGAAAAGCAGCAGTATTTTTAACTAAGCGGAGTAACAGTGCAGTCACAGGCAGTGCAATTCAGCTGTGCTCATGATAAAAGGGATTCTTCCTGCTCTAAGTGCGTACAGCAGCAGCAGCCATTTTGTGCTGTAGCACTGCAAGCAATCTATCAAAGGGAAAGGAGTGGGGGAGGGGAAAGTGTCGAGTAGCTAGCTTGTTGACTAATTCAAATCATTAAGCTCAGGAAATGTTAGCTGTTTGTTATGCCAGCTTTATCACAGAAAATCTCTATTTTTCTCCTAGCTACTTTCTACTCAGTCTGAAATGAGTGTTTTTGGCTGAGAGGAAAAAAGCAGTTTAAAGCGTTGGATTTATCCTTCCATAAAGACAGTAGAATTTTTGCCTCGACTTCTGAGAAATGTGCCATGTTTAGACATAAGAGGTGGTGTTGTTGCTACAGAGACAGAAATAAAATTTGATCGAGTAGCTCAGGGAGAATGAGCTGCTCTTTCAGGGCCAGGCTTCTCTGCAAATTTAGGAGAACTAGAATTCATTCAAGAGTATTGTCATGCTCAACATAGGCTAATTCAGTTTTGAACTTCTAAAACAGATTTACAATTGCTTAGAGAGCTTAAAATTTGTCATTCACCTCTCTAGCTCCCTCCCTTGTTTGTGAGAACACCCTTCTGCTGCAATGGTTTAGTCCATGCTTGGCTGTAAAACTCCAGACTGGAGCAGACTGCTGGTGTGGGGGAGGGGAGTTGGCGCTCTGTGTAAGGCTGAGGACTTCAGCTCTGACTCTGTGGTGCTAGCTATAGCTCATACGATCTGATTTAAACTGTAGTTACTTTAAAGATTGTCTTTAGGTTATTAGAATTGTACCAGAAAAAGGAGGGAGTAACTGCATGCAGTTCAGTCCTGCAATTAACCAAAAGTATTATTATTACCTAGGTTACCTAGCTTACTTTAATATGCGCCTGGTGTGTGTTTTTTACTCTGCAGTATCTCAATCAACATTCATTGGCTTTTCTTGTAGCCATGACAGGAGCCTCCCTCAGTAGGGCATGGCAAAAGAATCACCATGTGCTTTGCTTGATTCTCATGGAAACTCCTGGTTTTGCCCTCCCCCTCCCCCTCCCTATTTTTCTTCCCTCATTTCCTTCTGTCCAGCTCTTGCTAGTCTCCATTTATTCAAAATAAAAAACCCAAAAGAAATCACGCGTACACTGTTTGGGCAATGGTAGCCTAAGAAGCAGTGCCTTCATACTATTGCAGAACAGGTTAACCATGTTTTGAGATAACTTTCCTTTGACAATGATATTTTTTGCATGTTTGAATTGTTCACCCTTTCAATCTGTCATTTGTCAATTCTCTCTTTAAAATACTATTAGAGTTCACATTATTTTACAGTGGCCTGAGGTAGAGGCAAGAGATTAACTAATGTAGCTGCTATGATTAAGTGGTGTGTCTATAACATTTGGAGGGAAAATACCCACCCTGAATGGAAAACGGGTTACAAACAGACATACATGAAGCAACGTCGCAGTAAAGATCAATAATCAGCTCCTGCTTATAATAACTCAAAGTCTTTGCTCCAAAAATAGCAAAGATAAAAACTGTCTGATCATATGGGGAAGCAGCAGGATGTTTTGGGATTTTTTTTCTGCAGGACATGAGTGAGATTTATATGAGGTGAAATGTGAACAAGTGAAATGGGAGCTATTACACTTCATCAGGATTTTGAATTGTATGATTATAATTTACTTCGGCAGGCAATTTACTTTGTGTTTATATTTATTATTGATTATTGACCTACAGACAAATGCTGTCTTCACACCAAATGCAAAGCGAATTTTTGTCTTGTTTCACTTGCTTGAAGGTTGGCTAATGGCAAACTTGGTTCGTAGTAAAGTATAAACTGTATTTTACAACTCTTTTATTTTTCATACTTTTTAAGGCAGAGCCTACTGCTTCACTTATTCCGTTGTTAATCTGCTACAATAAAAAAGCAACTTGAATTACTCAGAGCGATATGCTAAGACGCACCTAAGCAAAATAGCTTATCATGTGGTCCTAAGGCTTCACTCACTTATCCTCGAGCACTCTTTTTTTTTTACAATACTAATGTTGAGTTCCACGTGCCCACAGGCTGCGACATTAAGTTTGTCCTCCATTTCTGATTGTAACATTAGGAGAATCTCAACTAGATCTCAACACTGATAGGCTTCTGCAACAGAGCATCTCGTGAACGGCTCGCCCAAGTTAAAAGATTAAACTTTCAAGAATGCGCTAATAGCGCAAAATTTTCATGTATTCGTCGGCTGTGGGTCATGCAAGTTGAAAAAGTTTCAACTTCGCAAATAGGAAAAATTTTGCGTGTTTGCATCATTCACGTTGCCTGCTGTGAGTTTGCTTCTATTTGCATCATTGCATTGACTTTGTTTGTAATATCAGTCGGAGAAATGCTCGCTTTGCAATCGGTGTGAAAACACCATCAGACCTTGCACCTTGTAATAAAATGTGTCTCGTATCCAGATTGTATCTAGATATGATTTATCCTGATTACATTTAATCTAGTCTCGCTCACCAGACCTTTCTCAAGAAAAGAAAGGTCTGGCTGCGCCGACTCTCACTTTGAGATTGGAGAAAAAAACACCCCGGCTGCTTGTATTTCTTTCAACCAATCACAGTCGTTCTGGGCGGTGCCACAGCAGCGGTGCGCTTGCAAAAATATTGCCGGGGGGAAACAGGTTTTGGTGTAACACGCCCACAAAAATATCGCCTACAGGACACGAACCATGGCAGAAAAATGGCTACATCCCCGCAAGATCAAACACAGCAAAAGTTAGTAAAGGACGTGTTGAAAACGGTTGAAAACTGCTACACAACCGGAGGTGGTAGGGCGGGACTTCAGCGGGTGGCTCGTTCCGCCCAATGAGAGGCTGATCTCTGGAGCGAACTTCCGCCCACTCAGACTACATTTAATCAGAACCATCTGTAGCTATTCTCTATTATTTGCTTGGCTATTGCTTCATAAATGGCTTGGTTGTGATATGAATTGCCAAATTTTGGTCCTTTTGTCAGACCAAATTGAAAGCAGACACTGTAGTCCCGTCTTGAGTCCATCCACGAGTTCCTTGAATGTCCATATGCTTTCTTGTTAGTAGTTTAGTTCACAAACAGGTTAATGGTGGCTACTCCACTGATTTGTTGCGCGCGATAATTTATTTCTGCCCACATAGTTGTTGTTGATGGACTAGAAACGCAATTGCATTTACTCTGTTTACAATGTGACCCTGACCACCTCTGGAGGTGTTTTGGCGGAACAGATCACAACCCATCCTCAATGCGTTTTGGGTGCATTTACACTCATAGCCTACTTTTTGTGGTCCAGCAACATTCGATTGCAGTTCGTTTTCTCAGTACGCGTTTACTGCAGGCCGTAAATGGTGTCTCGGACAGCCTGCCTCGTTAGCACTTGCTAGCATATCTAGAATGTATTACCACAGTGAAAATCCGGTAAGTTAATGTTTCTCTTGAAAATATTTTCTGCTTAACAAATTTTCCCTTTCAACGAGCTTTTAGTATGTTTTTATGCACCACCGTGAAAATTGTGATTTCACTAAGATACAATAACCACATTTTATTTATTCATTTCTTTAACAGTTTTGAATTAGTGCGTTATACTGCTTGTGGGAATTTACATTTAAGTGTGTCCACTTTCTTTCCCTGAATCCTCTTACTCTGGGCACTGAAGCCTCTTCCTGCATGCATTAGGGGAGAGGCAGAGTATCCTTTGTACAGGTTGTCAGTCCGTCACAGAGTTAATATCTATACAGACAAACACATCCACACTTACTTTCACACCTCTGGGCTATTTAGAGTTTCCACCTGACTCGCATGTGTTTAGACTGTGATCGGAAACCACATTACTCAGAAAAGACACCATTCCTGATTACACAATCACTGCTTGTAGCCAAGAGGTGTTGGGTAAAATAATGTATTAAAAGAATAACAATGGAGAGTAGTCTGACTGTAATCATGTTTTTTAGCATGTATTGAGAAACAGCCTGAACAATATACTTATTAAATCAGTATCACAGTAATTATAATAATAATGATACAGATTTAATGCTCTACATAGGAATCATGTATGAGTTGCTTCGGCTCTGTGCAAACAGTTTAATAGGGTGAAGCTCAGATAGGTGCAACAGCCTCATAGGTAGACTACGTGCTTTAGGAGAATAGTGCGAAATTTTCTTGATTCATTTAGCTAAATATTCTAGTAAGTCCATCAACTGAAATTAAATGTCTTGGTGAGAATTATGCAAGTAAGAAATACTTTAGAAGACGTTGTGCTGCCGCAACATAAGATGTTGTGCTAGATATAGCAGGCTCTAAGGGCTCTGTGTAGCTGTGCTCAGCAGACCAGGTGGCCATTTTGAGTTTCAGTGAATCCAGATGCAGGCGGTGAGAGTGGGGGAGGGGAAGACTGCGCACTGTGCGCAGTAATGTTGGAATGCAGGCTCTGCTCTCAGTGGCGACATCTTTTTTTCACACTCAGTATTTAGCCTCTATAGAAGATTTCTAATATTAGATTGCTGTTAACATTTTTTTTTAAATCAGGACTGACAGCATCCCCTGTAAGTGACAGTTGAGGACAGCTAAGTGTCAGGTTTACTGTTTGGCATATTGGTTGAAGCACTAACTGCAGCCGGGAGGAACAAAAGTATTATTTTAATATCCAGTTATCTAGACATAAATTCATCAAACATTTATCAGTTTAGCTCTGAATTGATGTGAGGTGAAAAATGGAAGAAATTGGTTTTGTTAACCCACCAGCCATGGCTTATGGTGTTCCTGCTGAAAGTGACAGGCATGTGGGCTCTTTGCAACAACAGTGAAACTCTAACCCAGGGTATAGAGGTGGTCACAAAGACTCACAAAGACATGTTGAGATAACATTATTTGAAATCATTAAATCACATTTGCTGTTTTAGAAGTAAGTTTTTTTAGTTTTCCCCCAAGATCCATGTATGAGTATGGAGATTTCTGCAGATACAGTCGTTTTTTTCTTTTCCTTTTTTTTTTTTTTTTTTTTTTTTTTTGGAGGCGGAGTTTGTTATATGAGCTGCTCAAGCCTGTGCTCAGCATGCTGCTCGCAGCAGCGCTGGTGGCCATTTTGTGTTTAGTATCAGAAAGGGGGGCTGGGCAAAGAACGCATGGCAAGGTTTTATTTACTCTCACAATAGGGCTTTTGACGAAGACAGGTGAAGGTATCAAATTAAAGTTCATTGTAATTACACATTACATTTACAGTGCAGAACCTCTTCAGCAAAACATTTTTCTGTTTTGAGTCTAAACCAGTCAAATCAGGAAATTGTTTTAAATAATGTATTTTGTGAAAAATCCATAAAATCCAGCAGTGCAAACTTCAGTAAGATTAATAGTAATGCACAAAAAATAGGGGATTTTTCAGTTTTTAGGTGGGTGTTCTTTGTTCCTCCTGAGTAAGGAGCCACCCCCGTGTTGGAATGGTTCAGTCCTAACAGCAGCCCTCCCTGCTCTGGGAGAGGCTGGGCGGATAGAGGCTGCTTATGTGTCATGCTGTGCTCTAGTTACTTGCTGTGCGCAGCTAGCCTGAGACTTGAGTGACTAAAAAGCGATTTTTCTTGCTTGCAGATGAAGAGTGCTTAACAAAAAAAACAAAACTGAGATAATCTTTCTATCTCCAATGTGGTTATTTTAGTTAATTATAAAAAAGCATTAATGTTTCTGAGAAAAGTGTTAGTCTGGCTTATATTGACTTGTTTTAAGAAATTATATTAAAAAATCTGAGCGAAATAAAACTTGCGTTAGTATTTCACTTGTTGTGTGAAAACCCAAGAAAATGAAACTCCTAGCCTTTATTTAGCAAATCTGTCACAGCACTTTGACTGTTCCATTACTTGAGTACTTCATTTTATCTCTTTTGTTTTTATCGCACCACCCCCATTCACTCCCTCCCCCCATCAGAATGGTTGAGTCCGTGTCTGACTTGGAGAGCTGAGAGAGAAAGAAAGAGAGAGTGTTTGTGTGTGTATGTGTGTGTGTGAGAGAGGGAGAGAGAAGGAGAGATGGGGGAGGGTGGGTGCAGCTGCCTCTACGTTGAGTGCTGTTGGTGTGCAATTTAGCGCTGGCTGTGCGCCGCTAGCTAGGCCCTGACTAAAGTGCATGTTGTGCTGCTTTGTTATGTTAAAAGTGGCTTCATTTGTTTTGTATGTGTTTAACTGGTTATTGTTTGATGGCATATCTAATAAGAGGTTTTCTGCTATTTGGTTTGTGACTGTTAACCACAGATAGACCTTTAAGAGGGCATAGTTGCTGTAAAAAAAGATCAGAGTTTTTAGTTAGATGTTAGACCGTTGACCTTTTCTTTGGCTGTTTAACCATGTGGGCCATTGATAAGATCAACAAATTATTAATCTAACCTCTAATGGATTGCCCCAGATTTTCAAGCCCTTCTCTCTAAGGGGATCTTTTCATCATTTTAAAAACATGTTTTTCATCAACATTTTGTTGAACATTGAGTTTTCAGTTTTGTTTTCATCTAATTTGCTTCTGTTAAAACCTACTCTGCTAGACTGGGTGATAGAGCTGCTTGAGAGGATATTGCAAACTCTCTGTTTGGTCACCGTTAAGGCTACTTTTTGCACTCATAAAGTCAAAAATAGACATTCTCTGTTGAGATTCTGTGTTGTTGTTTTTCCCCTAAGTGGTGACAGTGGAGTAAGAGCAAGTGACATTCATGGAAGATGCAAGGATGTGTAGCAGGATGGTTCTGGAGGATAAAGGAGGATGTGGTTTTGTGCTGTTTTAAGAAATAGAAACATTAAAGCAAACTGTAAAACCATCAAAGCCACTGATTTTCCTCAGTTCTTGCTTGAAACTATTGAGATACAGTGGCTTACCTCACCATTAAAAAAACAAGAGCCATCATAACCAGAAGGGGATCACTATTCGTATTTCCAGAGTTTAAAACAAGTTGAACTAGTCATAGTGAGTGTTTAGATAAATGTAGACTATCAAATGTATTCTGTCAGGGCCTGATAACCTAGCTTGTCAGACAAAGCATTTTCTGATATTATTTAGCCTCCTCATTAGATAGCTTTTTCAGCAGTTTAACTAACAGCAGAATCTTGTTAGCCTTTACCGTGATCTATAAGAGAGCTGATATGTGAGATCATATTCCATCCTGGGTAAGCTCTGGTCCGCAGTGGTCGGGTCATTAGAGACATAGTAGTAGGCTGAGGCTAACGTGGTACTCTGCTCAGCCGCAGCAAGTGCTCAGTTTATTGCACACGGTACCTCAAGTGACCATGCCGCATACGCAGTTCAGACAAAATCTGTCAGAAGACAGATCAGGGAAGACAATACACATTTCACTGAAAGAGTTTATTTAAAGCTGTGCCAGGGTTTCTAATTTTGTCTTTTGTGAGAGTGTGGTGAAAATTAACTATTGTAGCACTAGAGGAAAACAGTGACATGCAAATGATGGCTTGAAACACAGCTTTACATTTCAACCCAGTAGGTGGTGAACACTCAACAAATTATTAAGGTCAACCTCTGCACTCCAGTAGCATTTCTGTGAGCTACAGTGTTTTCCCTTACTCTTTTTTGTCATTTACTTTGATTTTCCTATGGTGTTATTTTAGAAAGCAGAGTCACCCCCCTGCCCTTTGTCAGAATGGTTTAGTCTGTGCTGGCTGTAGCTTTCCATACTGTGGTCTAGTTTGTGCTAGAGTTGGGGGATGGGTGTTGCTAAGCAACAGTCTGTGCAGTGTACTTCCCCTCTGTCTGTGCGGTGCTAGCTAGTGTTAGTATTGATAATCACCACGCTGTAGTTAAAAATGTTGTAGACACAAGATTTGATTTGTATGTATTTGTGGGACCTTCAAGTATATCATGCACTTACTGGGAATCATCAGACATAAAAAAAATATGCATTTTATTTTTTGGGTTTACTTAATGGCAGACTGCTGTGTCAGGAGCTTTGAACTGACTGTTCTTTTGAAAGGGTTTGATTAATGCTCATTATAGAGACATGTAGGCCTCACACCCTTTTTAGAACATACCCCTGCAAGAAACAAGATGGACTAGTCCTAAGTGAGCCCCTCCTCCTTCCTTTAATGTTCTTCTCAGGCCACTCACCCGGCTCCCACAATCAACAAATACATGGAAGGCCTCAATCCCCACACCTCCTGCTAAAGGTTCATGTTTCTTTGTATTTAAAGCATGTTTAACATTTCTCTCTGTCATTTAAGTCTAACTCAGTTTTTGTCATTGCAGCTTCACACTCTTCTCAAGGTTAAGGTTAATTCTCAAGGGCAGTAAGCTAGATGAAGAAGGCAGGGTTTTGGCTTGTTTATGTTTTTATGTTTTTGGGGTGGTTTTTTGTAACAGGAAACATTAATTTTGGACATTCTTTATATTTCAGTTTCCTGCAAAGTAGGAGACAAATGTAGCCGATGTCAGTAAGCATTTTCTTACTTGCAGCAGAGTGCGTGACACCAGGAGTGCGCGTTCTTTTTAAACATTTGTACCTGGTCGCACTCACATCTTTGGGCTCAGTAACGAAAGTTGTTAACGTGAGTCATTCACGTTCGGTGTCCATACACACTTGTGTACTTGTATGTATTTATAGCACTGTCAACACATTTATAGTTGTTCAATAATGTGACTCCCACAGATTCCACAAAGGTGTAAAGCATCTCGCTTACTATCGTTATGGCAGTTACTTTTAATTTGTATCTTTAAACTTTATGCAGCGCTATCCAGCTGCTAAAACCATTGCATTAGTCCAGTTAGCAGTTCAATTGCTAACATTATTTGTTTAATTATTTTTTGTAATCAGGACCAAGTCGGTCATTTGCTGTTGTTTATGTCCTTGGAGTTTCCTGTTGGGGCAGGAAGCTTTGAACAGAATCTTGGCATCATCTCATCATTCCTGACACAAACTAATTATAGAAGCAAGTACAGTTTTTAAACATGTTAGAGCCATAGTGCGCCTGCAAAATTGTTCTTGAATTGTTTTTAGCTCTTAGTGGCCCACTTGCTGTACTTGCTAACGCACAGTCACAGTTCTAGTTCCAGTGTTTCAATGGAGCTCAGTGATGCATTTTCTTCCTGTGTTCTGGCTAAACCAGAACACAGGAAGATACAACAAATGAAATGGAAATTGGAAATGGATATGTATCTGAAAGTCAGATACTGATCCATTAAAAGTGCTTTCATGTGTACCAGAACCTGTCTAATTTGTCAACCAGTTACATACCTATGAATAAGTGGTATCAGAGAGAAGTGATTTATTTAAATCACGTATCACAGTCTGGATCCTGTACTGGGGAGGCCAACGTGCTTTGGCAAGTTGCACATGCATGTCCATGTACTGCATTCCAACAAGATATGACTTGCACTTTGGGTTTATGATCAACTTTTCCATTGTCTTCTTAACAGCTTTGGATCATGTTGGACAAGATTTGATGAGCAAGATAAACCGCTGAATTATGGTAGCATCTTCCACATTTGACCCAATAATGTGATACTTTAGCCTGAAAGAGACCGTTTGGATGTTCTTGTGAGGAAAGAATGCCAAGTTTTTTGTTTGCTTGGTGTCACAGAGGCTTAAACTTGAGTCCTTCCGCCGCAGGACTGAATCCGTAGTCACCCTATCTTCTAGTTATTTGGAGTTAAAGAGACTTACATGTCTAGTTTGACAGAATCACTGTGACTTTGTGACATTTGACCAGCAACTAACTCAATGGCAAGTCACCTTGGGTTAAAAAAGTTTCTTGCAGAAGCAACGTTCTGAGACTACAAGGATCAGTGTTGCAACGTGAGAGAAAAGGAGTTGTTAAAACCCAGAGAGAGAGAGGTAGACATTTCTCCTTGTCTCCTGTTGTTGATGCCTCTAGCGTCACATAAAGGGATATGTGGAAAATTCCTTCTTATGTATGGTAGCCTGTTTACCAAGTACATGACAATAAACACAATCAAGTCAAGCAATATTTTTAATTATTAAAATGTGCTGGAAGTTGTGTAAGCCCTCTTTTCTTTGCAGTGAAACTGGAGCATGTTGGGATTGTCGACTCCACTTACATGCCATCTTGCGGGACCTAAATTTCACAGAAGGTGCATGATTTTTTTTTACCAAAAGGCAGAGACATAATGGAAGTCTGCCTAATGTTTTGAGTTAGCAGTCAGTGGATAGTATCACAGGAAACAAGCGTGACTTGCCTGTAACAGCATTATCGGGTGTAAATTCAGATCACCTCAGAGACATCAGTTTGTCTGGGCAGGGAATACAATCTGGGAATTGATAATCCTCTGAGTTTGTCAAGCTATCCTGAGAGTTTAAGCACAAGTCTGAATCTATGTGTATCTGTCTTTTTAAAAAAAAAAGATGTAGCTTTTGAGGTGCGCAGCAAATGCCACACCCAGCGTGTGCATACTCATCTGACACGTGTAATGATTGTTTTCTGCATTTCTCCTAGTCACGTTCAGCAGTGCACTCACTGACTTAGCTCACGATAGCCTCATTTCTAAATATGGGCTAATGAGCTTTCTAGAAGATGGAAAAAAGAGAATGAGTTATTTCACTAACACTGATTTTATAGTTTATGTACATATAATGTATAAACTATAAAAAACACAACTTAAACCATAACTGCCTTAATATTAAAACAGTCACCCAGTGCAATTAAAATGGCTGAGGAGTAGCTGTAGCATGTATTACAGGAGTTGATAGATTGAACGAATGGGAAAAAAATAAACAATTTAATAATGTTTAATTTTGGCTTATGTAACATTTTTGTTAAATGTTCTGAAAAATTCTACATCCTGTTTACTGTGCCAACTTGCTGAAACATCAGGCTGATAGTAAAATTGTGATTAAGCAGGGTGGTGCTGCAACCTGATGTCTGATAGAGAATCCAGTTCAGCTAGCTACTGAGAGCTCAGTCTGGCAGCAAACAGCAGGGCTGACGGCCATTTTGAGTTCTGCACAGAATCCAGGCGCAGTAAATGAGGCCGTCTGATGGGGGAGGGGGGATATTGTGCTCTGCGCAGTGTGCAATAACACTGGAATGTGAAGTGCACCAGTGATCGTGAACTTACAACGCTCTATATTTATTTGTTTTTATTTATTTTTTTATGCTGACTTTTGGCGTGATGCTTTTCTCATGTTAAATTGAAAGAAATTCTGACAAAATATCTTCTCACTTGTTTCTACAATCAGGAGTTTATTATCATTGCAGGAAGCATGGTTTTTGATATGAAAGCAGAATAGGACTGACTTACAGTGTTGTGCGTATGCGCCAGCATGTCAGAGTGCTGCTCAGTTTTACATTGTAAAGTGTGCACTCGGCCCAGATCAGTCTCCTAGTGGAGTTGCATTTTTCCATGTACATGTGACAGCCTGCCAGGTGGCAAAATACACATGTCTAAATTAAACATTGTTTGAGGAGGAGGCCTGTTCAGGTGGTTGTGTCAGCTGCAGTCTTGCAGGTCAGCAATGCAGTAACAGAGCTAACCAACTTTACAGCGTAAAACTGAAGCGGCTTGCTCTCATGAGATAGGATTTTAAAGGTTACTTATATGATAACTGGCTTTGCGTTCTGTTCCTGCACTGCAAGCAATAGAGACATTTACCTGCATACAGTATCTACCATTGGAATATGACTGCTTTTTGTGACAGCATTAGAGTTATGTTAACAGACTGATGGATCTCACTAATGCAGTCAGCATTTTAACAGAAAAATGAATCCCTGTGGCTGCGTATTCTTGAGCTCACCTTCACTAAAACATGGGGTGGGAAAATGTATGAAAGCCTCTTTTCTGCAGTTCCATGCCTCTCTCTGTCCGTTGTGCTGGCAAAATAGTTTCCCGTTTCCAGTTTCCTGTGAATCTGTTTCTTCGCCACGTCTTTGTTTGATTGGTCAGCATGTCATGTTTCTAATTGGGTTCTCTTGCTGTCTTGCCTGCAAATAGCTTATTAATCAGCTGATACAGGTTTTTGTACATTGATCCTATAAGCTTTGTCCTAATACTAATGCTAAATAGGAATGTGCATCAACTGTATGAAATAATCATGTCTTAATTGTTTGGGGAAAAAAAAATTTTTTTTGCCAAAATAAAACTGTAAAAAAAAAACTGACATAAATTGGGAAGAAATTATTCCTTTGTAAAGATGTTTTAACAAAGTGAAGTATGACTGTAGTAACATTCAGATGTAACAACATGGCTCTCATTGTTTGATATATACTAGCTTTTTGTGTCCAGATGCGTGGTCAATCAGTTCTTACTAAATGTGGATATACTTCATTGTCATCAACATAATTGTACCTCCAGTTTGATGAAATTTGCAGTAACCTTACAAATATCTCATTTTAAAGCCAAGAGCTCAGTTACAGCATCAGAGATGGAGATAGACTGCTTAATTCAGAGGACCTAAATTTAGGGTTACACTTTCATTTGTATGGTCTATGGATTTCATACATAGTTGATGTTGCCTCCCAAGTTTCAAGCAACAATACAACATTCAGTAAAAAATCCGTCTTTTTTTTTTTTTTATTTCCTCAGGTTGACGAAGAATTCTGTGGTAAATCCATGACTAGGAGCCTTTCGGGGTGAAGGTGAGTTATTCATAGATGATTTAATTAGTGCATGCACCGCATTATTTAATATCATAACACATTTCCTCTTTGCTACTGAATGTAAAATGAGAATTTTACTGCAGCCAAGCACAGTCTCCTGCAGCACAGAGCTTTAATGCATTTCTAATTGTGTTTGACTCCCATAAATAGAAGTTTAAATCTTTACAGACATGCATGCATATAAAATGAATCTAAATGAAATGAATACATATGAAATATGACAACTAGCTTCAACACTACAATGTGTGCAACAGTCAGAACTATGTACGGAAAATCCTTCAGGTTTTGCATAACCTCTTTACTGCTGCCAACACAGCCTCGATCCGCCCGCTCTGATTCGCTGAGGGTTGAACCAATAGGAAGGTGGGGGGATGGGAGGAAGGTTGGGTTGCTGCTATTAACTTCAATGTCATTTCTGTTCTCTGGATCGGGACTTAGGTAAACATGAAATCCATGGTTTAATAGGAAAATTAAGTAAAGGGGCATTTGTCATAGCAGTTAAAGCTTTTTCTGACTGACAGGCAAAAGTCCTTCTGGCTTACTGAGCTGCACCTTCACTGTTGTCAATGCAGGACAGATAGAGCAATGTGTAATCAGGCAGTCAGGATCTTTCTGATTTGGCTTGGGTACTGAGTCAAATTTTAGTAAAGAAACAGGCTGTTGGGGAACCAAACAGTTAGGTATGCAGATCTCTGTGAAAGAAGAACCCTCTAGAAAAGAACAAACAGGAAAGCCATAGGGCTCCACAGTGACCTCTAGTGTTTGCTCTGAAACTCTGCAGTCATTTCTTTACTATGCAGTGCGTAACGTCCAGGACAGGTTCATAAGCGGAAGAGGCTGTGCTGCTTACTCTTGCAGCTATCACTACGGTTTGTAGATCTTTCCCATATGCATCATGCCATTTGATAGCATCTAATCTCTCCTTGTCACTCCACAGACAGCAATGGAAATTGTTGTGACTGAGGAGAAGAAGAAGATTTTCCGTGCTAGGAAAACCATGAAGATCAGTGATCGACAGCAACTGGAGAGTCTTCACAGCACTCTGTTGACAGCAGCTCCAGGTTTGTCTGACACTTCTCCGCCACCCCTAATGAACGGCACACACAAAGAGGATGGACAAAAAGCGGGGGACAAAGAGCAAAACAACATCTCGGACTCAAACTCCCCACAAGCTACATCCCCTGCTTCTCCTGCTCCTTTCCTGTCCCTAAATCTATCCCCTTCCCCAGCTTCTTCACAAAGTCCAAAAGAAAAGGAAGAAACTCCTACTTCTCCGGCATCACCATTCCATTCTCTGAACTTTGAACTTAAAAAGATGGAGGAGGAGGACGAAGAGGTGAATGAGGAGAAGAAAAGTTTGCCATCTTCCTCACCGAAGGAGTCCGTTACACCAGCTTCAACAGAATCCAAGGAAAACCAGGAAACAGACACTGAGGCGACTCCAGAAACGGAAAAGAAAGAGGTAAATTCTTTGAATTTTTTAGGAAATTGTTAATGACATATAGCGGATTTGCTCAGACTGCCAGGGTTAATGCTAAAGTGTGGATAGACTGAGAGTCCAGAAACCGTTTAACTAATCAATGTTTAATTTTGCTCTTACTCAGGAGGCTCAGACTACTACAGAGGACCCAGCTGTGGATTTGTTGAAGGATTCTGTGAAAGGTTTGGCTCCATGTTCGCCTGTACCACCTCCAGTATCTGACTGCACAGAACCAATGGATACAGATAGTGACACTACAAAGGCCAAGGACTCTGGGGCCTCCACAGCCAAAATGAAAGATGAAAAGCCTTCTCCCCCCAAATCTCCCACTACCACTGATTCCTCTCTTCCTTGTCCTTCCCCGTCTCATCCAGCTCCCTCTTCTAAGGATCTAAAACAAGAAAAGGAAATCAAAGAGGACAACATAAAAGAAAAGGAGGATAAAAAAGAGGGTGCGAAGAAAGCATCAGTAAAAGAGGAAAAGATGGAGGTGGACTCTGTGAAAGTCGAAATCAAAGTGGAAAAAAATGAAGTTGGACAAACAAGAAAGCCATCTCGGCCATCATCCACTCCACCATCTAATACAGGTATGAGAGAGTGGACACTGTGCCTGATAGCTTCAGGGTAATTGCTCCATATTGATTGAGTTTAGTACAAATTCAAAGGAAATTAACCAAAATTAGTCACATTAGACATCAGTCAAAATTTTATACAGGCAGAGTTTTATGTTCTTGTTCTCAATGTGTCAATGTTGCCCCAAAATGGATGGCAATGGAAATTTTATGATTCTATTACACAAAGACTCTTTTGCAGTTGAAGGCTGTGTTACATGATAATAAGATGCCATTTCAATCAGTATTTAAACAATGTCTTTTGTTAGATCCTCCATGCTTGGTAAATACCCTTGACCTTTTAACTCCATGACCACACAAAAATTTGTAGTCTACAATCCCAAAATGAGATTCCCGAGTGATGTAACTTGACGTTGTCGTTAGGCTTGACAAAGTTGTTTCGACAGGCTGTAACTTACTCCCTCTGATTCATAAATTGATTTTGATAAAATCAAGCTTCATTTAACAATTTTACAAAATATTTTGCAAGTCTGTAAGTTTAATAAATCAACCGTTAAGGATGTTAAGAACACTTTTATGTTGTATTAATTGGCAAGTATTACCAAGATCAAGAAAATAAGGGAGATGTAGGTGTTTGCACTTTGAAGCCAGAAAATGTACCTCGATCTTCAGAAAATGATTTCTGATGATTTTGAGTTTTTGTGGTGAAAGGAACTAAGCATAAAGTAATGAATACGGGTGAGACCATCCCAAGGCACCAGAACTTGTAAGACTGAATCAGAGTTTCAATTCCTTTTAACTTAGAATTGATGCATTTAATGTGTGTAATTTTCATATAAATTGGACATTTATGAGTGTGTACCCCCACAGTGCTCAAGTGATGTCAGGGCTTTATTAAAAGGTAGCTAGACTGTAAGCAGCAGATGTCCAAGAAAAAAATCCTAATGTAGCGAGGTGGAACACCAAAAGTGAGTGAATATGGAGTTGGCTTTGACTCTCACTTTAGTGGGCGAATGTATTTACAAGAGTACCTGACAATCCTGCATAGTATACCTTCAGTGTAAATCAAAATTTACCAATTTGGGGAAAAAGACTACGTGGCAACATTTTGTATTGACAAGTACTTTACATTACATTATTGCTGCTAGAAAATAATGTAATTTTTTGAGTGTTTTCTTTGAGAAATCTGTTTTGCATGTTTTATTTACTGAGAAAACAGAATAGTGCCAGAAAGCATAAAAGATATAGAGCAATGAATGGCAACCATTGGGTACTAGTTGGTGTTTGTCTGTGTTTCCTGAGCAGTGCAAGAGGAGAAGGGCTCCACCTCGGGACTGAAGCGCACTCTATCAGTAGGCTCTGAAAAAGATGGATCATCTGTTAAAAGAGAGGGGAAGAGGCCTAAGATGGAGCGTGAGGAGTTGGAGGCACAACTGGAACTTAAGATCACTGCAAAGGCTGGCAGTCACCATAAACTTGAAAAGGTTTGTATGCAATTATCCTGCAGCACAGATTGATTTCTTAAAATCTAAGCCAACTGCTTTGATGCCAGTGAATACTTCATAACTTAATCTAAACTTTTACCCCTTAACCTGATTTTCCCAGATTGTGCAGCAGCTGGTAGAAGAACGGTTGAGGGCCTTGGAGCAGACCTTTTTCGACAAACATTTCCAAGAGTTGAAGGACAGAGTAGACAAAATTGACTGTACCACCAAACACCAAACCGCCATTAGCACACTCCAAGTAAGTAGATGGTAATACTGCAATGTGAATGTCTGTAGGAAAACACATGCAGCAAAGTAAAATGCTCTTTGGCTGATTCGTACTGTGTAGTAAAGCAGTTGCTTAAATTAACTTTCCACAGTTTGCAAAGCCCAAATCTTAAGTCCCTCTCTCTCCACCATTTGTTTAGGCCAAGATAAACCGACTAACCAAAAAGTTTGGAGAGGCCAATCAGGCGTCAGAGAACAAAAGGAAACAGAAGGTAAGAAATATGTTTCCTTTTGTTACATGCTAATACCTTTTCAATTTGTATGCAAGTGACTGTGCTTAAGAATGTTCTGACAGCATGCTGTCTGATTTCCTCAGGCGCTTGCTGCTGCTACTGCCGCCACCGCTGCTGCTGCTAATGCTGCTGCTGCTGCTGCCAAGACTGCAACTGTTGCAAGTATCCCTCAAGTTCAACGGTAAGTGTTAAGAGCAATTTCTCCTCTAAATCCCAGTCAACCATACCATGTGTGTTAACTTTTTAATATAGAAATTGGGTTCTTAGGGTTTTTTGGAAGTGATTTGTATCACTTCACTGCAAGCTCACAAGTTAGCTTAACCATTTCATTCTGTGACAAAGTTCACAGTATAGATGTATTGAAACATGTTATTTTTTAATCATACAGCAGTCTGTGCACTTTGGTATTTTGTGTGAATATAATTTGGCCTTTGTATGAACGTGACAATACCGGACTGAAGCCAGTACTACACACGGAGCCGTTCACAGCATGAATAGTTGACATTGTCCCAGGTTGCTATCTGTAATTACTAGAGACTGAATTTAAATCTAATAGACAGAATAAAGAATCCCTACATCCTCCAAATCCATACCGTTTTGGAAACCCAAGATTCAATGTCCCTTGTTCGGTTTGTCAGGATCAACTTTTTAACTTTTAACATCCAAATATTTCTTAAGACTGGTTTGGAAATAACAAACACAGTCTGTGTTTTGCACCTGCAAAGTAACCCCGCGTGGGTCCAGGTCCTGAGTCTTGTGACGTTCTACAATGTGAAGCCTGAGCGTTTCCTCAGGCAGTGCAGAGTGTAGTTAAAACTGCACCTCTCCTCCCAACAGCGTGCTCCGTCGGCAGACAGTAGAGCCGCAGCCTGAGGAGCCTGGAGAGGGAGTGGCGCCCTCTGTTGGCAAGACTCGTGTACTGTCTGTCAAGAAGGAGAAGGAAGAGGAGGAAATAGAGGAGGAAGAGGACAAAGATATGTCACGTCATATTGCCATGGCAAAAAAGCTGGCAGAATACCATGAAGGAAGATGCAGAGCAGACATAAAACTCCGCACAATCAGTTCCCACTTGGAGCAAGTGCTGTACCACAACTGCAAGAGAAGCTCAGGGAATCCCAGGCCTGACCGCTATGCATCTTATATTTTCCGCTACCTAGTCCCATACGACATCTACTGTGAATGGGTCGCAAAGGTCAACTATGTTGGATTAATGGGCAAGGAAGCACTGCCCGGAAACTTGAGGAGAACAATGAGGATGTACATTGAGCAGCGATTCCCTCTACTATCTTGTGACAGCTGGAGAGAGATTCGTGACGTTATCAATGAAATACTGCGAGTGAAGAGGAGACCTGAATTTTTTCGAGAATATCATGAAAGTACTGATGCGTCATTTTGATGGTCTCATAATACAGGAAAAGAAGCATACTGGGACAATTGTCATTATGCATCATTAAAATGATCAAAACATTACTTCTAAATAGCATTCATTGCACCTAGATTCTTAAGAGTGTTCACTGAAACTGAATTTCATATTGAAAGGGATATGAGTACCTGATGACTTGTACACAAAACATGGAATTGGCTTGAAAACAAACTATACTTACACACTGATAAATGCTTTAACGAAAACCTCTGACATGTACTTCAATTATAAGGTGGAATCTCACCACAAGTTGTTCAAATATGACTGTATGAAATTGAATAAAAGGGTATGTCAGCACCTAATCACATTCAGTCGTCCTCCATTTGTGGACATAAACAGCTCTAAGCATAAGAAATCTTTCTAAACAGGCCAGTCCGTACTTCCATGGAGGTAAAGCAGATTCCAACAACTGTTTCTCCGTCCAGCACAGTTGGTGAGTAGCAGGTTTTCCTTTATGCTGGATGTTGTGTTGGTCTCTTACCTTAAATAGAATAACCCAAGGCTCGATGGTTGTGGGTTTTGAATCTTGGTCCTGTTTCTTTTCATATGGAGTTTGCATGTTCTCCCTGTGTTCATGTGATTCTGTCTGAATGATGTAGTTTCCCCCAACAGTGCAAAGAAATTTCTTAAAAGACCAAAACCAACAATGAACTGATCCAACTAACAAGTATTGCATGTGTAGCCAAACATGGAGGGACATGTTCCTTCATTACCTTTAACATCAGTGCTGCAGTTTAGTTTGAGTTAATTCAATATTTGTGTCCTGCTGCAGTTAATTCTCACTTAACATACGGAATCTGTGGCTAAAATTAAACCCCATCAGTTTACTATTGTTTGAGTAATGTTTCCAAAAACAACAGTGCCCAGCTGTCATAGGAAATTGCTTTGCCTTTAAAAAAAATTAAAGTGTACATTTGTGACACGGTTTATAAAAGTTGTTTTCAATAGGAACGAGAGGCACAGAGCTCAGTGTTTCCCATAGATTGATTTGGCTCGTCCACCAGTTACTAATTTTGTTCCTGTCTTTTTTGTTCTTTTTACAATGGCTAAAATCTTATTTCATCGTAGAGCTGCATGCAGCACATTGATTCGCTTAGCCCCTCTTTTCATTGCTTCAGCTCTCTCTCTTTCTTTCATCATCAGACCACAAATCAAATGAGCCGAGAATTAGCTAGCTAACCAACACACAGTCCCAGACAGACCTTTAGTTAGCAGCTGTGGCAACTCAAATTCAGCCAGTGCAAACCCCAATGCCATGGGTCACAGCACCAGTGCTTGGTCTAACCTGTGTAACAGCAGCAACAGAAAGTTTGCTGATCCTTTTGATGAGTTGGGGCAGTTCAGGATCAGATCTTCTGGCTGAATTCGAGTGCTAACAGAAGATCTGTGCCCAGGCCCCCCACGCCGTTCAACTACCGCCACAATTACTAACTCATTGTTGGTTTTGGTCTGGGATTTATTGACAGTGATGGACATAAAATCTGCCAACCTTACCCTTTAAGTGTCCTGTAGCGTTTGCATGCGTGGGAGTGAATTTGTTTGCATACCAGGATAGGTTTTACCTGCCATGACTGTTGCAAGCAATAAATAATGGATACTTATAATGATGACTAATCTGCTCCTTTTTTCTGCACCCGTTAGCAGACTTTAAAGGGTAACTTCAGTATTATTCAACCTGGACCCTGTTTTCCCAGTATTAAGTGAGAGGGCTGCAGCCAAATGTAAACACTGAGGGTATGTGCGCTCTGGTAATTTATGTTGAAAGAAAGGTGCTTGTTTTTGCCACTGACAGGCTTAGATTATTATCTAAGAGTCTGACAACACCATGGAAAGGATCCATACAGAGATAGACTTTTTTGTGAGAGATAAAGATCCTTTTTGTTTAGCCAGACACAGCCGTGAAATCACCATAACCAAACCTGCCAGATGCCATTAAAATAAACAGTAATTTTATCATAATGAAACGCGTTTCCAGTTCAGTTGATGGAACCAAATAAACCTCTCAAAAAACGTCTTTGTTTGTCTTTACACTGTTTCAAAAATGATCATCTCTGGTTTGATTGAAATAAACCCTTAACAGTGTCTCTATACATGCTAAAATTACAGCTTGTTTAACTGGAGTGTGGTGGATTTGGTGATAGTGATTGAGGGGCTGTATCTGGTTAAACAAAATGGATCTAACTCTTCAATAAGAAAGTCTATCCCAGTAGGATCCTTTCCATAATGTTGTCAGGCACTTAGTATACCAAACTGAGCCTGTCGGTAGCAAAAACAAACCTTTATAATGGACGTAAATTTAAGGTGCGGACATGCCCGAGTGGTTGCATTGCAGCCTATTTTGGAGCGCCGGTCTTGCTCAGTTCTGGACTTCAGAAATAGGTGTTCCCATTTGTCACTTAGACACAAAACCTTTGGAAAACAGGTCCAGGTCAAAAAATATTGAAGTTACCTCTAAGCAATGAGGAGCATATGGGGAGCACAGACTGCACTTCATTTTAAAATCTCCATAAAACTTCCTGTTACATTCTGAAACAAGCCATTTTTCTTATTTTCCTCAGCAAATCCAGCCCCACTAGCCCCACCAGCTTCTGCCACAGGTCCAGTCCATACATCCACCTCCACTGCCATGGTCTCGCAGGCCCCCATCCTCCAGCTGATCACCTCCACCTCTAATGCTGGCAATACCTTGGCCACTGGCATCACCACTCAGAGCCCCACAGGCACCCTGCTGCTAAAGACAGCCTCCGGGAGCAGCATGGTGGCTGCGGGCCAGCCGCTGCTTATCCAGCTGCCTTTATCAATGGCTAATGGCCAGCCAGGCACGCTGGTCAACATCCCTGTCTCCTCTTTGCCTGCAGCCAGCTCACTCAGCAAGGCCAAAACCACTGCTTCCACCACTACTTTTATACTCAAGCCTGCTCCCGTTACTACAACTTCATCAGCCTCTACCCCAGCTGTTGCCACTGCCCCAGCACTCCAGGCCTCCACTGGCCAGATGTCCTCTGCCCAGATCTCTCTTGCCCGTGCTGTGTACCAGGGTGGCGCTGGGGCAATAACCACACCCAATGCAGGGGTATCCGTGACCACAGCCAGGACACCGGCTCAGTCTGTGTCTGTAGCAGGAGCTATGTCTTCAGCCTCTTCACCTGCAACCTCTGGGCCGGCAGCAACAGGTTCCACCGCTCCAGGACCGCCTCAAGGGACGTCTCTGACATCAAAGACAGGTGGGGGTCTACTTTGCTTGGCATGGCTGTTGTCTTTAGCAGTCAACAGCTCGTAAAACTGAAGTCGTCAGTCATTCGGCTAGTCCCAAACATGTCTGATTGGGAAGTTAAGATTTAACACTTGGCTTTCCTTGGTTTATATGAGGTATATTATTATCACCGGTAAATTGTGTTGCCTGATACATCATCTTCGCCTTGGCCAAAAAACAGTGTGGTGTTGCTGGCTTTTTCTTTTCTTGAAGTTATCTCAACATTTATCTTTTTTTCTCCTCTTTTTTTTTCAGATAACCAAGCTACAGGATCCACTCCATCCAAAGCAGCTGCTCCAGCGGCACGACCCAAAGGCTCTGTCATCGATCTCACAGAGGATGATGATGATGTACAAGGTAAGGTTAAAAGACACCTCCCTCCCCCATACAGTAAAACTCATTTTTATACCTGACTATGCTCTGTAATGAAAAGTGGCTGTTTGTCTAATTATTTTGTACTTCCTGTTATATCCAGTGACAGGTGTGAAGAATGCCACTGTTGCAGCTCCCTCACCCACCCAGCGTACTAACCCGGTCACCAGCATTCCCAACAGTAAGTCCACCACATTGTATTGAGGGAATGAAAGAGTTATTTTATTTATTTTTTAAGATATTTTTTGGGGCTTTTTAGCCTTTAATGTATAGGACAGACAAGCGTGAAGGGGGGAGAGAGAGGGGGAGTGACATGCAGCAAAGGGCCACAGGCTGGAGTTGAATCCGGGCCGCTGCGGCAACAGCCTTGTACATGGGGCGCCTGCTCTACCACTAAGCCACCGGCACCCCATGAAAGAGTTATTTTGGCAGTTGGGAGAAATTTTCCTCAAGGGCTTTCCACCAGAAAGGGATCTCTTGGTTAAGGTTAGAAAAAAAGTATACAATTATAGATTTCTGTCAGAAAAGGCATTCTGGGAGAAAGCCTACAAGGAAAACCTCTCCTATGTGTATTATTTTGTGCCTGTATGTGATAATGTTACAAACACTTAAATCATGGCTCTAACCTTAATGCTGGCTGTTGGGCACAATGATGATGATGATGATTTATTTAAAATTTATATAAATTTAAAAAAACATAATTAAAGTGATTAAGTGTATATATTTGGTGTTTTACATGTGAATTATACATCTGTATTTTTTTCTTGTGCTCTGCCCTCAGGTGCAGGAGCAAGGTCGTCCCCGCAAAGCAATCTGAACTCTCCCAGCAATCCTCAGTTGACAGTCCACCACCGCCCCCCACTGGTGAGGATTTATAACTGCATTTTACATGTTTTGCTCAAATGTAGTTGTCCAATT
This sequence comes from Epinephelus moara, assembly GCF_006386435.1. Classification (NCBI taxonomy): domain Eukaryota; kingdom Metazoa; phylum Chordata; class Actinopteri; order Perciformes; family Serranidae; genus Epinephelus; species Epinephelus moara. The sequence continues at coordinate 39,181,501 of NC_065510.1, forward strand.
CTATAACTTGTATATCAAGTCTTTGGTAACTGTTATTTGCACATGTTATGAAATGTGAAATCTACGGATCCTGATAGGTTGCATATAAGGGTACTGGTAGACCAATTTAAAACACATTTCTGACTGTAAAAGCTTCATCTGACAGCTGTTTGGAAGTTGAGAATTTATTTATCTCAGCATATGAGAAACTCTCCCCATCACCCCTCTAGACCCACTTTCTATATGAGTGATTACTGGGTACTTTTTATATTAATCAAGAATTAGTGGTCATAATCATGTCTAACCTGTTTTGCTAGAGGAACAATTCATGACAATAATTTTCTCTTTTTCAGGACTCTCCAATGAAATCCCGCACTGTAACCACTAGTACACCAACCCGGGGCTCAAGCACGGCACTGCCACCTCTCCCTGCTGCACCCGCACCTCCACGCTTACCCCCAGAGGCTGAGAGGACCTCACCTCCTCAGCAACCTCAACTGAAGCTAGTGCCAAGCCAGACCGGTATAGTGCTGTCCTGGTGTGTGGCAGAAACTGATCGGACCTGTGCAGCTGTAGACAGCTATCACCTCTATGCCTTCCATCAAGACAACTCTAACAGCAATGCAGCGCAGCAGCATTGGAAGAAGATTGGGGAGGTGAAGGCCCTTCCTCTGCCTATGGCCTGTACACTGACCCAGTTCCAGCCTGGCTCCACTTATCATTTTGCTGTTCGAGCCAAAGACATCTATGGGCGCTTTGGCTCCTTCTGTGAACCTCAGTGCACAAATGTCACCAGTTCCAGCTCTAGCTGAACACTTAAGGAATGGAAACCTTTTTTTGCATTTAAAAGTCCTTGACTTCCTTTACTTCTTTTTGTGTTAGGAACTCAAATATTGTGCATTGAACACATACAGTATCTGTAAATATCTCTCTACATAACAACTGGACTTCTGACTGACTTGGAGAATTGAAGCGGCAAACAGTTGGTTTTGTCTGGTTAATGTATGTAATGTATTTTCTGTGACTCAAGCTGTTCTATATAATTCAATGACATTGCCCCCCCCTACCAAGTCAGATATTTATGTTGTTGTCTCCTGTTACCCTGATTCGGACGTCATTTGCTTTACTTGAGAATAGGTGACAGGACTGTTCGTGTAAACACAGAATTGCACAGAAATGTATAAATGTGTGGTAGAAACTGAATGATAACTTTTGTAAGTTTTGTCTGGTGACCAGACTTTGACAAACACAATAAAAGGTTTTATTAAAGTCTAGGCTCACTAATTTTGTAACTAATTTCATCTTGCGTTTCTTTGGTTCATTGTACTGATCTTTATTCGAGCTGTCCCTCAGTCACATATTTTTAGCAAGCCCTTAATGGTCTGGCTCCATCTTACATTGCAGACCTTCATTCATTTGGTTCAATTCCACCTTGAATGTAAGTGCCCCACAGAGATATTGCCACCTTGGTAACAGGATACAAAGATGTCTGTGACATAAGTCTCGTGTTTTACCAGTTCCAAACGGATATACAGCGCTGTGCACAGAAGAAACCAATACTTTTTATTTCTCTTGCATGGTGATCTACATAATTGGGCTGATCTGCTGCAGCTTTGTTTTCCTCGGGAATCTCACAGCTGCTCTACATAGTATCTGGCAGCCAATGATGAACCACAGGACTGCCAACATTAGTAGTTACAATTTGAGTTCCCTGTGAAGGCGTAGACCTCTAGTGGTGCTAGGAAGCTGTTTTCTTATGAGTGGGACCCCGTTTGTTTATCTCGTGCAATTGCACATGCATGCGGGTGACATGACACACAGTCCTAACAATGGTGTACCAATTCTATTGAAATGGAACAGTTGGCAGTAACATGCTAAGATATGCTTCAATGCACCAGCAAAGACGAGGGTAGATGACCGGTAATGCTAACAACTGCTTACCTGTCTAGAACTGGTATTGTTAACAACATCTTGGCTTTCCCACTTGTACTGGAATGTGGCCACTTGAGTGTGACGTCATTCCGAACTCCAGCCTCCAACTTCAGACTTAAATGCAGCATTACATACTTAAAAAAATGAGCACCTCAATAATATACACAATACATTTGGGTGAGAAACACTCAATGTAAACATACATTTTGTTTGTTTACAGTAAAAATCTAGGACCTCTTTAATTACAGTTATGTTTCAATTTGTTGCACACAGACTACAAGAAGACGTCAGCGTCGAGCATACTGGTGCATTTCTCATTTTAACTCTACTCATTTCTCAACTGCAGCAGAGGAGCAGAGGAGGAAAGCAAGTACATTGGTGAGCGTGAAATCAATCAAACCTGCAGCACTCGATTAAGTGCCGACCTCGACTTAAAGTAACATAGCCTGTTAACCATATCTTCTATAGTCAACATTGTTATGGAAAGTATATGCATCCAAAATCAAAAGGAACATGAATCTTGGTGCCATTATTGTGCACAGCAAGTACTGCACATTTATAGCTTACAGTTCAGAAGAAACATACCTTTGAAAAGTAAATGTTAGCCCTGATGGTGGCACTAATAGGCTGTTTTGTCTGGGTAGCTTGATCACAGAAAACCTGTTCAATTGAAAATTGAGAGTTTCATCTGATGGTGGTGCTAGAGCAACAACATTGTCCAGATATTTAAACCTGTTAAATATTTGGGCACATCCTCCTGAACCTGGTGGGAGACGCTCAGATCAGAGGGGTATTCCAGAGAATCCATAAGGGGGCTGTGACCAAAGGGAAGTCACAAGGTCTAGATGGTTTACCACATGAGCTTTATTTGTCCTTTTGTCCCCAGTTGAGCCCTTTTGTAACGGGTTGTGTTAGGACCCAATTGCAGCACACAGGAAACCAGGAACAGTTGGTAGTGATGTTTAATGTCACATTCAGCAGGTACAGGGCAGGGCAGGTTAACAGCACACAGTACAGTTCAACACTCTAGCAAAGTCTCTCCACAAATTTTCTGGTAACCTGGCAGGTCTGGCTGGGTGAACCAGGCTGGGAACCAAGGGTTGTGACGTTTGCCAAAACACACACCGTTAATTCAATTCCAGGCAGCAGTACTGTGGAGGAGCGGGCAGGAGACATAGTCGTAGAGGCTGAAGATCGACAATCAGGCAAGGGCACAGCAAGCAGACGAACCAGTAGGAGACAAGTAGGTCGAGGCCAGGCAAAATCAAGAGGTGAGTACTCACAGGACGCACACACAATAGCGACTGTGGCGACATGTTGATCTCATGATCGCAGGAAACAACAGGTAAGAAGATGGGAACACTCGCACTGTAGCGTCGTCGTCGGATGGTAATGCCAAGCAGCCACAAGCAAACAGGAATCAGGGGCGCAGAAGCAGATCTAGGTCAATGACAGAAGGCTTGTGCATTTTGCGGGAATCAGATGAGACAGGTAGGTGAAAGGCAGGCCGGCTCGGCAACGGGAAATAAGGAAAGTTACTGGAGAATGGCATAAAACAATCTGGCGAGGAGTGTCTATGAGGCTGGGGTACATATACTGGCTGTGTGTAATCAGGAACAGGTGAACTGGGTTGCCTTGATGAAGTGGGCATGACTGATGCTGAGGAGCGGGAAAAAAGGGGGAATGGAAATTTACTGAGTAGGAGCTAGGTGAATGGGCATGCATAAGTGAGCAGGTGACCAGTGATGCAAAACTGTGACACCTCTTATTCACAAAATGATTTATTCTGCTCTTAAAAGACTCCTTCTCTTGTAACAATAACATAGCTTTTATTTCGCTCCTTCTGAAAAATGGCAAGGACCCAATTGTCTGCTTAAATTACTGCCCCTGCCAGTTTTGAACACAGATATGTCAAAACACTAGCTTCTCAAGTGGAACCATTTATGATATATCTGGTACATGAGGACCAAATGGGCTCATCAAAAATCCTCTTGCCTCGGACAACGTTCAAGGCCTCGTCTGTGTTATGGAATATTTAATACTGCAGAAACATCTGTGGCAGGAGCAGGGGTTATTTTTATGCAGTATTGTCGACAACGCCAGCCAGGGGAATTTCAACCCCAGGTAATTTTTAGAACACATAACCACTTTAGGAATTTAAAGGTCACATGGTGTGGACAAAGCCACAGAGCCAAAACAACTGTGCTACAAAAACACAAACAAAAGTGATAGTGAAGTAAAACCAATCAATACAAAGACAAGGACTGGAGTGTAGAGTATGGAGACAGAGACATACAGTAACTGTGGAAACAAAACCCCATAGAGACAGAATGAGGAGTTGTGGAGACACGTAGAGACAAAACAGCAGTTTCACTCTGGAGGCTGGGACTATGGAGCAGACCACCACTGTGATGCACAGTCTTGTAAACAAGTGACGGCAAAGTGCATGGAGAAATTAAAATTACCAACTAGAAGTTAAACTTGATATTAAAGTAGGCTAATGCAGATTTGCATATACGTACAAGAGAGCGAAGATGTTGCTTTTCGGACAAAAGGAGGGTGAGAGCTGCCAGACCGTTGCTCATCACTCTTGATGACGGAACAGAGACCAAGGCAAAGTTACGCTTAGCTGCAGGCCATATAGAAGCCACCTAAGGTTAGCAACAAAAAACACACCAGCCTACCTCCACAACAGTGAAGATGCATTAAGCAAAGGCTAGAAGCAGAAAGTATCAATCCGGATATACTGCAAGACAATGAGCCAGGTCCACCGCATAACAAGGAGTGTAGGCAAATATAAAAGCAATGACACACACTGAATAATATATTCCTTACGATCTCTGAAAATGACACTAACATGGAAGCTAGGCAGGAAATGTACACCAAAGCAACAGTCACTCGGCTGTCCAGCAATTTGCTAATTTTTTAATTGCTTACAATACCAGACACCATGTATCTCATCACCATGTATGCAGATGATATACTGATCTTTATTCGAGCTGTCCCTCAGTCGTATGCCCCGCTTCCCACATATTTTTAGCAAGACCTTAATGGTCTGGCTCCATCCTACATTGCAGACCTCTTAACCCCCTATTCTACCCCCAGGTCCCTCAGGTCAGCTGACCTGGCTGTTCCACGCTCCAGTCTTAAGCCCAGGGGTCATTGTGCCTTTGCTGTGTCTGCCCCCAAACTGTGGAACACTATCTCCCTCCCAATCAGATTGGCCCCCTCCATTGACTCTTTTAAGTCAAGGCTCAAAACCTACTATTATTCATTACATTTGAGTCCCCTTAACGTGGCTTTCTCCGATGCCTGCCTGTGTATGTTGTGTTTCTAAATGTGTGAGCTGTGTATCTAACGGTTATGTTGCCACTCATGTATGTGTTTTTAGCATCATATTTCTTTTGTACAGCACTTTGGTCAAAATCAGTTGTTTTTAAATGTGCTTTATAAATAAATTTGAGTTGAGTTGAGAATTTCAGCCAGATCTCTGGATACAAAGTTAACCAGGGAAAATCTGCCCTATTGCCCTTTAATACCTCTAATAGACATTTGGCTACATTATTAAACAAATCAGTTGTCCAGAACCTTATATATTTAGGGGTCTTCATACACACATCAGTTACAAGCAAAACTGAATGGGAGCCTGATTTTGTGGACCCACAGAATATGGGAGATGTGATGTTTCCCTACTGAGAGAATGACAATTCACTCCCCTTTCTTGTTCTCTGGAACCAGGTGGTTCAGAGATTCTTTGGGAGGATTTGGCTCTGGGGAATTTAGGAAATGGTGAATTGCACACAAAACTTTGGAAAACAGGTTGCCACAAAGAACTGAAGGAGACATACTGTGGTGAGGCTCAAAAACAGAATAGAGCAACAGAAACTAAAGCAGGTTCTGACAGAAGGTAATCCAGACACTGACTGTGGTACGGCTACAGGATTTAACAGAGAAACAGATTTTGAGGGGCCTGAGTGTTGAAGATCAGGGGATATGAGCTGTAGGTTACAGAGAAGTTCAGTTCCAGTGATTGAAGAGTTGAAGTACATGAAACCAAGCTGATTGCAATAGAGCACAGTCAAGTGGGAGGCAATGAAGATAGGCCACCTTGATGACTGCTAGTGTGGCATCTAGTTGACTGTAGGGGTGGCCAGCTTGAGGAGTGGTTGATGGTGGAGAGACTGATTTACTGGGTTGCATCAATGTAAGCCCTGGAAGATGACAAGGCAGGACTGGAACTTATGTTGCCACTCCTGCTGATCCACTGAAAGGTTGACTGGTTCAGAATCTGACTTAATAAGGTAGGTTTCAGGTGTAATCCCTACCTATAAAGTCTTCGAACTCCACCTCTGGAGGATTTTTTATTCATCCCAGGAGAGAGGTTGAAGTGGTAGCCAGAGTGTTATCTATCCCTGTAATGACACCAAACTAACGAATGGACATTAACATCTAAACAAGGCATCCATCTTGAAGAGGCCCATCGGGCGTGGTTAGATTAGGATTAAGATTAGGTTAGGAGGCCAAACTGCTTAGCCCAGGGGAGCTTATGCCATGGTGCTGAAAAGGACACACTGGCAGAGAATGTGAGTCATGGGATTTTGCCCATCCAGCCAACATGTGCTTGAGGACCTGAATTCAGTAAGTATGCTGCATTGTTTGATTGGCACCTCTGGCTGACACCTTCACACTAGAAAAGAAAACTAGGGGCAGATGGGTACATTGGAATTAATCAATTTCAATTTCAGTTTTATTTATAAAGCCCAATATCACAAATCACAATATGCCTCTACAACCTTTACAGCATACAACATCCCTCTGTCCTTGGACCCTCACACCAGATAAAGAAAAGCTGAATTACAAATCACTTTGCTGATTCAAAAAGCTTGTTCATTAAAAACATAAAAAATGCAAAAGTAAGTTCAGTATGGCAGCACGGTGGTGTGGTGGTTAGCACCGTCGTTGTACAGCAAGAGGGTTCCTGGTTCAATCCCAGGTGTGTGGAGTTTCCATGTTCTCCCCGTGTCCAGGGTATACCCTGCCTCTCGCCCAATGTCAGCTGGGATAGGCTCCAACACCATTCATTTTGTTTTTTGCCGCCTCTCAGTAGGCTGTAAACCAGGCAATACTGTAGTGTTGATGGCTGAGCTGGCAACAATGCCATCAGTCACCACCAGGGCCGTATGCAGGATTTTTGAAATACCGAGGTCATTTAGTTGTGGTGCACGTGGGGGGGGGTCAGAAATTTTTGTCAATTATATATCAAAAGCCTTCAATCTGGTGTACTTTGACAGCCAAATTAAGAGGCTACATCTATAAAGAACTACACACATCGTATTAGATTAATCCCATTTTATCATGTTTCTCTTCCCACTTCATACTATAGCGTAATTGCCTTTCACCAAACTTTGTTTGTGGGTATTTATAATTATGTTTGAACCACTTATTCTTTAGCAGGAAGTAGTTCTCTTCATCTGTCAGTTGTCAGTTATATTAATTTTTATATCAATGAAAAAAACAATCCGTGTTACTAAATTCTTACATTTTTACATGTATCTCACCATAGCAAGTTGGAAGTTGACATATTCTGCCATATATGAAGAGGGGAGACTCTCTGGAATCTGGCAATATAAGAACCATGATGCTGGGACATTCTGTCACTTCACAGCTGTCCAAAACATGTGGTTTGTGCCAGGAAGACATAATTGCCAGTATTTTTTCATTATTGCAAGAAATTCCATTGACTCATTCACAAGTCAAAAATGTGTTTCATTTGAAATAAACAATGTATATGGTGACTACGGCCCTGTCACGCATGCATAATTAGGCTACAGTTGTCTGGGTGCGCAAAGGTGAAGTGCGCTGGTCTTGTCATACAAAGTTTGATTGAGTGACAACTGGAGAATATGGAGATATTTGCATCTTGAAAGCCGGACTACAAATGTGGATAGACAGGGAGAAACACACGCAAGCCTAAGACGTGGTAAGATACGATATTCCTCACTATATGAAGTGACTGATAACAAGATCTGTATAATGGATTGTAAAGAAATTCGTCAGGTTTTTATTTTGTAGACAATTGATCTGTATTTATAGCGTGATGGGATGACAGCACAATGATGTGTGTGGTATCCTCGGAAAGCTCTGGTCCTGCACTTTCATATGATATGTGTGGCATTTCTGTGCGACCCTGCATTCGTGAGTAATCCATCTAAGAATAATGTGTGTGCAAAGCTGTATGAAAGCTGCGTTGATCAAACAAGAGTACCAGAATTTTCTTTTTTAAATAATTGTTATTATAGAGAAGAGAGAGTCACTCAATCACCTTCCATCGGTCCTCCCACGTACTTTCACCGCACAAATGAAATGGTTTATTTTTATTTTCATTTTATTCATTCATGTAGGTCGGGAAAAAATACCGAGGTCATGACCTCGGTGTCCTCAATGGTAGTTATGGCCTTGGTCACCAGTGAGGGGCGCAGTACAGCTAATTAGTGACATGATTCCGTTGTCAGTTCAGTTTGAAGATTCGGTATAGAGTGCCCCAGGAATGAGTCCTAAAAACACAGAAAGGAGTTGACATTTTAGCACTCTTGGTTCCCTTGTCTCAAAGTCAGAGGGTTTTTTGACTGGGTTTTTTGTTAGATGCTTGAAATAAGGTCTGTTGTTAACACAAGCATGAGAGGTGTTCACGTTCATGTTCAGCTGATACTTGACTTGTGAATTTTTAACACTTTAGATGTCTCAAAAAAGTGTGCCAACAAGTGGCTAAATAAAACATGGCTTTACAGCCTCATTATGTTGGTGACGTTAAGTCATGCAATGAAGGTGTAGTTTGTTTATAGCCTAACGTTAGCTTTTTACCTCTGGCAATTGCATTTAGGCTTCAAAAATAATAAAAGTGGTGTTCATTTGTGAAGATTATCTTGCTGCACAAAATGTGTAAGTGTAATAAACTTTTTTTTCTAAACAGCTTATTTTCTGATCCAAAATCCAATGGAAGAATTTGATAGGCTTTTTGACAAGGGAACCAGGACGATGCTAGCATCTGCGTTCGGCTAAAACTTCACCCCTGGAGCACACTATTAAGTTAGTACATATGAACTGAACACCTCTAGTGATAAGATTATTAGTGTAGCCAGACCAATACTTATTCTTTGAGGCCAATTCTAGTATTGCTAATTGTGAGTTTATCAATGTGTTGATGGTAATTTTTATTTGTACATAATCGCACATCGTAATTATGACCAATTCCAAGCAAGAAATTCTACAGTCGAAAAATCAACTTGTCATTGGTCCCTGGTGGACAGTCTATGGAGGGATGACAATAGCTGTTTCCACCTGGTTCTGCATTTCTGTAATGTCATTTCTTGTTACTTTTCAGCCTACATGTACAACAATATAACAATGTTATATTTAGCTAATAATCCAAAACATTGGCCTGCCTGTTTTTTGTTTTGTTTTGTTAAGATATGCTGACACAAATGAAACAATGAGATAAAAAATAACATATTTGAAAGCCTTTTGAAATTACTTGTAATAATAGTCATTATAATTTTTAGACAAAAAGGACATTGAATTATAAATAGCTGAATATAACTTCATGATAATTATACCCTCTGCAAATTTAATTTAATTAACAATTTATATATATATATATATATATATATATATATATATATATATATATATTTTTTTTTTTTTTTTGGTGTCATGCTCCACAGAACGTGTTTACGTAGATAGGTCGCGGACGTTTTCAACTGCTGCAGGTCCGTTCATGTTCACTGTCACTTTATGCTCAGCCATCAATAATTTAACTAGTTGGCATATTTTTATTATTTTGTGAAGTGTTACGTGGAAAGTTGGACCACGCCGAGTGTCCCACAGAACTGTTCCTTCATTCAAGTCCATTAACAACACGGTAAGTCTGTTCTGTGTCTGTAACTTGTGTCTGACGTAACTTGTGAAAAGTTGTAAGTGTTAGCTAACCTAGCTAACGTTTGAGGCTAACGTTAGCTTATACAGACTCTACGTTTAGTTGTACTTCTGTTTAAAAGTTTAAATGTTTTCATGGGAAAACATACTTAAAAATTAAAGTACTGCATTGAATTTAAAATAAGTTACGCAGTGTACAGTATGAATAGGTGTTTTTAGGGAAGACATTTTGACATGTCACAGAAGGCACAACACAGGTGTAAATGATAAAACTAATGACGGCTGAATTCCATTTAGCTGCTTTGATTTCATATTCCTTGTATCCTGCATGTTTGTTCACTGTCACTCTCCCTAGAGCACTTGACTACCACAGAGCCATCGTTAATGTTATTAGTAACACCTGTGCTTTTCTACTATGACAAGTCAAAATTTTTGCTGTGACAAAGTCATATTTGTCATGCAGGATTGTCCAATTAGGAGTCTCTTTCTCTCTCTCTCTTCATATATATACACTATATTTATCTATCTATCTATCTGTCTATCGCTATATATATTACAATAAAGTAGTACGGCAGGCTGGCATACTCAGTTTGCATTGCTTGGGGGCCACGGTCACTTTTGCAAAATGACAGGAGGTCCGGGTCCAGTCAGCAGCCCCGCACATGTATGCAAGGGCGTTTCCAGGATTTGAGGACATTTGTCAGGGGATCTGGAGGAGCCTCCCAGGCACATTTTTGATAAACAAGCTCTATTTTGATGCTGTTTAATGCACTCTGGCACCTTAAGCTGCTTTCACACTGCTGTGCTGTAACTAGCCACAGTATCCAACATGGCAGTAGGGGTATAAAACAGTTGCCACCCATGTTAGTTGTCATGTTGTAGTTGTGAGGACAGTTGCTGTGCAGCAAGGCAGCGTAATGTATATCAAAAGAAAAGAAGTTCTCAGTGTGAATCAATGTATTTTTCCTGTGAATTAGAAAATGGTTTGGGGGGCCACCCAGCACCCTATTGGGAACCACATTTGGCCCAAGGGCCATAAGTTGAATATCACTGTAGTACGGTTTAGAAATCATATTTTAGAAGCTGATTGTTTTGTACGTAAAGTCTTAGCTAATCTGTTAGCTAGTAACAACAACCTAAAACATTATTTCAGTAACGCTACTGTGTTTGAGTAAATGTAATTTGTTACTTTATATAGGAATTTATTACAGTAAGTTTATGTGTTTTTCTTCCCATAGTGTGTTCCACATAAAATTTCAAATAACATTTGAATGAAAAATTCAAATACATTTTTAAACGTCTAAACTACATTAAGCATTCTGGAAAGTAGGTAGATGAATTTTCAAAATGAACAAAATGTAAACATTTCTTCAACCAGCATGTTTTACGTAAGCCACTATTGGGCTGATATGAGCTTAAATAAACAAATTATTAGTACACAACAAATACAGTAATTATAAAAGTAATAACAATAATGTAGGTGCTTTTAAAATTGCCTGTTAGAAAAATGTTTGCAGAGGCATTATTCTCAAATTGATCTTCTCAGATTCAACCTCATATTTGACCATTTTATTTTCTCCTCAGTATAACAACAGAGGGAGCCATTGCTTTCTTTGTAAAAACAGTTTTCTTGACAATTGTTGCAACAGCTCTTCTTTACTGTAGCATCTCTCTAATTCACAATCCTATAGAGGGACCCACCTCCACATCTCTCTCTCACTCTGTCCCTCTCTATCTGTCGCTCCCTCTCTCTTTCTCTCTCTCTCTCTCTCTCTCTCTCAAGGAGGGGGAGGAGAGCGAGTGAGTGCAGTAGGAGTTGTGCTCTGCGCTCTATGCCAGCCAGAGGTGTCTTTCGGCTCCACTCTCTGTATCTCTGGGTAGCAGCACCCCACCGTGCAGCCAGCCTGAGTGCCATGTCCAACAGCTGTGTTGGCAGAGGGTTACAGCTCATCTGAAGGGGAAAGTAGCACCTTACTTTGAGGAGGACAGAAGAGAAAAGAAGACTGACCAGTTGCAGAGAGAGGGGGGATATAACTGACAGCCCCCCCCCCTCGCCTCACTAAACAGAGCAAAAACGGAAGGCTTTGGAGTATTCAATTTTTTCTTTCGTTTTATATTTTTCTTATTCCTCATCGCGGTGCTGGGAGGTGCTTCATCTTTTCATATAGTCTCTCTCTCCGTCATTTGCCTCCTCATCTATTTCTCCATCTACCTGGTGTATAATTTTCTCTATTTATGAGTGAGAGAAAAGAGGAAGGAGGGAGGAGTTTTGTTTTAATTTTTGACCTCTCTTTCCTCCTCTCCACTCTTCCCTCCCTTTCACCAAACCATATCATACCTGTCAGTCCCTCCTTGCCATTCCATTTCTAGCTGCTGCCATCAGTCCATTATTCCCCATCCTACGCCTCTTTCTGTCTCTAAACTCTGATGTTATATGAACTTGGATGATTTTTCTTCAAAGACAACTAAAAAACTCCTCATGAATGACTCTTTTTTTCCCTTTTCCTTCTCTTTGGTCCCTCCACACCCATTTTCTTTGCATCACACTCTTGCGGGATTCTTAAATGTTACTCTAGGTAGGTTAACTATCGTTTAGTGTCTGTCCATCTGTCTGTCTGTGTGTATTTGTGTGTGCTTTACGTATACATAAAACACACATTAACACACACATGCACTCGCACACTAAACTATGCCTAAAACAACAGTGTTTAGTGGGTCGATATCGGTCTGGTCTGGCACCGTTTTCATACCCTTCTCATCTGTTCTTCTCATCATGGCAAAGTGCGCCCATTTTTAATCGTCTCTGAGAATTTTTTTTTCATGTGCTCACACGTCTTGTCCCCTTTTCCATCTAATAAATAAATACATTTGTTTTGCAACCTGTTGAGAATTAACAACAGAGGAAAACTTAAGTTTAGACCTGATGGAGAATGAGATTAATCTTTTGACACTTTGGCATATTGGTATGTTTGATTATAATCTGTCAAAGTTGGGTATATATCGTCTTAACGAAATGACACTCTTCTCATGTTATTTATTGAGCTGCATTCAAAGTTCAGAGCTAATGGCCATCTCAAGTCATTAAGAGTGTATCCCATTTCATGCTTGATTTGTGCTTATTTTCATCCTGCCAGTCCATCAGCAGCCATTAGTTCTCATATGACCTGCCCAACACACACATACACACAAACACACAATCCTCAAACCTTAAATATGCGCCTTATTATCATCAAAAATATCTCTCAGAATTGAATCCTCGTGCCTCTGCATGTTTTCAATTTTCCCTTCCTTCGCCATGATTAGTTTTCATCCAGAACTGGCCATTTTTCATCCCTGAAGCTCTTCCCCCTCAACTTGTCTTCATTCTCATCCTCTGTCAGGCAAGAGAGACCAGTTGGCATTAGTTGGATGTTGAACAGTGGATTAAGTGGGTAATGCCTTGTGGTGGATTTGAGGTCTAATGGACGGTGTGCAGGTTGTAAGATAGAGACAGACTGATAGACAGATGAAAATAGATAGCACTTAATATCCAATCTCATCACTACCTTTTTCCTTTCCTCACATTTCCTTCCTTTCTTTACGTTGTTTTTGATGCTTTGTCTCTACTTCTCACTGCCACACCTTTTTGGGAGCGCTGTTTTTAATTACACTGTCAGACTGTAAGTTTTTAGCCTATATATCCATGGACATCAACCTGTGCACTCAAAAATTACGCCCAGTAGCGTAGGCCCACACCAGCCACTTTAGTCTCCCCTTTTTCCTCATTTCTTACGGACTGATTAAGAGGCTTAATAAATACCTCTTTTCTTGATTGTTCTGAGAGTGGGATGTCGTCATGAAGGAATATGAAGGACCACTCGTTTTGCTCTGTCTTTGCTTTTGTGTCTCAACTCTGCTCCTCTGTAAAACATCTCCACTACAGTCTATAAATTATGTGTTACAGAAAAGAGTTAATTAGGTGAGTAGTGAATTAATATAGCACTCACTTCTTCTTTGTAACTGAATGTATGCACATGCATGTAGGTGTGTGCACTGAACGTGTGTGTGTGCAAGATTACAGCTTATCGAGCGTGCATGTGCTTGTGTGTGTGTGTGTGTGTGTGTGTGTGTGTGCGCGTGTGCGTGTGTGTGTGTGTGTTTGAACGTCTGCATGATACTGATGGAAATGTATTGTGCATGAACCTTAATCAGCAGGTTCTCTGTGAAGGGAATTTTTATATTTTCCACCACATTTGCTTGTACTGCTAAACCTTTCTTCACCCTGCTGTGACTAATTGGTTGTTTATCAGACCATGCCTTTGATCTTTATCCATTTTCTATATATGTACCGTTATATCTCTAAGAATTTCACGCATTATCACTTCTCTCAATAGTGATTTTGAGCAACAGAGATTTCTCATTCAAGGACGATCTCTAATCCGTGGCAGAAACCGTCTCAAAATACTCTGTCAATTTGGTTAAATCCCTCTTCATCAGCTGACTCACTCAATTAGTCCAGTTCAGTGTGCAGGTGCATGCATTTACATGCATTCATTTTAGCCCTCTTCCTCTCCTTATTGTGCATTTTAGTTGGTTGAGGTTTGTTAACCAATGCTTTGTTGATGCCCTCCTCCTCCTCTTCCTCCTCCTACTCCTCCTCCTCCTCCTCCTCCTCCTCCTCCATTGCATTTCTTCTTGTTTCCTGCTCCATGGATCTACAACAGATCTCTAAAAATGACTAGATCTCTGGCAATGAATCACAGATCTAATGTGACTCATACACCAGCTTTAACTGTGTCAGACTCTTCAGCATGACCTTAATGAGTACACTGTACACTATAGATGACATACTAGGCTCCATGTCTCAGAGTGCATCATCATATATGGGATAGCTGATCCAATGCTGTGTGCTTTTCTACAACCAGATGTCTTTATTATGTTAATTAAGTAGCTAATCAACTAAATAGCTAATTAATACTGGCATAATTATCCTAAAGATGATTAGACAAAGGGAGAACAAACTCTTACTTGTTTACACATAAACACAAATTATAAAACATTTCCCCAACTGTATGAATCCAGTCTGTGCAGTATGTTTTACCGATGCTGCAAGCTGATTTTTGTAAATAAGGCGAAAACCCTAACCCCTTGCAACCCAAAATACCAAGTGTCGTAAGACATTAAGTTGTGTGTAAGCATTTAAAATTATTATCAGATCTCTTGACATTGCTCATATGCAAACTTAAAACATAAAAAGGGTGCTACGGCGGCTTCCTCTTAAATATTCTCCATTAACAGAGTGAACAAGTGGGCCCCTGCCCTGGAAGTTTCAAGTTGATTTTAACGCAGCGTCTTTAAGCCCAAACAGTCTAAATGATTTAGGACATCTTTCAAAAGAGTGGTGCGATGTTGCCTCGCTGTGAGCACACAGTAGTTTAAAATATAAAGGCTTAAAAGGGCATGCTCACCTCTTGGGTTTCAGGCTAATGAAGGATTTATGTTCAAAAGAGGAGTCATTAAGACTGTGTTAAGATTGTGGAGATCTTTAAATACCGAGCACATCAAGAGCGCACATGGTTCTTGATTTCACATCAAAACAGTGCTACCCATAAAGCAAATTAAAAGTTGTGCTGAAAAGAGAAATAGGATGAGCTCTAACTGTTAAGTTGGACACACACTTTTGGCATTTTGATGTAGTAAGGAAGTAACATAAGTACACACATTAAAACCTTTGCCTCAGTGAAAAGGTCTCTCTGGAATAACTCCACCTAATAACATTATTCAGCATTTTTTAAAAGCTGTTGATTCATAACCTAGAGAGGGAACAAAACAAGCAAACAAGCCTCATTCAGTTATTTTCTGCTAAGGTTTATTTAAGGAAATACTGTATTATTCTGCATGAGTCAAGCTATCAGTGTCGTTATAATACTACTGTGAGAGTTTGAGATAATGAGAATTTGAAGGAGTCAGAGAGAAAGATGGATTTTTGTAAATAAAATTTGTTGAATGAATAATTCATTACACTGCCAGACAGGATTAAAATTCTACACATGCAGATATCCTCTGACAAATTTCCTAAGGCTAAATTGTGTATACCTACATATCCGACTTCCCCAAAATACACAGATAAACACACACACACACACACACACACACACACACACACGCATCACACACACACACACACACACACACACACACACACGCATTTCCAGATACAGACATATCCCTGTGAGCATGTACACGTTAAAATGACAACCCTGTTAAAGACTTAAAGGGTGAAACAGACAGAACAAACATTACTGTGTCTGACACTATTGATTCATTTTCTCTATTGATTAATTGTTTGGTCTACAATATATCAAGATATAGAGAAAAAATTATGTGTTACATCATTCTAGAGTCAAAGGTGAATGTCCAACCAACAATCCAAAATACGAAAACTGAACTGACTGCGGTGAAAAACTAAAAACACCAGCACATATTCACATATGAGACGATGCAATCACAGAAGTTTGAAAAATATTACTTAAATAATTCTAAAAATAGTTGCTGATTAATTTTCTGCCGATCAACTAATCGATTAATCAACTAATAGTTTCAGTTTCATTAGAATCCATTTATACTTTCGTAACATTGAAGCTAAAGTGAATCATCACAAATACTTCAAATGTTTTAGCCTGTTTTAGATTTTTTTTTTTTTTTTAACGTTGGATTAAAGCAGAAATTGATAAACTTTTTTTTTTTAATCAAGAGAACTAAAAATATCAGTTCCTGAGCAGGCTTTGTTCATTGGTGTTTGACTTTGTTACATTTGTGTTTTTAGGCCCTGAGTCCGCAATTTTCATAGCCACGCAAAAACCCAAGGATACATTTCATATTTGCATGTTTCGAACATAGCATATCAACGTTTTATATACGTAGTATATAGGGTTGGGAATCTCTCTGTGATAGACGATTCAAAAACGATATATTTTTAATACAGAACGATTCGATACGATTCGATACAGTGTATGAACGATACGATTCGATACGATTCTATGGTTAACATTTGTTGATGTAGACATTAATCATACATTATAGAATAAAGAAGTCAATTCTATAAAAGTGACATTCTTACAGTATTTTCAAATTTGTAAAAGACCACATCCCCAAGCATTGTTGCTGTATGGCACTGGCAAAAATAAAATAAAAAGACAAACAACAACAAAATCACATGTCAAATGTATTTATTTTTAGACATGGACCAAAAAAAGACTTGCTGAATGAACATCATTTTGTTGGATGGGATCAATATAAAAATGAGAAGAAGTTTTAAACTTTAAATGAAGTGAACTTTAAGTAAAATTTAAGTGTTTTAAACCTACTTGTTGTGTTGTTTTTATGGTATTGTCTGTGTTTTTGTATGTATCTTATATGGACTTGAGTCTGGAATAAAGTTTATTATAATGCTGTACAATATAAACATAAAGTAGAATAAAATAATAACCTGCAATGTAGGGGCAGAATCTGACATCTCCTGTTAATAGTTGATATCATGGACTATGATGACTAGCAGCTTATCACTGACAGCATGTCAGACTATTTCTCTGTGTTTGCTACACTCTGTCATTTATAAAAAGATAAATCACTTTTCTATAATACATCACTGATATTTCAATGGAATAAATTACTTATTGACTTATTCATACTTCAAAAACAGCATCAATAAGTGATTAACATAGGGGGGATCAAAATAAAATAAATAAATAAATGAAATCAAAATCAACCAGCCACCCTCCTCCCCTGACAAGTAAAGAACAGTCCCTAAAGTGCGGTGAGGTTTGTGGAAATGTGAACGGCTTGTTTCTCCTCTGACGCGTCACATACCTGTGTGCTGCCAGGGCTTGGCTGGTATTTTTGGGCAGTCATGACACCGACGAAGACTTCTTGGACCTGGAGCCGGGCTTCTCGGTCGCCGGCCGGTAAGCTGTTATCATGCGCTGCCGTATTTGACAGGAATACGTATTTCTGTCTGTGTCTGTGACCCCGCGTTCAACCCACAACTGGCAGGATTCGCCTTTAGTTTCTGCTGCGGCTTGGCTGCTCCCTGGTTTATCCAACCAGCATTAGCTTCTGTTCCTCATCTCCACCGGTCAAGCTGGCGCTGATGTTTACATCCATTATCGTTGTCAGTAATGCCTGCTACAGAGCATGCCGCCGGGCCGGCTGTTGCGTTGTTTTCGAGATGCAAACTGTTAAAGCCAGTCACCCGACTGCTAGTCTCGCGATACCCAAATCCATGACTCTACAATCGATTCATCTAAGGATTCATGGCTGATTCGTATTGATTGAGGAGGCTGCTACCGACGTAGCCGTATCTCTCGCTTGTCAAACCGGATATCCGGTCGTATCGGTTAATCGTTCCCAACCCTAGTAGTATATGAGCTTACTTAATCATCGTCAGGGGGAGGGGGTGGTAGATGGCATAGCACCTTGGCGAAACGCCTTCCAAGCTACACTGTTGAAGAACAACAAACAACAAAATGGGTCATCTTTTACCGACCCATTGCTGTTTTTCCACCAGGGAAAGTGCCAAGAAAAGCGTTTGCTTTTTAATGAACATCATTCTCCAACCGTGATTATGCCAGCAAAACCATTTCTTTCTTTACTCCAAACTCGATCTTTTCTTAACAAAAACCAAGTGGTTTTTGTGCCTCAACTTAAACACACAGTAACCACAATGTTGTTAAAACGTAAAGAAACAAAAAGTTTCAATGTATCTACTACATAATAACGTACAAATGGAACGTAAAGTCTCAACCACACCTGCGTCCTGTGCTTAGAAACGTCCTGAGCATACCAAAATAAGAAGAAAACAAGGAAATACAAGCAGAGGGCGAAGTCTCTGCAGATAAATACACTCATACATATTTCTTGTGGGTTCATGAGTGATGAATGAGAGGATTTATGTATATGTATACATTTTTTTTTCTTTTAGAAAAGTCCTGCATGGTATCTTTAATATCTACGTTAGCCTACAATCAATAAAGGCACAAATTTTGATTAAAATACACAAATTTAAACATCTAATGTGTCGAACCTTTAGATCATTACCTTTAAGAGGAAAATCATGGAAAAAAGTGTCCTAGTAACACACGATGTAAGCAGATTGCGTGCGAGGGAGGGCCATATTTTAAAATCTGAGAAAGTGAATGAAGTAGTTACAGATAAACATTAGGAGTGGGTGGAAGGAATGAAATCTCCTATCACAGTGTATGTGATTTTAAATCATGCTGTTTACATGTACAGTGCATTGTGATACAGTAAATTGTCTCTAAAAATCAACTGAGAAACCTTTTAAGGACAAAATAAACTGCCAAGAATGTCCATTTTGGGCAAATCTAGCAAATTTAATATCTGACAAATCAAGGTACTTTATCACATTGATGCAGCAAACATAAATAGCCAATCAAGCCAATAAGCTATAAAGCTATTACTCTCATTTTCAACAAGCGCCCCAATATAACCAAAGATATTAAAGAAGGACTTTTTTGATGTGAGCAGTACGGCAAAAAATCTCTGCAACCCACTTTGAGTCAGGACCCATAGTGTCAGAAACACTAGATTAAAGCAAGGGTAAAACAAAAGCACTGTGAGCATGTACTATGAAGAAAATAGCACAGCAATATTACTAGGCAACAACGTTCAACACAGTGAAAGGGGGCATGTAGACACAGCGGCTTGACTGAGTTAAGCCTTGACCTCAGAGGCAATTGACTTGTGTACACAGCCTTCACCAACAACACATCCATCCACAGTCTTTCTCCGCCATCTGACTCTGTCCTTCTCCTCTTCTCCCTTTCAGACTGAGGAAGAGGAGAGCGCAGCACAGGCCGGAAAACTGATCATCATGACCGGCTAAGGCAAAGCGAAGGCAAGAAAGCCAAAGAAGAAGAAGGAAGGGAGGGAAGAAGAAGAGGAGTACGTACACACCCACTGCTGCTCATCTCCACGGCAACTGCGTTCACACGCTCACAGACTTCTGGGAGGAGACCTTGGCGAGCTGCATCACCAGCATTGGAGGAAGGGGAATGAGAGTCAGATGGAAAGAGACGAATGAAAGAGCGTCCCTTCATCACTCACCATCTATCACCCTTTAGTTTCTTTTATTGAGTTCACGCAACCGCTGACATTTTAAGTTGATGGTCAACTTTTGAAGTCTTATAAGATCTTAGTCAAAACACATTTCAACCAGCTTAGATCAGCAGGTTAATCTTTTTTGGCCTCTATATACGTAAAGACATCGTTTCTCAGCAATCAAGTGTCCTTTGTATGTATTATTACGCTTTAAAAACAGTCATCTCCACCCCTCCCACCTCAGCACTCTGATAACACCCAGCATCGCCCACCTCCACCCTCATTCAACCCAAGATCGCTTACCCCTCGCCCTGCAAGACCCGACCTTAGTCTTCTGTGCGTGACTTCATCTGTCTACCATCCCTTCATCCGAGGCTATGAGAGGAGGAGTCGAATCCCAGATCACTCCATCATGCCAGTTCTGAAGAGCAGAGAGGAGATCCGGGCTGGCAATGTTCAAGGTAGGCCAGTGATTCTAGTAATTGGATTTTTGTGTCTGTGAGCATTTCCTGAACCTTTTCCTCTGAAATCAGCTTGCTGTGTGTTTGCTGAGGTAAATTTCAGATGAACTTTTGCTTGAAACTTATTGTTTAATGGAATGCTTCAATCGCAATATGGTACATTTGTATATCAGTTCCTTGCCCTGTTTTATACTGAATTCACAATGAAAATGTTGTTTTTCTTGCATGCCTCCACAGTGAACTAAGAATCCAAAAACAGAGAAAAGTCTTGATGAATTGGAGTAAAATAACAACAAGACTATATCAAAACATGCGTTTACAAACTCTCGGACAACTCATGGTATAATCCAAGTCTCATTTACCAAGTCATAGGCCAGGTCCTTTGCAAACATACATTTTCGTAAAACCTTACCATTTAAAACCCTTCCACAAAAACAGTCTCACACACGGACGAGTAGTGTGCCATGGCAAGTGCGTGCGTTTGAACTGTGCTGGATGGAATGCACAAGCAGAGTTCAAATGCATGTGTTCACCCAGACCCGTTATGCGTATGGGTAAGTGGTTTGAATAGTAAGGTTTTACAGAAAATGCATGTGTGTACTGTAAATTTGAAAGAATAAATGACACTTGGATCATACTGCACGAGTTGTGTGAGAGTATGTAAACAGATGTTTTGATATAGTTTTGCTGTTGTCAAACTTGGCTTCATTTTTCTTCAATTCATCAAGAATTTTCTCTGTTTTTGGATCCTTGGTTCATCATGGAGCGATGTGAGAAAAACAGTTTTCTTCACAAATTCAACGTAACACAGTGTGAGTAATTGATATACAAATCATTCATTCATTTTGTGGGTTTGAAGTATTCCTTTGGTAATGATCCTAACTTGGTCTATTATTTTCATTATTGATGAATCTACAGATATTTCTGTTGTTATGGTAACAAATAGTGAAAAATGTGAAAAGTCACATTTGCCTGGAGGACAAAACATCTTCTAACGGATTGAACTGGTGGCATTTGGATTTGATAATTGCTAAACAAAATTGCCTAATATTTTTCTGATAGTTCATTAATTGACGAATTGACTAATCATTTCAGCTGTAGTCCCGACTGCATCCTAAAATCTAAAATATTCAAAATATCCAACTTCTGTGATTGTTTTCTTTCCTGTGTCCTGCTAAAATTTAACCGCAGATATTCATGATAATTACGGGTCATGTAAAATATCAGAGCAGATTAAAATAATGGGTCAAAACACATCTACAGATGTGTCGTGTTACAGTATACAATATTTTGTAATTTGTGATGACACATGGTGCTTCTTGGGATAACAGCCTCAAGGATCTGCCTTGTGGGTTTTTTTCTTGTAAAACTGGGGAATCACTGGGCTTTATTTTTCAAGCTGGCAGCAGCTCACAGCGATTTCACTGTACAGTTTTGTTACAGTGATCCTGCACACCACTTCATAATCATATAGTCTAGAAATGGGCTAAACCAAAAAAGTAGCCTCTTTTTTGAGGCTCTAGATAGGAATGATTTTTAGTTGTTATTTCAAAGTTGAGAAAAAAAATTTATCAGAAAATTGTCTGACAAGTAAAGCCCAGCATGAACACAAATATCTTTGTTTGAATGTATGTGTAGAAGCTAATGGCAATTTTGATTTTGAGCAAGGCAAACAGATGAAAGCACAGAGACGGATGAACGTTCATAGTGCAAAAGAAGAAAGGACGAATGTCTTTTTTTAGTCACATATGCTTTCTGGCGGCACTTTGTGAGGGAACCCCGTGTTGAGATAACGGATAACGAGGCACCAGCTTCAATAAGCCCATCAAAACCATGAGTTGTGCTGCTTCACAAGGGAAAACAGGTCTAGACAATAGTAACAGTATAAAGCAGGAGAACGGGGAAGCTGGAGCCTATTTTATTGCTGAGCTTGTGCGCCTTTCAGCAGGAGTTTGACTGATAAAAGGCACATTTAAAAGTATGAGGGGCGTGTAAAGATAATGGAAAGACTTGTCTAAGAGGTAGTGTGACAAAGACTACAAGAGAGGAGATAAGGTAAAACCACCTCAAGAGGAGAGCTCACACCTGACATTCATGTGCACAGAGTTAACTTTAAGACTAGTTTATAGTCATTTTCATTGTGTGTGTGTGTGTGTGTGTGTGTGTGTGTGTCAGTGTTTTTGCAACAGAAAATGCTCAGAAATCCCATGTTCTGTCACAGTGTCCGGCTGCTGCCAATGGAGCAAGTCCAGGATTTGTCTCTTGGTGGCATCGTGGATCAGATTCTTGGCTGGATTGTTTTTAGCTTTGGGTGAGACGAGTTAATGCTCAAAAATCTAAACTGAGCTTTTCCACATTTGCATTCACCGACTCATAGGATCTGATGTAACTATCTAATTATGATGCGCCTCTTTGTTGAAGCGTGACTGAGAGGAGGTGTGTGACAGCTGGTTATGTCCCTCCTTCACAACAGCTTCAACACTGAGCAGACCTACTGCATTCCACTCCTTACTCACATATGCTGCACAGACACTGCGCTCCACAGCTCCCGAATTCCTCATTGCAATATTTCAATCTAAACTTCACCCTCTGTCTCGACAGTTGGGTATTGGCTGACACTCAAGGCTTGAAATGGCTGCATGTGAACTGTGTTTCTAGGGCAGATTTTCCATCTAAAAAAAAAGAGGGGAGAGACATGACAGAGTGAGCAAGGGGTTAAGGCGTGGCAGACAGAAAAGGAGACAGACAGGCAAAGATCCAGGCGCAGGCGGTAAATCCAGGGGGAGCTTCACTGACAGTGGATGAAGGAGGAAGCTTTGTAGACAGATGTAGCTCTGAGTGCGTAAGCAACAAGGCCTAGGAGGGGCGTGTTGTTGCAGCGTCGTGATGCTGCATGTTTTTGGAGAGTGGGTTGGATAGAGGGGATTATTGGATCCGAGCGTTGGCTCTCGTCAGGCGGGCAGCATGGTCCCCCTGTTTTGATCGGTGGACCGTGAACAGAGCGGCCGCAGTGAAGTGCCATGAGTATATGGGCGTTGCGATGTTGACGCTTGGACACACAGACAGCCGACTGACTCAGTTTTGGATGGGAGCCTCATGTGACCAGCTTTACAAATGTTGATTGAGTCGTTGAAGGATTACAGGTGCTGAACAGCCTGGTGTTTATTGTTTACTCAGAGAGAGAGGGGGGGAGGGAGAGAAGTGCAAAGTAGTTACACAATGCCTCAGAAAAGCCTCTATCATCCATGCATTTTCAGATTATTTCAAGAAATGATCCATGCAACACAATCTAGAAAAAAATACGAATATATTACTAACTATAGCAAAATCTAATGTAATCTAAAGGCTAAAACTTGCCTCTCTGGACTGCAGGCAAAGGACATGAGTTGTTCACGCAGCCCTTTCTTTTATACTTGTATGTGCAATTGCGTAATGTTTATATCTTTTATTTCTCTGTTTTGCACCTGCCCCTCAAAAGGAGTTGGATCACCCAGTCAGCTTGCTTGACGTGCAGGTGTGAGCAGCTCAACTGAAATTCTAGGGAAAAAAAGTCTGTATTGTGCGTTTTTGCAAACCACAGATACATGGCATTTGAACATAATTTTGTAGTGAATATGTTGAAACTTAATGTCTCTCAGATTTGGGCACAAAAATCACTTGGTTAAGTTAGGAAAGGATCATGCTTTGGCTTAAAACACCAACGTTTGGTGGCCACAAAAGCCACTGGAAAAGCAGGGACGGGCCGATGAAAAACACCAAGGTACGCTGGCTCAAACACTGCTGGGAAACATGGCGAGTTGTTGGTTCAGAACAGTGGTCTGCAGTGGTCTCCAGCCATCCACCATCCCCTCCACCTCACTGTGACAGAAGTCAGCTTATATATTATGTCACTTTAGAAATGTTTATATAATGCATATGAAATGCACAAATGTAATGTGCACATTTTCTTCTGGTGAATGGGCTGCACAACAACAGCCGAGTTTTTTAGGGCCACAGGGCACCCAATGGCTCCTATGAACAGTGCATTTTACAAGCACCTCCTGCAAGAGTACAAGACTCAGTCCTGTCACTTCTACTGTACATTGTAAATTTTGAATTCGAACAGATGGTAGAGATTTAATTTTAATTCACCCTCAAGTTTAAATGGAAGTTTGAAAAAAAAAAGACAGTCCAGACAGACAATATTTAATAAACTGGAAACTGAGTATAAATGTCATCCCATTTTTGTTAGAGACCGAAACTCAAGACGCCTCTTCTACCTCTCCTCTTCTTTACCTAGTCATGTGTGACTGTGAGAGAAGGAGGAAGAGCTAAGAATAGAGAAAAGGGGGCCCAATGCTGTGATGCCGCCTCTACCCACGTTGCTCAGCCTCTCGGTGTGCCGTTCTGTTAGTGAAGTCAGCAGGCATCCAACCACTTTTCGTTGATATCTGTTAATGCAGGCTCTGCTGTAACTGAACACAATGCAAACTGTCGCTTTTGCTATATAAGTCACTTTATTTTCCACTGATGCAGAGATGGAGCCACAGATCTGTTTTTCACCCTGTATATGTTCACTAATAACATGATCAGAATGTCTGGGCTGGCACATGCAGAAATTTCATCAGAAACTGTCACTTTTTCATGCCATGCCAAAGGGAGGCCTTTGAAGCTTCTCCACTGACAGACAGGGAAGAGAGACAGAGATTTTTTTCAAATAATTTTTCAGACAAATAAAAGAGACCGATAGAACAAAAGACAAGATCTACTGGCTGAGAAAAGGGTCGAGGTGCGGAGATGAGAGGAGCTGATGGAGGGTTTGATAGCTGAAAAAGACTGAGTAACATTTGATAATACTGTCCTCAAAAGGCGCACAAGAGACAGACATCAGGACTTGCAAGAAATCATGTCATGCAGATGGCTTTGCTTAGAGGGGATGATAAGATGATAATACTGTTTTCAAAGACAGACAGGGAAGTGCTGAAACAACAGAATGTTTAATTGAACCAGAGGAAGAAACGCGCCTGTGATGGTAATCATCAACAGAGTAAGATTACTTTAATGAGGAAGAAACTCTGACAGGTTCAGATCTTGTTTGTAAGTGAGTAATTCATTCCTCTAAACAACCATACACCAATGATAATTATAAAACCAATCTTTTGTAAGGGAACCATTGGAAGACTTCAATCAGATTTTGTTTTGTTGATATTTCACAACCTGTTTGCAGCGCTATTAGCAGGTGGCAGCTATTTGACATCCCCAGTGGCTGTGTTTGCTAACCCGTTCCAAGTGTCAGTGAATCTGTCTACATTTGACCCTCAGCTGGGACAACTTGTCAATTAATTAGCCGTGACTTGAGACTTAGGAGTGGCTTTGGAGAGCAGACATCTGCCGAGGTGAGGACAAATTCCCCTCCACATACACAGACTTGAACATGAAGGAACAACACAAGCTCAGTGGGGAAGAGCTGCAGTTGTCAGAGACATTTTTCTTTTTTTTCCCTTCTTCCTAACGAAGCAGAGGAACAGGTGATCAGTGAGACAGAGGCAAGGCTGAAGGCTAGAGCAGACCTCTCAGGGGGGTAAATTGGAAGGTGAGGAAAGAGAAGAAGAGGACATGTAACGATGTGTCTGGGGCTCTGCTGTCACATTTAGGCCTAAGTGGAGGCGAGTGTGCAGGCTTATATTACTGAGATTTATTTGTGTAGGTGCGATTGGATCTTAAAATAAATGTTCCAGCTTCTGGTTAGATGGATCAGAAAATTAATTGGCAACTATTTTGATAATCCAAAAAAGCCAAAGCATATATTACCTAGTTCAATCTCATCTGTTGTCATATCCAAATTCAAGAACAAAATTACCAGATTAGTCAATAAAAAAATCAGTTGTTGCAGCTCTAGATTGATCTATATGTAGTTGTCAGTGCAATACCCCCCCCCCCCCGCCAAAAAAAACCAATAACAAACAAACAAACAAACATGTTTTTCCTGTTTCCCATAGTACTATTTATCAGTCTAGACTGGTATGGTGTGAGTTCCTGAGTGTTGGAGATATCGGCTGTAGAGATGTCTTCTCTATATAATATAATGAAACTAGATGGCACTCAACAGCAATGTCTGTTGCCAGAAAACATTACCTGGTAACTCAAGATAATCCACAGACATTGTTGCGAGCAGTTTCATGTAGGAACTATTTTCTTCCTACCAAACTAAACCTGACAAATGTATTGAAGGACGACACACTGACGCAACGCACAACAAAACAATCTATACTGATGATTGGTACAAGAGGTGACGACAAATATGTAGTATGTAAAAATGTATTTTTGATTTGGGGCAAACTGTCTCTTTATTGTTGATGTAAACAATATATGCATATAAAACAATCCTAAAATAAGGTATTAAGATAAGACAATCCTTTATTAGTCACCCAGCGTGGAAGTTTGCAGGGTTACAGCAGCACAAACCACAAGCATCAGTTAAAACATAAAATATCATATAATAATTAAGTACATAGTAAAAAAGAAAGTGTAAGTAGATGAATGGTTGAATTCACATTATTGCACAAAGGAAATGCTGATTTTGAACAGTCTAGATTCATATTGCAATGCTTAGGTGACAAAAAAGTAAAACTAGTAGTGCTGTAAATTTGTGAATTCGACAAACAGCTAGCTCGATAGATTTATTTGACAATAATGAAGGCTAATAAGACTGCAATCACCCAGTCCTGACCCTCACCCAGTGGCCACTTTAAGTATACCTGTAAAATCTAATGCACTCAATACAACAGCCTGACACCATGACTTCTGCCTTTACAAAGACAGTGATGAACAGTGCTGTTGGACACTGTCATAAATAGACTATCTATGTTTATGTCTGTATCTGCATATCTTTATCTATGTCTGTGTCTGTTTGGGTTGTTGTTTGCACTGTTGTTGATCTGGAGTATTTCTGCCGATCATCAACTGACCAGAGTTCGTTGACCTTCCTCTTGTTGCATGATCATGGCAATCGCTGACAAAACAAAACAAAAAAGTTGAAACTGAATTATTTCAAAAACTATAAGGAATTTAATGAGACCATTGCTAACAAAAAGTAGTTGAGGATGTAATCAGCTGTACATCTCAGGTTATCAGCATAGTTTTTTTTTTTAACCTAAAAGCTCTTTCAGATGAGGCAGCTCAGAGATCCACTGAGACTGGAATGAAGATCATAGCATGATTGTAGGCTCACACGGTTTTGTGAGGCTGTGGTGATGATGAATGAGTTGGTCAATGATTTCAGCTGATAATCTGAGAGACTCGAAGAGTGGAGAACCAGGACCAGCTGCTTTGTAGAGATGTTGGACCAGTCCAGACTCTCTGGGTGCTCCATTTAATGTATATTACTGAGCATGTTTTATAGAGATGAATGTTAAATGAGCAATGACGGAGCATCTTTATGTAAATTGAAGAAGTAATAAATGAAATACTTGGTATGCAAACAGTTATTAAATGTCTATAAAGACGTGATGCTGAAAACAGTAAGAAGTAAATAAAAGACGTAGGACTGTTTGTCTGTACTGTGTGTTTTTCTCACACAGAAAACTGCTCTTCTCAGTTTATGAAACTGTAATGAGTTGTTTTTGATCTCTCCACCTTTGTATAACCTTGTAATCACAGAAATCTGCACTAGTCACATGCTCAAGGTCAGTAAGGGCATAACTGTACACATTTGCTATTTCTGTTCAAAGGCACAAAGCTGTGCACACAATGGGTTGGTAAAGTAGAATATAAATAGAAAGGTGTGGTAATTATTAATAATTAATGCTCAGCAAGTCACATAACTTGTCTCACCTTTTAAATAGCTGTGCAGATTATAATGGTGCCTTGTATGATTGGCTCATCCAACAGAGAGGAGAGTGCAAACCAGATTCTCCACGAATATGCAACGTAAATCATGGTTGTCATGTTTTCTTTACATACTGAGACATGTTGTCACTGTTGTAGTTGTTAAAGCTCATTTAGGGGCCATACACATGCCACGTCTTTAACTGCCTGGGAAACGCAAGGTCAGGCGCTGGGCTCTACTCTTATGCCTGCTCCGTGCCATCTTCCAAGGGCACAGAGACAGGTTGTGTCTGAGGTTGCTAAGCGACCATAACCAGCACCATATCATAGCCTACCTACCAGAAATCCTGAGTGCAGAGCTGATCTTCTTCCAGTTGTTGTTTTTTAATTGTGTATTTGGCTAAAAATATTGTGCAGATGTAAAGCTCTGGGTAGCCTTGCACTAAGATGATCAACTTCTTATTCATATTTCCTACAGGCTGATATTCACGGAAGAAGGGAAAGATATCTGCTGGCTGTGATTGGTTGATCCTTGTCACATGACATGCAGTGCGCGCTGCTACGTTCCAAAAGTTGAACTCTCAGGGTGCACTCATCGCGCCCTGAAAAATAGGTACTTAGGTACGCTGTGACAGCGTTGCTCTAGCGTTTGAGCGCACCTCAACGCACTTGCCACAGGAAACAGGTTGACATGGGACAAGGTTGTAATATTGTACCTTTAAACAAAGGCAGCGTTGTAGACGGCGGTGGTCTGTGCAGCCATTATATACATCCTGACATGGACGGAGAATTCTTTTCACTATAGTCCTGATTCGCTGTGTTTTGCCATTATTGAAATATCTTAGTTGTCTCCTATAAGTGTATCTCACTTGAACTGTGCTACACTGCCTTCACAATCTCCAGTGGTACTGCTCCATTTAGTCCGTATCCATAAGCTTTGTGCTTAATACAGACTTTACTAGAATCTGCACAGTAGTAACATTTCATTTGAGGTGTCGACTGATTGGACGATATATGAAAGTGTGTATTCACCATTTTTCTGTAATTACCACACATTTCTGTTGTGCATTTTATTTTTTTCCACTGGAATCACTAAAATATCATGATAAAGATATGATGTGCAGTCGTGCTGAAAACAGACCTGATCCAAAAACAGAAAAACCCTGATTTTAATTTCCTTTTTTTGCCATACACACTCTGCAGGACACAAAAATACCAAACAAACAGACAAAGCGCATGTTAAGCACAGGAAAATAGCAACATGTTATAGCCTTACATTTAATATGTGCCTTGTGCACTCATGAAAACTGGGTTCCAAGTCAGAGCAGATGTTTTCAGGATGTTAGGTTGGTGACCATTAGACAGAGGGGTTGTCAGGTTATAGATTTAAAAAAGCAAATAAATTAAATTCAACAAACTGACATGGCCTGGGACAGAGGGCTTGCTTGCAGGCAGTGCAGCTACAGGTGCAAGTAGAGGTGTAAGGGGACTACAGAGGTCTTGGGCTGCTGCAAGGCCCTTAGGTAATTAAGGAATTATAAAACTGACAAAGTGGGTTGTCGGTATTTCATTACAACTAGTCTCATGGGTCCTAGGCGCCATAGGCGTGCTATCAAAACCTCAGGAGAGCTGTAGCTGTTGAATGCTCAGATTTTGCCACCAGTAAAGTAGTAGATACCAAATTGGTTTAGAATGAAGAATGAAAAACTCCAGTATCATGTTTCAGCTTTTCAGAAAGGCCGGTCAAAGAAACCTGAGAAAATACATTATGGGCTCAGGCTGAAGGGAGCGTGAGACTGGCTCTTTATGGACTGCGCTGCCTCAGATAAAAAGGGGTAACATATTGGATCAGAGTGAGTTATGATACCCTTTAGAAAAGAAAAAACAGGCTGGAAACGTGTAGTTTGTGACAGATTGTACATGAGACATGGGTCTACATGCACTGTGTAGAGGTGGTCCAGGCGGTAAAGAGTCCTGTATTTCTGCAAAGAGGGACACGTCACTTTGCTGCTAAATTAAGTCCAGAGCAGGAGATATAACCTCAGTGGAATAAATGGCTTCAATGAGGTAATGAAGACCCCGGGGGATAGATGGATCTTGCCTCAATCTTGCATTTTTTTCATCCCTGTGCCTCAGTGTGTATGTTTAGTTGTGTGTATTTGTGCATGCATGTATTGCACTGGTGTGGTCATATATATATATATGTGTGTGTGCTTGCAGTTTTGTGTGTGTGTGTGTGTGTGTGTGTGTGTGTGTGTGTGTGTGTGTGTGCGTGCTCCCTGTCTCGGTCAGTTTATTTGCCTCTGATGAAGAGACCATATAATGTTATTTAGAGAGCTCAGGCAGCCTCAGTACGACAGTCGAGATCCATAGTGCATCTCATTATAAGTGCAATTAGCAGGGAGAGCATTCTTGACCAGACTAAAGTGCACTTAATGAAACACCCAAGACCCTCTTCAATAAACTAGCGATTTTTTTTTCTGCCATTCTGGCCCTTCCACAAGACAGCGGTAAAGTGACAGATTATTCAATAGAGAGCACTGTATTAGAAGATTTCTCAAAGACTTCAGTAATACAATCACAACACACACACTGTTGGTTACTGTCCCTTATATGTTATATTCCCTTGACTCTCTGTTGTCTCTTGCCTGCATTGCTTTGTTGCTAATTCCATAAAATCTATCTCCATCTTTCTCTACATATCATCCCACCTTGATACTAAATTAAAAATCTTTAAGCGTCCAAAAGAATCTGCATGGTTTAAGTGATAAGGTGGGTGATATTTTATATTTTTCATATTGGCAGTAAACCTCACGAAAAGACCAAAAACAAAAGTGTTGTCTGTGTAGCCAAATCCTGATATAGTTTCTTCTTCTGCACTGTAGACCTCCATTGTTGTTCAGAAAACTATTAAAAACATATTGCCACACTGTCACAGTGGATGACGTGTTCCTTCATTACGATGAGTTTATTTCTAGTCAGTCTCAAAATAACCATCCTGCTGCCGTCAATACTCACAAGGCCACCAAATGTGTGGTAATCCACAGCTGAAAATATTCCCCAACAAACGCTGAATAGCAAATGAATCTAGATAATTACGAGCCATTTTCAAGGACCGACATCCTTAGTAGGAACAAATGGGCTTGGTGCTGAGAGCTACAGATAAGGTGGGAAATTATTAAGAGATGTCCTTGTTCACATTGACTTTAGCCCTGAGTGAGAAAAGAAGCCCCCTCATTCATTTGAATATGTACAGGTCAGTGATGTAGCAGGTTGCCAGCCACTGACTGTATGAAAATAATGGACATAGCCATTGTGAGGTCACCCATTGGTCTGTGGACACCTGTTTTGAAGCCTTGAGTTTGGCATTTTGGCCATTGCCATTTTGGATTTTTGGAGCCAGCAGAGACCATATTTAAAATTCAGCCAACATGTTCTCACTCCCAACTCATCAAATATTGCACTTTTGGATACCTAGCACGTCTACATATGACGTGCTAGGTATCCTCCTGTGTCTGTTGTTGACGTTCCAGGATGCGTGCCACTCAATGCCTTCATGCATGTTACATGAATTATGTCTTTTCAAAATGTACAGTTTCAACTCGTTAAATGCACACAGTCTTTTTCAAAATAAATTTAGAACATTGTTAAAACACCTTGTATTTCCATTTCTTCCTTGTGCAACAAAGGCACATGGTTAGGTTTAGCAAAAAACATCATGGTTTGACTCCACATTCATACAGGAAGGTAACTCTGGGCTCCCGGGTGAAAGTCCAGTGTTTGTTGGACCCATCCAACACCCCTCTGGCCCACTCTATAGGGACTTTCCAGCTCCGTAAATTACATTGTTATCCAGCAGTGTTTCTAACTGATGTCGCCCAGTGGCAAGGGTGCCTTTTTTGTCTGTGTCTGATGCCGAAATTCCTGACCAAGCAACAGTATTTGATGACTTTGGAATGAGAATAGGTTGATTCAGCGTAAATAAAAAAAAATCACCCTCCATACAGTTATTGTAAAAAAGGAAATTAGCTATTTGAGACCAAAACCGTTTTTTTGTACCAAGCTGTAAATGTTTATTTCTGCTGTAAAGTTGGGCATTTTAACAAGGGGGTCTATGAAGATTTGAGCCAGCTTCAAGTGGTCATCGGAGGAATTGCAGCTTTGGCACATGTGTGTGGGCTTCATTTTTCAGCGTTGGATGTTGCCGCTTGGTGCCAGCACACAAGGCTCCAGCAAGAAAACACAGAGACCTTTAGCAAAGAAAAAAGTTTGGCTGGACTGTACCGCAACATCATCTGTTGAAAGATAGAATAATTGCAGCCATAATAATTAACTTCAGTTGTAAAATCCTGTCTTAAGAGTGTTATGAATCACTGTTTGAGACTCAAGGATCTGTTACTCAGATCTGTCTGGATCATATTTCAGGGTTGTTTTTGGTCTGAACACCTGCCAACACATTGTGTCAGTCCTTTCAAAGGATTTGTTGATAATAAGAAAAATATGGAATAAAATATAGAATAACACCACTTGCATCACTTAAATGTGATTGCCTGTTCTACAGCAGGATAGTGTATTTTCATTCAATCCTGACCATGAAAATGTAGTAGTATACTTTGCAGCCAACATTCAACTCAAAGTGGCAGTTGACTTTGTGAGAGTGAATTGAATAATTAGAGAGGATGTAAATAGAACTTGTGTTGACTCCCACCACCCCTGCAGGGGAGTGATTATAGCTGCATGATGTCTGATTACCTGACTGAACACAAAGTCACACAGCTCTGACAGTCAGAATGTCATTCACTGAAAACAAAAACATCTTTAGTCTCCTGGTACAGGTGATTTGAAACTTAGGAGTGTTGGCTGTGCACTCACCGGCCAGATCTTAATTGAATAGGAGTAAACAGTGAGGGCCTAACTCTCCTCATCTTTGAGTCATTTTTGTCACAGCTACAGATAAAACAGACTGTTTTGCTCAAACTCAGGTGCTGTCTCTGGGAAAGTCAAAAAAATGTACATATATATAGAAATGGGGCCGGATCTAGCCCCCCCCCCCCCACACACACACACACTCTTTAAGTGGCTTCCTATGTTGCCTATAGGAAGATCTGCCTCTATGCATTAAGTCATTTTCTATTCATCTGTGTTAAATACCAGCTTTTCAAGGCCCCTCTTCACACTGAGATGTGTCAGACAGTTGCTCATTTGCTGCTGTGATGCTTAGGTTACTTTAGGTTAGGTGTACTGTTTTTTAAAGGGCCCTTTAGTTAACAGATGTCCAATATGTAGATAACACACCATTTTATGCTAGGATTATTTTGAAAGATGTGCTAACACTAGATAATGCCCTTATTTTGTCACTTGTTTACTGTTTTAAATAAACAACAGAAATAGTCTTATATTTAAAGAGCATTTGTCATAGGAAACATTTGGTGTATGTAAAGGAAAACTAGTCCACTATTTTCTAGTATAAAGTACTTTTTATTTTTTAATTATTGATGATGTATTGGAGTTGTAAGAGAAACGTCAGACATTGTCACCTGCTGTGGCATCTCTCCAGGGGCAATCTAGACTTTTGAATGAAATGAAAGCACTCAACTCTCAAAGATTTTTCTTTTTTTCACAGTTGCCAGGTCACAATGTGTGCATATACTGAAGCTATAGTAGTGTTATAATGCCTTTTTTAATGTATTAAAGCACATTTTTGTTCAGTATTTGTTTTTATTTAGAAATCACATCCGATGTTAGTGTGTGCTTTCGTGGAGATGACAAAAGTACCACTCTTACCTGTAACTGACCACCCACTGAATGTAAATGGGATCCGTAATAGATATGCCTGTCAGCTTATGTTATCCACAATGCCTTTCAAATGCTATATGGCGCAGCCCACCACATCAAGTCTCCAGGGATATAGTAGAGCCTGATAATGATGGCCTACGTGTGTTTTAAATAGCGTGGCAGTTTCAGTTTTAATGTCTGTCAGCCTGCTGCTTTCAGCCTCTGCAGTATAAACACTATAGTCTGTAATCCCCGGCAATATTCAGGAAGAAAACATCTGATCGTTAAAGTCCGCACACATTCATTACTGTGGGGGACAAGTTGATTGAGGCCCACGGTTCATGGCTTGATTGATCGTGTGGAATCTTTATCGGCAGATTGGAAGTCCTTGAGTGTGAGCGTGTGCAGTTGCGCGACTCAAGCAGCTCTGGTTATTCTATTGGTGGCTTGTGCCATTTGAAAGACTGCGATGATCAATGTGCTTTGTAAATGTTAAGTGTGATATGACTAATGCCTCTGTCGTATTGGCATGATCTGGCTGACCTGTAGCCTGCTGTGTGCACATGAACTTGATTGTGTATTATTTCTGCATGTAAGGGCACATATGTCCTCTCATATTGGAAAAACAGAAGCCATATATGCAACAGTAGCGCTCAGATGTCTGACCCAAACAGTGCTTGACCTACAGTGCATGCATTCAAACCATTTGCATGACCAGCTCAGTGCTGGTGCATGTGTGTCTTTATGGGAGCACAGGGCAGAGGGTTTGTCACGTCTGCAGTAAATTACTGGATACAGGCAATGCTTACATGTGGGTGTTATATGTAGCTGTTCAGCACCACTTATCCATGTTTTCCTGGCGCTGCATATGTTATTGTAATTGCTGTGTAAGTGCTGTAATGGGCACACAAGAGCACATAAATTCATGTGTCAACTTTGATTCGTTGACGCAGTGTTAGGTGGTTTACTTTTGTCCTATTACGCTGTGAGCATATGATCCACTCTTGACACCCTCCATTTAAATGTTATTAATTGGTGGGCTGTTAATGACAGTGCATGCATAGCAGCTCCTGCTCCGCCTGTTTGCTGGCTGGATGCTCCCTCCATCCTGTTATTTCTGTTTATTTGCCTGTAGCCCTTTTGGAGATTCATTTTTAATGTGAGGTACACTAAAGGCGGAGCAGTGGATCATCTCTATCTGCAGGAGTGCATTAACTTAACTCGTATGTGTGTACGTGGGTGTGCATGCACACGTTTGTGCGAAGGCACTGTGATATTTATTTTATGTTACAAGCGTTTTATTTTTGTCAGTGAGAGTCGGCACAGAAATATGCGCCAGCTTAGATAAAAGTAAATTGTGTATTATTAGGAGAGGGCACGCACTGCGTGAAGTGTGCTGCATGAATTAGTGCGAGTTGTGTGTATCTTCCTGTCCATCAGGGTGTTATGTGGAGGCATATTTGAATTGTTACTATGGAAACCGAGCACTGCTGTTATACAGAAACGCATATCCGAGTGGGTCTCTGTCTCTCTCTCTCTCTCTGCTCCCTCGTTCACTGTCACACTTCTTGCATTATTTTCAAAGATTTTTTTCTAATAGTTTCCCTCTGGTGTCCCTCTCAGTAGATTCATCAGCCCTTTAGCAGAATTTCCATCCTTTTTTTCCCGCAACACGCTGTGGATTGAGATCATTTCCTTCTTCCTTGCTCAGTTTTCTTTTTTCTTTAGATTTCTTTAACCTCCTCCCCACCCTTGACTCTTCTTTTATCATCCTGTGCTAATCATGTCCTCTTTTCATCTTTCGTTCCTCAGCTGTATTGCCCTTCCACACCTCCCTCCCTCACTCCCTCCCTCCTCTGGGTTTCTTATTGCTGTTCCTTCCTCCACCTCCATCTCTTTTGTGTATGTCTCTATTTATTCTTTCCCTCGCCCCACTCTTCTCTCTCCTCTTCTCTTCTCTCTGCTGCCTTCCTCCCACTCATTTCCTCCTCCTCCTCCTTCTCTCTCTCCCTCTCTCTCTCTCTCTCTCTCTCTCTCTCTCCCTCTTTCTCTCTCTCTATCTGTCTGCTCCTCTGTGGCGCCCCCATGGAAAATTCAGCTCGTTTACAATTAGCATGTGCACCTGCAATTAAGCCTGACAAACCTCTGGTAATTAGACCTTTTAGACAAACTGTTTTTTATGTGGAGATCACATTTCCTCCTCTTCTTATTTTCAATACAGTTCAGGCCTCTTCACTCTCTGCCCGCCCTGTTTTACAGATTACTCCTCGCTGTTTTCTGCCTCTGCCGGATTTCAGTTCTCCTCCCAAGTTCTCTCTTTGTTTTCTTTGGACTTGGTGCTGACTGGATCAGCTCCTCAACACACGGGGTGCTTGATAAATAAAAGATTAGCAAAGGTGTTGTGCTAGCAAAGAAGAGGAGCAAGCCTTTTACTCTGCCCTTCATTTATCCCTCTCTGAAAGTGCTCCATCGTGCTTAATTTAGAATATGAGCATGAACATATACTCATTAAGATTCCACATCTTTATCTATGCAGAAAATATACCCAAATTTGTCCCCCCGATACACTCACACACACATACACACACAGTAAGAAACCACAATTTTCACATCAGGCTATGACTAATTGTGTTTCCCCTGCCTGTCACCTCCCTCTGCTCACATGTTTCACTCCGCCTCTCTCTTGCTTTCTTTTTTTTCGTGAACATTTCTCCTCTGTACTCTACTCCATGTGCTCTTTGCACGGCTGCTAATAGAGGAGCCGTAAATAATAGCAATAATAGTAAATAATAGGTCTTCAGTTGACTTCAAAGAGCAGTGAAGGGATCTCAGAGGGTTGGAGGGAGCAACTGAAAGAATACATGTTTGGAGGGTAAAAGGGAGAAAAGCAATAAACGTAGTGTGGGAGGGAAAGAGACGGGGGGAGAGACAAAAAGGAGAGACAGACTCAGTGGAGCCCAGTCTGAGTGTCTAATGGTCACTTAGCCTGGCAGCTAGTCCATGAAGCTGTGAGGCTGTCAATCTGTCAAAATGCACCCAGTGCTGTCCTGACACACACACACACACACACACACACACACACCTCTCTATCTCCTTCCCGCTCTGTCTTTGATGTGTGCCACAGGGTTCCTCCAAGGAAGTCACAGCACAGTATAATGGATGTGGCGTTGTCACTTGATGCTCTATGAGAGCTTACAGGCCTCTCTCAGTGTATGGTTTGATACCGTGCTATCTGGGTCACTTGGTTCAGCAATTAAAGGGTTGAGTCATCTGTATGTCTTAAGACCCTGACCAATACCGGAAAATACTCTTTATTAGCGTCATTCATAACATGGAGCCAACAGCAATGGTATAATTACAGAATATTTTTTTCAGTTAGTAAAACTTGCTCTGCCCAGTGTGGCTCTATCAGACGAGAAGAACGAGAAATTAAAGAATTTGTATTACGTCAATATATGTTAGAAAACTGAGAAATTCCTTATCCAAAATAAGTTAGCTCTTACTTCATGTGTTATTTTATCATATTTGCCCACTTTGACAATTGCAGATGTAGTGTATTTTGCAGCAACTCAAATAAATTAATATCCTCATCAGATGCTCATCTCTTTTGTAACAACCATTCCTCTCAATATTACAAAATGATAGTTAATACAGAATGAAAAATTGAGTGGTATGCTCCATTTCTTTTTGTGAAAGTCCCTCCGAAATTTAGATGAAGTAGATGAGAATTTAACTTGCTAGATAAGTTTAAAATAGCGCAACTGTATCTTCTATGGGTCTCCTAGATTCTTAAGGTACATATATCAATATTTGAGATTTAACAACAACAACAAAAAAAGAAAATAATTCACAATTCACCAATAATTCACCAACCAATATTTTTTGTTGTTGTTTTTTATAGCATAAACGAACATTTTTGATAAGGATCCCTTGCATTTTTATTTAAGTTGAAATTATAATTATTAATGGTTCTGTACGCGACATTCAGAACAGCAAACCACTGTTTGCTATAGATAAAGTGGAGTTATGGCATCTAGAACAGAGGATAAAGTTACACTCACTCGGTGCGCGTTGTAATCTGAGCTTCTCTATGGTTTGTTGTGGTAAACTGGTCCAGCTGTGCATACATGTTAGAACGTGTATCCGCAAGCTAGCTCATCGCCCTTCCCAGTAAAACTTGCTTGCTCTGTTTAGCTGTAATAGTGAGAGTTTGTGAAGAGGAAGTGGGCGCCGTACTGTTTCCCACATAGTAGAAACGGAGGCTGAACTGAGATCAAACAGTGAAACTAAACGGTGCTGGTTAAATATAAACCAAGATTGTGTTACTGCACTGGCTATTTCTCACCTCAAATGTTTTCAGAAACATGTTTTGGCTTAATGTTTGCTGTAATACAAGATGGTTTGTTACGAAGCAGCTGCCATTGTGTAAAACAGACAAGTTCACATAATGTCACCTACTAGCAGGTAGGGTTGTCACGATACTAAAATTTCAAACTCAATATTGATACCCAGGAAAATATTCAATACTCGATACCATTTTCGATACAGCAGCAAAAAATTAAGAGGCATGTCATTTTTTAAATAAAGATACAAGACAGCAGTCGTAGTAAGAGTAGTAGATAAGACAGTAACATCAATGATAACAACAAAAAATCCCCCCAAAATAAATAACAACCAGAAACAAGATCTGTCCATACAAATGTATTTATCTACAGCCCTGTTTATTTTCTGTGCTTCTGGTGAATTGGCACCATATTTTCGTTGCTGATCAAATAGAGTTGGTAGTTTAGGCTCAGGATGCTCCTGTTTCTACCTCACTATCTTCTCCCTAACCAGGGGTTACGGGAGAAACCAAACGTTTTTTCAGCTTCAATCTGTGACTTTACAGTTAACATAACTTTTCAGACACACATAATTGTGTTGTCCTGTTAAACTAACATTGTCTATTAATGTTACAGACGGGCATGACTGATAAAGTTTTCTGCTTAGCTCCCACATTAACGTTAGAAGTTATATTTTAGTTTGATGCTGGCGACACCAGCTGCTCAGCTGCTAGTGAGGGGAGGGGCTGTACCTGCCGTCTGCAGCGTGCTGTGCTCACTTCACTAAATATTTCCAAAGAGCGCTTTTTCCTTTATCATTTTTGACCAAAACTGGCTGCTCTGACCCTCCTGCAGCTGCGCTGGCCATATTACAGCAACAGAAATGTGTGCATGCATGCACAGCAACGACAACAAGCCGGGTTGCAGCGAAGGCTCTGTGTCTGCCAGACGCTGCCTGCACAGCCCGTGTCCGTCGGACCCGTCACGCGCACCTGACAGGCGCTGAGGTGGCCTGCACTGTTAGTATTGATACTTTTGTAAATTAGTATTGTATCCGGATACAGCGTTTGAGTATCGATACTTTTCAGAGTATCGATACTTTTGACAACCCTACTAGTAGGAGCAGTTTTTGGTCTGATGTGGTGCAATGCATTATGGTAGCTGTAGGTTTTCTACCTCTGGAGCCACAAGTCTTTTTCTCTGTTTTCTCTGGTCATGTAGCACCAATTTCAAAAGTATTTGGCATAGACAGCCCAGTTTTATTAAAAGACCATCTTTCCAGTAGAGGTGTAAATCACTAGTATCACCATGATATGATATGAAATCGATTCTTTTGACAACGATACAATATTTGCAGATATTACAAAGTCTGCCACAATACGATGTTGTATTGTGCGGCGTTGTTGCAGAAGCATAGCACCCACCATCTGGTTCCCCCATGATTAACACCATTAGCTCTGTCAGCACTGTTGCTGTCGTTTAGCGCTGTTTATGGAGTTCGCACCATAAGCAGCTAGCTGCCGGCTCAGCCACCTCCATGATGACAACTGTTCAGACAACTCATGCACTCTGAATTTCACATTGAGCCCCTTTAATTTATGTAACTGTGACCACCAAATGTACTGAGAAGGACATTTTACAGCTGAAAAAATAAGGCTGTCAGTGCTCTTTGGTGTACAAACTGTGGAATGGTGATACTGTTTCTAAATAATGACAAACATGTCTTTGGCATTTCTGTACAGCAATCAGGGTTGGAAATTCACTTTCTTCCCACCTGCCACTGTGGCTGGTGGATTCCAAGATCGAGCATCCAATCAATAGATTACCATTGTGTTTTTGCCTGGTGTGTGAAGCAAATCTAGCAGCCTCTTGCATATTTTACCAGCATTTTGCTGCATGGTGGCTGGTGCTAATTTCCAACCCTGACTGCAATTCCTGATTATTTATCAGCCGACATATAATATATGGATATGTATCTCTGATATGCTAATGTTGGCAGATATAGATTGAGCCAGCAAGTTTGAAATTGGTCTTGTATTTTTACACTTTGTTTTTGTTTATTGCCTCTTTGTCTCTCTTTCCCTCTCTCTCCCTCCAGGGACGGCATTTACACTCCTCCACAATGCTTGTCAGCCTCCACCCTTCTCCCTCCCGTCTTCAGGACAAGCGCTTCATCTCCCCTTCCTCGCCTCATCATCCTCCCCCTCCTCCCCCTCCTCCTTCAGACCAGTCCTCTTATCATCTTTGTTCTCAGCCTCGGCTGACCCTGCCCTTCCTCTCCTTGTCCTTCTCCCTGCTCCTACTCTCAATACTCCTTCTGCCCGTTTGCGAGTCTCGCAGGGGTGGAGGTCCAGGGACTGGGCCTGGAGGTGCTCCAGGGGGACAAGGTGGCCAGAGGGGAGGCGGCAGCCAGAGAGGCGTTGCCATTCCTCCTCAGTACTCTCCTGCCTTGCCGGCTCTTCCCCCAATCAATCCCAAACTGATCAACTCGCTCAGTATAGCTGTCATCCTGGTGGGCAACTCTAGTGAAGTAACCCTGGGGGTTGGACTTGAGAAAGAAGACTTCCTCCACATCCCTTACCCTCCCAAAGTCGAGGTGGTCACAATGAATGAGACAGACCCCAAGAGTATCATCAATCGGATCTGCGCACAAATGACGAGGAACTCTCTGCAAGGCGTAGTGTTCGGTGATGACACAGACCAAGAGGCCATCGCTCAGATCCTGGACTTCATCTCTGCCCAGACACACATCCCCATCCTGGGCATAAGGGGAGGCTCCGCTATGGTCATGGCTGCCAAGGTAGGAAAAGAAAACATTGCACTGTGAACTTTTCACCAATAATTTGACCACACTGCACAATCACCAGGGCCAAATACTGATAGTGATTAGTGAGGCAGGAATAGACATCTTTTTGTAAGTTGTTGCTTCATTATCCAGCAGTAATTACAATAATGTTTCTTGGATGTGATTTCTGTAAAAGATTATTTTAAAATACCTAACATTAGGAAAATAGCACCTGGGTGGGATTAAATTTAACAGCCACCTTGAAGAACCTGCAAAATCATGTTAACTGCAACCATTTTAATTAAGATTTACAGACAGAAAACAAATAACTGAATCATTTATCTCTAAGATAATCTACTTATATTTTAGGTGACTCATCTATGAAAGTCGTAATAGTTTTATTTAGGATATCTAGTATTAGTTTTTTTGTTCTGTTTAAGATAATAAGGAAATGTAGAGAAAAACTTTCTCTCATACTTTCTTTTAAGATGCATCAGCCTCCCACCACTCAGTGCTGCTTCTCATTCTAACCCAGTCTCTCTGCTGATTGAGTTTGCTGTTAATTGACCTCCTCTGTGAGCCTGACGTCATGTTGAAGCTCCTGACAGCGAGTCGACTCAACTCTGAAAGGACTCACAGCATGAAACAAAAGAGTACATAACAAGTGAAAAAAACAAAAAAAATCTCTGTGGGATCGGGATACAAGAGATTTGGCACAAACCAGGCCGCACAAGGAGAATCGCTGATCCAGAAACGGAACAATGGCTTTGAAATGTATCCTTAAATAATGTCGTGTTAATAGGCTTAGCCATGTTTAAGTCCCTCACAGAAAAATGACAGAATCCATATGGGGCTGAGGTTGGGTTTTTATTAGATTTTTGATGCAGCCTACCTCTTGGAGAAAATGGGACATGCAACAGAGATTCTCTGCAGCTATCTTGTTAGTATGAGTAATGGTATTGGTAACATACTGTGTGTTTGATTTTCAAGGTATATTTAGTTCAGTTTATTTGATAAAGGTTGAGTCGGTCCAAGATATTTGAGTATGAAATATCATTCTTGATCTTGGAGATAGTTTGGCAAATTATATCTTATCATTATTTTATGAATCTCATTAGCTTGTCCAGAGCTTTCAGCCACATCTCCTGCCAACAGATGGAATTTGTTCAAACGCCATGTGGTTGAATAGGCTACTCTGGAAAAAGGAACTAGTGTGTTTGTTTGTTTATAAGCTAATTTGAGTAAAAAAAACATTGTCAAACATTTTCTGCAGCTAGAACAAGGTTTTTGTGGATCCTTAAGAAGCCTTAAAAGGCATTGAATTTATTAATCTAAAAATAAGGCCTTAACTGGTATGAACATGCCTTAAATCAATCTTTCACAAGTCCTAAAAATGCAAAGACACGGGAAATAGAATTTTATGAAATGCTTTTTTCTAATGTTGCATGGCAAAAATCTCAAAATAATCTATAAAAAAAAAAAATACTGAGTGTCTCTTGCATTAACACTACGTAGATCAGGATAGCAGAACTGACAACAGTCATATTTTGTTTCTGCTCAGAGCAGAGGATTCACTGTCTCCTAGCTAGATGTAACTGTACCCAGGACATCATGGTAAAGCACAAATTCAACAGAACTTGGCTATTTGACCAAGATTTTGTGACATTGCTAAAGCTCATACAAGGCAATGCATATGAGACTCTGTGTATTTTTAAGTTTTTCAAATTCTGTATGATGGGATTGGAGGCAGTGGGATCCCACATGCAGAGTGAGAAAATTGCCAAGTCATGTTACATAATTTACAGTTAACATTTGAGCAAAATTGCCCCGCACCCTTAGTAATTGATTGCCGGTTCATGTTGTTATTTTCTTAATTCTTGGTCGTTGTAAAACTGATAGTAAATTTAATTCTGAATGACATGAAAAATTCGTAAAGCTATCTTGCCTTTAAGGTACCAACAACCAACATCAAAGAACTAGTGGTGACGAAGTCCAAGTGTGGCCTCACGTTGCCTGTGTATTGGCGAAAAAGTTGCATATAAACACACTGCAAAGACACTAAACCAACCAATAGCCAACCATCACGCACGTTCTGCACCTGTGTGAGAGGAAATAACTATCCACACCAGCAGGTGGCGATGGTTGGTATTTGCATTAAAAAAGGGAAACGGGAAGATGGACAGGACGTTCAAGGTGGTAATTAGCCAGTTAGAACATTAGCAACACAACACAAAGTTGAAGACATAAAGCACAGCCTTACCTAATATAACAACT
Source organism: Epinephelus moara (assembly GCF_006386435.1). NCBI lineage: Eukaryota > Metazoa > Chordata > Actinopteri > Perciformes > Serranidae > Epinephelus > Epinephelus moara. The sequence continues at coordinate 39,224,865 of NC_065510.1, forward strand.
TTGTTTTTATCTCACTTCTCAGCTCAAGAAAGTGAATCAGCCGGGGAAAAAAAAAAGCAGACAAGGGCCAATGAGGGCTGACAGTGTGGGACACACAGCAAGGACTGGGGTGACAGATGCTCACTGGCAACCCGACATTGACCAACAGCCGGTTTTCGGCTTGGTGAGCACGGTCTCACTCCGAAATTGTCGAAATCAGGCGCTTGGGCAATGACTTGCTGAACCAAGGAACAAAGACACCCTTTAAGGTTGGCATGATACACGGCCAGTTGCCGTTATAGTTTAACGGCGCCCATCGGTGCCAGGGGTAAACATGGCGGGACAAGGCCGAAGGTTAAAGTGGCGATAGTGCAAGTTGGGTGGGCAGGAGGGGTGGCGCATGGGTCCAACAAACACTGACCTTTACCCGAGAGAGCAGTGTTTGTGTTCAGTAAGATTCTAAAGCCAAACCCTGTTCTTTTTTCCTAAACCTAACCACTTCCTTTTGTTGCCCAAACCTAACCATGTGTGTTTGTTGTTGAAGGAAAAAAAACGTCAATTTGCGGTGTTGTACTGATGTAGTGCGTTTGTTTTGAAAGAGACTGTATGTAAACGTTAAATTTCCTGTGAAAACGGAAGTGTATCTTGAAAGAAGGTGACATGGTGTCCCAGAACTTCAACAACTAACGCACCCAGGGTACCTTGCACGTCGTATGTGAATGTGGA